>NW_024429182.1:7461783-7861783 GCF_017639785.1 Mesocricetus auratus | reverse complement strand
TGGGTAAAACACCCTGGAACGATTGGCCAAGCTGAACAAAGCAAAAGTGACAGCATTTGCAAGGTCTGTGACACAGCTTTGGTTTGTCATATCTGATCCGAGGGCCTGGAGCTCTGCCCCCCAGGTTTGACTTGTGAGGGGATGTGTGAGGATAAACAGGCGATGTGATAAAGAATTTGAAGCCCGAGTTCTAGAGCCTTCCTATCCAGACTGTCTAAGCTTAGGCATGCCATGCATGGGGCACTCTTTGGACTCTGTTCCGGTTAGGGGCGACTTTAAGGCCCCCTTGCGGCACAGTTTGACATCGAAGTGAAGTCTTCTTACTATGATGCCTGGCACTAGTAGGTCCTCCGTGAGGACTCATAACGTCACCCTTCTGTACCACTTCTTAGGACAGCAAAGTTTGCTCTCTGGTTCCCAGCCAGAACTGAGCGGTGAGCTGAGCCACACCCCACCCCCACCCCCCACCCTCCTCACTCTCGGCAGCCCCAGGGACTGTGTGGGTTCATTCTGTGCACCTCGTTTCCTGTTCCCTTCATCTGCAAGAGACGTTTTTCAACGCCCTTGCAGCAGAGTGGAAACTACAAGCTTGGCTGTATCCGGTGCTGTGTCTTCCCTGTACACACGACAGTTAAATTAGAAACCGTAAGAGATCAGCAGTGCAACTGATAGTAAAAACAGAACAGTTGCGACTATATTACAATGAATTGTTTGAAGCTTTTAAGTTGTTTGTTTCTGGAATTTTGCTTTTCATATTTTTGGATCGGAGTGGACCCCGGATAACTGAAACTGTGGAGAAGCCGCAGCTGAGGCACACTACTGACTATTCTCTACGTTTTTACAGAAGGGGACAGGCACGGTGACTCACTTGTATTCTTACAGGACAAACGAGGTGTCTGGAAGCCGGTTGTGCTGCCGGCCTTGTTTGTGGACTTCGCTGTTTACTCACACAGCTGCCCTCTCTCTGCACTGTGAGCTCTAGGCTCTTTCTCAGCTGGGGCCTGTAGACCTACTGTGACGTCAGTTCCCCAATTGCTCTGAAAGTCCCTAGCTGAAGGCCCCAGCACCTCTGCACCTCTGTCACCACGGGGAGTCCTCAAGAGTCCTCAGTGCACCAGGGGAGTGCACCAGCCTGCAAACTGAGCTGAGCCTCATCTCAGCCCACGGACGTCCTCCAGAGGATGGGCATTACAAGGAGACAGATGTGGGGAGATCACTGACTTTGGAGGCCCTAGGATCCTAGGATGATCTGGAGGAAGGGCCTGAGTTCTGTCCTCAGCAGCCTTGGGCAAGACCTAAGGTGGATGATGTCTGGTCCCCACTTTCTGCCGGCCTCTTCCGGCCTCTTCCAGCCTCCATCCACCTCAAGGTGCCGTGAGCACAGACACTGCTTCTGGCGCTCTGCAGCAACCTCAGGCGAGGCCTTTGATAGGCCAAGGGCTGACCTTGAGGAATGCTCTCCCTGCCTTCCAGCCCTCTCTTCTGCTTTGAAGTTTCTGTCGAGAAAGACTGGTGGCCCACCGACACCTGAGCCGGCCCAGCTGGCTGCCCCTTAGGTGATAGGACCAGGGTGGGTCCACAGGCAACCAGCTACACTGTCCCAGTGGATATGTCTCCAAGACAGACAGACAGACAGGCAGACAGACAGGCAGACAGGCAGGCAGACAGACAGACAGATAGGCAGGCAGGCAGGCAGGCAGACAGACAGACAGACAGACAGGCAGACAGACAGACAGACAGACAGGCAGACAGGCAGACAGATAGGCAGGCAGGCAGGCAGACAGACAGATAGACAGGCAGACAGACAGACAGACAGACAGGCAGGCAGACAGACAGGCAGGCAGGCAGACAGACAGACAGGCAGACAGACAGACAGACAGGCAGGCAGACAGACAGACAGACAGGCAGACAGACAGGCAGGCAGACAGACAGGCAGGCAGGCAGACAGGCAGACAGGCAGGCAGACAGACAGACAGGCAGACAGACAGACAGACAGGCAGGCAGACAGGCAGACAGACAGACAGGCAGGCAGACAGGCAGACAGACAGACAGGCAGGCAGACAGGCAGACAGACAGACAGGCAGACAGACAGGCAGGCAGACAGACAGACAGACAGGCAGGCAGACAGGCAGACAGACAGGCAGGCAGACAGGCAGACAGACAGGCAGACAGGCCGAGGATAAAGAGTGTAGCGAGGACTGATAAGGCAACAACAGTGAGTAGCTGGTAACCTTGATACAGCACATCCCACAGGTCAGGCTCTGAATCAGCCCAATCCATTCAGGATCTCACTTAACCCAGGGAACCAGCAGCACATTGACAGCCCATGTTAACAAATGGGAAAACAGAGGTTGTGCAAACGTGGAGCAACTGGCCAGAGGCCACATGGTGGTGGATCCTCTGTGAGGGCAGCCAGGAGCCTTCTAACCAATGGTGTTCCATTTCCTCATGGAAACGGGATGAGGCTGATTCTGAGCCCACACAGCAGTTAGGGCTGCAGGTTCAATGAGCACAATGGCTGAGTGTGTTTGGACAAGGCTGCCAGCAGTCTGTGGCAGGAGTCCCTCCACCACGGCTCCAGGTAGGACAAACGGGAGGGGCCAGCTACTCCTAAGCCTGCCCCTCTCAGCATCCCCATGCCGACCCCCTTTCCCACGAGTTTTCCAGATGCCCTCCCATCCTCTTCCATCTTCACCCTACCAGAAGAGAAGAGAGCAGAGTTCACTCTCAAGCTAGTTTTTCCGTTGTCATAGGTTTAATGTGCTTTGGGGTTGAGTGATATTCCCACTTTGTAGATGGAGAAGTTGAGGCTTAGGAAAGACAGGGAGCTGTGTAAAAGGATGGCTTTGTTGGCAGAACTGCCCTTGAGAAGGAGCTGAGGGTGAACTAGAGGCTTGGCCACAGTGGGAGACAGACATGAACCCTTCAGGAGTTCTGGGGACAACTTCAGGAGCTTGGCAAGCAGGGCTGAGTCTGGCCGAGAAGGAAGGGATAGGTAGTCTAAGAAGGACACACTGTCCTCTCCTGGCACAGCCCAGCCAAGACCTGCCCTTGTAGCCAGCCAGTGTTCGTAGTCACTGCTAAAGAGAAAGATGCTGTCCCTCTCGTAAACAGATGGCCGTAGGGTGAGCTCACCCGTTGGCCACCCTCTGTGAGACACCTAGTCGAGACACCAGGGCCCGCCTACAGAGTAGGTTCCAGATGCCACGAAGCCAGGGGCCTAAGAGTGCCTGGCATCTTGTAACCCTGGGTGGCACGTCTGTCATAGAGCGGGTCGGAGGTTCCCACAGCCAGGCGGTCAGGCGCGACTCTGCGGCCTCCCTTTGCCTTGCCTGGGGCCTCCCAGGTGCACGGGGGAAGGCAGATGCCAGGGAGGCGCAGGTAGCTGTGGCACCGGGTAGCTTAGGTTAAATCCTAGCACCTCCTCCTAAGAGCACATGACCTGGGAAAAGCACCGCACCTTTTCACCACACTGATGACATTTGTAGAAGGGAACCGGTCATACGTCTTTAGGCTTTGTTTTGTTTTGTTTTTGTGGACCAGAGAATTTGCATCCTGTCCCCCAAATGTGCATGTGCTGGGACCCTGGTTCGCGTGTGCAGAGGCGGTGGGGGGAGGTTAGCAGAGCTGACTTGCTTTAAGGGGGCCCTCACTCACAAGTGATCAGTGTCTGGACACAGGAGGGGGTCAGGTAGACTTTCCCCTTTTCCCCCACCCTTTGCCCACTCCAGTCAAAGGATAAAGTTACCCTTGGGAGAGAATTAGCCAGCGTAAGCCCTAGGACCTGTGAATAGGAGAAAAGTCACCCCAGGACCTTCACTGCTGCATGAGGAGGAGCACTTTCCTCTGTCTTTGTATGTCACGGGCCAGTCACACGGTTCATGGAGTACAGACTCCTGCCGCCAAGCCTGATCATGTGACTTTGGCTCTTGCAACGAGTATAGTAGAACTAGAGAACCGACTCCACTTGCCTGGGCATGTATGCTCGCACGGATGCATGTGCACACACAGCATGCATGCTTGCATGGATGCATGTGCGCATGCACAGCATGTATGCTTGCACAGATGCATGTGCACACACAGGCAGACACACACATCTTCTGTCTAATCACCCAAGTCTGGAAGGCTTGGGGTCTCATCTTTATTATTATTATTATTATTATTATTTTACATCAGCATCTGCCCACTGTTTGTGGGTTTAGTACCCAAGGAGGTGGTGAGCTTCCATGGGCCCTGGGACTCAAACCCAGGTCTTCCACAAGAACAGCAATGTCCGTAACCACTGAGACAACCCTCCAGCCCAGAAGTCTAATGTCTTAGTGCTACCTAGCTACGTGACTTCGGTTGTGTTGAAGGACTACCTCTGGGCCTCAGTTTATCTCCCTCTAAAATGACAGGTGACTGTATGAGCATTCAGATTCTGGGAGCCTGTGTGTCAGTGCCAGCCCTCTTATTTGGTAGATGAAGAAAATGACATTCAGAAGCACACTGTATTTATTGCTCACGGCTGAATGCATAGATAGACCTTTGACAGATCTACTAACTGCTAAAACCCAGGGCTTCTTATTTCACAATAGGACCCCAGCACCCATGAACGTCAGGGACTAAATGCACCACCTCCTTGTGTCAAGGGTAGGATGAAAAGAGGAGTGTGTAGGGGCTTGGTCCCTAGCGTGCCATTGAGTGAGCGAGCCAGTCACCTTCTCTGTAAATAGCGGCCCTCAGGTTGTGGTTCTCCTACTGAGGCAGCACAGCCACAGAAACGGAAAGCTAATTGGCTCTTTCAAGGCAGGGAGGACGTGAGGGCGATGAATTGTGCCCTAGTCAGCGGCGGGATGCTTCGAGAGAGGGCTGCAAATGCCACTCCGGGATGTGTTAATGAAGGCTCTGCATGCACAACACGAGAGGCAATTATTCTGTTCTCCCTGGCACTAGCTCCTCCTGGCAGGAGAGCTGCCCACAAGTTCAGCAGAAAGTTCACTGAGGAAGCCAGATGGAGAAAGAACAGAACTTGCTGTCTGGATCTGCCGTCCCTAAACAGCTTGTCTGCACTCTTCGTATCCTGGAGGACATTAGGAGGCCCCAGGAGGAGGAGGAGGAGGCCCCAGCTGTGATAGGGGGAGATTTAGGCTGCTTCCAGAAGGGTCTAGGGCTACTGTCCTTCATGGCTGCAGATGTCATTAAGATAGGGTATGAAGGCCAGACATGGCACACATCTATAATGGCAGCACCTGGGAGGTTAGAGAAGATCACAAGTCCAAAGCTAGCCTGGGCTATAGAGAGAAAGCTAGCCTGGGTTACTGGGTTTTATATATATATAGAAAGCTAGCCTGGGCTATAGAGAGAAAGCTAGCCTGGGTTACTGGGTTTTATATATATATAGAAAGCTAGCCTGGGCTATAGAGAGAAAGCTAGCCTGGGCTATAGAGAGAAAGCTAGCCTGGGTTATATATATAGAGAAAGCTAGCCTGGGCTATAGAGAGAAAGCTAGCCTGGGTTATATATATAGAGAAAGCTAACCTGGGCTATAGAGAGAAAGCTAGCCTGGGCTATAGAGAGAAAGCTAGCCTGGGTTATAAAGAAAAAGAAGTAAGAAGAAGAGGAAGAAGGGAAGAGGAAGAAAAGAAAAGATAGACAGAGAGACAGACAGACAGACAGACAGCAGACAGCAGACAGATATGAGGAGGCACTAATCGTCATCTCAGGAAAAACGTGGCCTTGCAGTTGCATCAGGAGTGGTGGAATGATGTGTGCTTATCACTCTGCAGATGTCTGTGTGGAGTTCCCTTCCGCGTGGTCCCAACCTCTTCCCAGGTTCCTGTAGGAGACTCTTCAAAGTTCCAGGAAAGAGGACTCTGCCTCCTTCCTCTTCCGGCTAGGACCAGGCCAGCTAATGGAACTGTACAGGCAATCCCGCCTACTCCATCCAGACCAGGCGAAGTCGGGTTAAAATCTCGCAAAGGGGGCTTGGGGAAGTGGCTCAGTGGGTGCGAGCGCTTGGTGTGCGAGCACAAGAGCCTGGTTGGAATGCCCAGCGCTCATGTGAAAAGCCAGGCCTGGCTGCATGTGCCTGAAACCCCAGCATTGGGCAGGGGAGGTGATCCGGGTACAGAAACTGGGGAGACTGATCCCGAGCTTGCCTGTCAGCCTAGCAGAGATGATGTACTTCCACTGGTCCTTAGGATGCGTTGGGGCAAGTCCTGGCAGCAGAGACACTGTCCCTGACCTCATGTAAGGACTATCAGTGATCTAGTTAGCCCAGGCTGGGGCTGGGAAGCCAACTGGTTAGGTCCCAGCTACTACAGGCAAAGGGTGAGGACAGTGCCTGGAGGGCGGGGGGGGGGGGCTGGAGGGGCTCGCCAAAAGGCACAGAAGTAATTCCATCCCTCCGAGTGCTTCCCAGGACCTCAGCTGCTTAGGGCCTTCTCATGTCCCACTTGTCCCTTGTCCCCACCCAGTGGACAGGCAGGAGACTTCAGATTTGTATGCACAAGAACTTCCTGGAAGGGTTGCCAGTAGTGGCCTCTCGGCCCCATCTTCGAGGCTCTGAGTTAGTGAGTGTGGGCAGGACCCCAGGCAGAGTGTGTGGATCAATCCTGGGAGCTCCGCACGCACACAGGTGGCTTCCCGACCTCACTGGGAGTGAGAACCCTGCTTTCACAGCTCAGTGTGTAGACTTCCAGAGCCAGAGCAAGCTCTAAATCCCAGCTCTGACACTCGGCAGCTGCAGGACCTCTAACCCCGTCCCCACCTGTGAAATGACACGGGGGCCACTTTCATCCTCTTGCGGCAAGAGTGGTTCAGTGAAATTCAGCGAAGGCCCAGCAGGCTGCCTGGGGTTCAGTGGGCCCCTCCCAAGCTGGCAGAATCCCTCCTAGCGCTCCCCCCCCCAGCCTCTCCGGACACCCAGGACACAGGCAACGAGAGGCACATGTGACTTGAACCCAAACCCGAGTTATCAACTCTGTCTCTATCTCGTCCTCTCCTCTTAATTCTTTTAGAACCACCACTGGGAATGGAATCGAGGGCCTTGTACACGCTGGTTAAGCACTCTGCTGCGGAGCTATGTCCACCTCCCAACCACTTAATTTCATACAGACACAATATATGAATAGATGAACGATTACTAAGTTACTCAGCTGGCCTCAAATCTGTGATTCTCCCTCCATGAGGTCTCTGATTCAGACCTTTGAGGCTGATCTAATTTTGCCTTGAAGGGCAAGGCTTCTTTACTGTCCTATTTTCTAACCCCAAGTAGAAATTAAATCCCTTATTGGACCATTTCCTCATGGACAAAGATAAAGCACTGTTTCCTGCACAGCCAGAATGAGTACTGAAGTCTTTGGCAACCCTGTGTCTTATTTAGCTTTAAAGGGAAACAGGAGTCTACCGATGGGTTACTAGACCTATCATTTATCTTGGAATTGATGGAACTGAGGGTTGGGCAGAATTAGGATGTCAGGAACCTGGGATGATGATGAGGTATCCCTGTGGGCCTGCATGTAGCCCAGCCCTTCCTAATCTGGTTCTCTGGGAAGTTGTCCTTAAACAAATGGAACTTCTGAGTAGCAGGTTCACCCTATCTCTGGGTCTCTGAAGTCACTGACTCAGCTCTTCCTCTCTGAGCTCTCAGTGTCCTGTCTGTGAAATGGGCTTTCCTCCTGGGTTCTGGTGGGGATCAATTGTTAAAACCTCGATGGGATGTGCTGAACTCAGAGCTGTCTTCATGAGAGGCGAGTGTGTGGCCATGTCTACCACCCCGACAACCACCTTTCTCTTGAGCTCCAGCTCAATGTTCATTCAGTGATGTCTAATTTATTTCTATGTGATGGAAAACAGAGGCCAACACTTGAGAAACATTCACGAAGGGCCCTGGTTTTCCGGCACTTTGTGTCACACGTAGAAAGCCCCTGGAAGAAGAGCTCATGGGTGGCATTTGCTTTGGAGGAAGTTATTTCTCTGTAGAAGAAAGGTTGTGTGGAGTGTCTTCCTCTCTTCTCCCTGTGGGTCTCAGGGAGAGTCCAGAGCTGTGTCATCACTGGCAGACCTCTGGGCTGACTCAGACCCAGGGCAGGAGTGGTCCCCTGAGAAGCTAGCTGCCCTTTTAGAGAAAACCCCCTGTGGGGGTGAGGAGAAGACTAAGTGGTGTGAAGGGGAAATAGAAACTCACTTGACTTTTTACCTAGAAACTCCTGGGTATCTGCCCGATTCATTACCCGCTCTCTCTCCAGGCTGCAGCCTCATTGAACGTTATCTATTCCTTCTGTCACCCTCTGTGCTCAGAACTAACTGTACACATAAACACGCACAGAGGAAATGGATGGATGGATGGGTGGGTGGATGGGCACACTGGTAGATGAGTCTGCTGGCTCCTAGGAACCTCAGAAACCTGCTTCAATCAGTTATTGGCTGGGAGAAGCCCTAGTGTGTGACCAGAAACCATAGTAAAAACACCAGAGGCATTTGCTGAGCTCTTGGTCTTAGTTGGTTCATCAACACTGTGATAGAGTAGGTATTGCTGATATCATTGAGAAGAGCATCCACCCACCCACCCACCCATCCATCTATCCATCCATCCATCCATCCATCCATCCATCCATCCATCCATCCATCCATCCGTGATTGTTAGTTTGTCAACTTGATACAATCCAGAATCACCTGGGGGAAAGAATCTCACTGAGGGATTGTTTATATTGGATTAACCTGCAGGTGTGTCTGTGGTGGGCCGTCTTAATTAAGTTAATTGATGTGGGAAGATCCAGACCTCTGTGGGAGGCACCATTCCCTAAGCAGGGGTTCTGAACTATATAAGAACAGAGAGACAAAGCTGAGTGCAAGCCAGCAGCATGAACACATTTATTCTTTCCATGCTCTTGACTGTAGCTGTGATATGACTAGTTATTTGACGTGCCTGCCTTGACTTCCCTACAATGATGCACTATAACCTGGAACTGTAAGCCGAAATAAACCCCATTAGCTCTAAATTGCTTTTTGTCAGGGTATTTTATCACAGCAACAGAAATGAGACTAGAACATATCTTTGCAATCATACATACATACATACATACATACATACATACATACATACATTGATCTACCCATCCATCTATCTATCCATCTTTTCATTCATCCACCTACCCCACCCATCCCTCCATCCATCCCTCCACACATCATCTATTCATTCATCTACTTACCCACCCACCCACCCACCCACCCATCCATCTACCCACCCATCCATCCATCCATCCATCCATTTTTTAATTCATCTATTATCCATCCATTTCTCTATCCATCTACCCACCTGCCACTTCTGGAACTCACATAGTATGGTTCCTCCTAAACTATGGTCCAGATTCCCAGAAAAAAATAACCAAAAACCTGCTCTGCCCTGGCCCAAGTTCATTAAGAAGGACCTTCTGTTGGCCACTCCGTGGGGGGTGGCCTCGGTCTCTCAAAGCCCCAGGCGCATGTCCTCTGTGCTTTTTCTAGGGTGATTCCCATCCTCCTGGCTCTGCGGCTCCCCTGGGGTAAGGCCCTTTATCCAAGCACTGTTGTCAGGGCATAACCTGCGGGCCCATCCTGCTCACGGGGCGTGTGGGCCAACAGCTTCATCCCGTCAGGCTAGCCAAGCAAGACTAAGGGTGCACAGGAAGGCATGGGGACCAAGGGTTCAGGTGGACCTCATCTCCACGTCTAGGACCTGTACCTGCAAAGCATCTGGGGAGACCCTGTTGCCCCAGCAGCATAATGGTTCCTACCCCACCCCCACCCCCTACCCGGGCTCGGTGTCCCAGAGTCTGTCCAGGAAACTTGTCCTTCCTCCCTGGGCAGCCTGGCCTTGACCGGGGAGCATCTCACAGTGTGATTTCCGGCCAGCTTCATGTCCTGACCGCCCTCCCCTCCAACCCTGCCCCTGACACCACCTCAACTTCCCTCATGACCTTCCTGCTCCCTCCGGGAGAGCAGTCCTTCCCACACAGCCCTCACTCTCCTCCTTCCCTCCCTTCCTCCCAGTCCTTCCCACTCTCCGGAAAGGAAGCCAGGCTCCACAATTGATTAATAGCCCAGCTTTCACTGATAATCCCTCACAGAGGACCCACAGCACAAAGCTTTGAGTAAACACAGTGATTTGCTTTAAATAAACATCCTCCTCAGGCCATCCGAACCAGAGACCGGTTTCACCTCTGTGTCCTGCTCCACAGCGAGTGTGTGTGTGTGCGCGTGCGTGCGTGCGTGCATGCGTGTGTGTGTGTGTGTGTGTGTGTGTGTGTGTGTGTGTGTGTGTGTGAGACAGAAGCCTCCATTGACCCTCTTCCGATCTCTTTAGGACTGGCCTGTATCCCCTACCCCCATCTTTCCTGCCTATGGACGGTTCACCTCTGACCCCTGCCTGCCACCCATTATGTCTTCTCCTCAGGGCATGTCAATGGCTCCTTTAAATGGCCCCACCTGCAACCCCACCCCAGGCCCCAGCCCCCCACAAAGGGCAGGTCAGACCACCTTTGACCTCTAACCTCTAACCTCCTGCCTCCTCCCTTACTTCAACTCCATGCTGTGTCTGGGCCTACTTCCCCTACTTTGACTCTCGGGGCTGAAGTCTCGCGACCCTTCTCCCAGTCCTGTGCCTGCATCGGGTGTGGAGGGTGGGCCTGGGAATCTGCAGCGGCACCGAGGAGGAATCGATGCAGCAGGAACATGCGGGGCGCCAGCCCCTGCACCCCCTCGGGGGAGTCAGCTGCTGCGTCACAGTGCTCAGGAACAGGGTGGGCCTGGGCCTGTGACTCTACTAGGGACCCTAGAGTCGGACTGCTGTCTGTGGCCTTATTCTGAGCCCATCCCATCTGCTACTACCCAGTGACTCACAAGGCAGGGTACTCTCTCTCTCTCTGTCTCTCTGTCTCTGTCTCTCTGTCTGTCTCTGTCTCTCTCTCTCTCTGTCCCTTTCTCTCTCTGTCCCTGTCTCTGTCTCTGTCTCTGTCTGTCTCTGTCTCTCTCTGTCTTTTTCTCTCTCTCTGTCTCTCTGTCTCTCTCTATCTCTGTCTCTCTCTGTCCCTTTCTCTCTCTGTCCCTGTCTCTGTCTCTCTCTGTCTCTGTCTCTCTCTGTCTCTGTCTCTCTCTCACAGCAGGAGTACTTTCAGAGCCTTTCTGGGTCTTTGGTTGGTCAAAGATGAAGGGCACGTTAGGATTAAAGAGCAGACAGACAGATTGACTAGGGTGAACACACTAGAGTGGGGGGATGGGGAACAGTTTTCCCAGCGTTACCCTACTCCGAGACCAGAAAGCTCCCCTGGCGGGAGATGGAGGAGATGGAAAGGTCCCAGCGGTTGCTCTCCAGCCCCACTTCCGGCAGGGTGTGTGCAGTCAGCAAGACTCAGGGAGTCACCCCATGGTACATCATTAGTGCGGGGTTCCTAGCTTTGAGAGACTCCCGCTCCAGAGACAAAGAAAAACCAGACAGGGCCAGCGGCACCCCTGCATCCCTGGGGAGAGCCTGGAGGCTAAGTGGTTCAGTGCTCTGCCTTGGAGCATCTTGCAACCTTGAAAGTGACTGGAGATGGCTGACATTTCAACTTTAGAGGGTTGGGGCTCAGAGGTAGAGGTAAACTTTGCTTACAGAAAACAGACAGACACCCTCCTGAATTCAGGGTGTGGGGGTTCATGTCTGTGACCCTCAACACTCGGGAAGTGAAAGGAAGACATGCAAGGTCGTGGGTTCTATTCCCAAGACTGCAAGAAGAAAAGAAGGAGGAGGAGAGGAGGAAGAAAGAAAGAATGCTAATAGACAGCCTGCTTTATATAGAGAAACTGTGAAAAACAAACAAACAAAAACAACCCCCCAACAGGCTGGGTGTGACAGTCCATGCCTATAACCCCAGTATTTAGGAAGCTGAGGCAGGAGGATTGTCACAAGTTTGAGGTCAGCCTGTGATACATAGTGAGTTCCAGGAGAGGCTGGGCTGTAGTTATTTGTTTGTTTGTTTTTTAATTTTTAAAAATATAACATAATTCCTTTATTGATTCTTTGGGAATTTCACATTGTGCACCCTAATTCTGTTCACCTCCCAGTTCCCCCATATCCTTCCCTTACCCCTGCAGTACCCCCAAAAGAAAAAAATTTAAAAACAAAAAACAAAATAAGCAAGCAAACAAACAAAAACAAAAACTAAGACCTCTTCTCTCCTCCGTCTCCCCCGCCTCTCCTGTACCTCTTCATTTGTCCTGGTGGCACTGGGAGCCCTGGTGTGTCACGGTGCACCCTTTTGTCCAATCAGCTTTACCAGCAAACGGTCATTGCGATGAACCAGCCAAATGTTCACTGGTCTGGTTCAAGGCCTGTGGTTTCTGGAACAGTCATCACTGGATCCTCACAGAAACTCCTCTTGTATATCCTGTGGCCACTCTGAGTCATGCAGATCCTGCAGGCATGTCCACAGGACCAGTCCCTTCAAGAGCTCCAGCAGGTCCTAGACGGGTTCATGTTAGGCTGGGCCAACCCAAGGCCTGGCTGTGAGCCTGGGTGGTAGCTGAGTTGGTCAGTCCAGGCCACTGAGCACTCCCTAGGGGCAGAGTCAGCTCCCCTATGCCCATGCCACGAGGTCTGTTCTCCCTCGCCCATGGTAAGGGGTGGGGACATCTCTCCCGAGAGCTGGGGGCCAGGTATCCCACGAGGGTCAGGGCCAGCTCTCCCTTGCCATGGTGAGGGGCGGGGACATCTCTCCCGAGTGCTGGGGGCCAGGTATCCCAGAGGGTCTCTTACTGTAGTGTCCAACGAGGGGCAAGACCAGCTGTCCCAGAACCAGTGAAGGGCAGGGCCGGCTCAGCATGGCCCTCTGATTTCATCACAAGTGGTTCCTAGGGCCTCCTGAAGTGACACAGCCCACAGACATCAACACAGACCCCAGCTGCAACAGAACTATAGGCCCAGATGACATCTCTGCTCTGGGTAGAAGCACCCGCCATTCAGACCAGGATGGCTCTGGCTGCATCACTGCCCAGGGACATCAACAAGGCCATAGGTTGTGGCCCCAACCTTGGGCTTCCATGTGACCTTCGGTGGCAACACAGGCCTCGGACTTCCACACAGACCCCTGCTGCAGTGGGAACATGGACCCAGACACGGCCCCGGGTGGCAGCTGGGGTCTGGATGTCACCATGACCTGAGGTGGCAATGAAGACCACCCAGATCAGCAGGGCTGTGGAGTCTTAAGAAAAACAAAAAAGCAAACGTGCCGGGCGTTGGTGGCGCACGCCTTTAATCCCAGCACTCAGGAGGCCGAGGCAGGCGGATCTCTGTGAGTTCGAGGCCAGGCTGGACCGACAGCCTCCAAAACAGAGAAACCCTGTCTCATAAAACCAAAAAAAAAAAAAAAAAAAAAAAAAAGCAAACGTATACACACAAGACCAGAAAACTTGTAGCTGCCAGAGTGACATTATTTCCCACTTTTATACGGGACATTTCACACTGCTTCCTCCATCTAGAAAGCCCCTCCTCCTCGGGTCATGTGCTCACTCCTGATGGTCCCTGATGATCTGGCTCAGGTGGTTCCTTCTTAAGAAATATGGGCAGAGGCGTGGAAGAAGCCCAGGCCCTGTGTGCTGCTAGTACACCAACACAGCATAAGCTAAGTCATCGGGAAGAGGGAAACGGCTGAGAAAACGTCCCTACTAGGTTGGCGGGTGGGGCATTTTCTTGATTGATGACTGCAGGGGCAGGGCCCAGCTTACTGTGGGTGGTGCCACCCCAGGGCTGGTGGTCCTGGGCGCTGTAAGAAAGCAGGCTGAGCACACCACGAGGAACACGCCAGAAAGCAGCACTCCTCCGTGGCCTCTGCTGCCTTGAGTTCCTGCCCTATTTTCCCTCGGTGATGGAGTGAGATCGGGACATGAGAGATGAAATAAACCCTTTCCTCCCCAAGCTGCTCTTGGTCATGGGGTTCATGACAGAACTAGAACCCTAACTAAGAGCCTGCTCGCTGCTCTGCGTGCTGCTTTACCTCCCACGGTTATTTTGGTTAGTTTTGTAGCTTTCGTACATTTATGTATCTTTTTTCTTTGCGTTAAGATACAATTTAGAGAGAACAACACTTGATCTTCTCAGTTTGCAATCCAGAGCTTCCCGCAAATTCTAAACCTTGCACAGCTATTGCCTCTATCTAATTTCAGGGCAGGGTCATCGCCTGCTAAGCAAACCCAGAATCGTAAGAGTTAGCCCCTTTTCCTTCACCCTTAGACACTAGCCACCTTTAAGCTGTTTTTCTAGGGTTTGCCTATTCTGGGCATTTTATATAAATGGAATAGTATAAGATATGGCCTCTTGAGTCTGGCTTGTTAACCCTTAGCAGAGAGAGAGAGAGAGAGAGAGAGAGAGAGAGAGAGAGAGAGAGAGAGAGAGAGAGAGAGAGAGAGAGAGAGAGAGAGAGAGAGAGTATGTGTGTGTAAAATTTATCAGTAGTTCTTTTAAATCTTAAAAGTGTAACAATGTGTTTTGTTATGTGGTTAAACTATTTTAAAAGATAACCTAGTTATCCCACAATAGAAGAAAAAGCACTGCTTTCTGGGACATGGCTCAGTGGTAGAACACTTGTGTAGCTTGTGCAAGGCCCAGCACTGCAAAAAGAAAACGGGAAGAAAGAAAAATAAAAAGTTCTTATTGAATAACAAGCTGCTCTTAATTTATTTAGCAGGCGTTACTTTTAGATACAAAGTATACATGAAACATAGGTTTACACACCCATTTCCCAATGTTTTGCCCTTTTTAACAACGTAACAGTTTCCTTTTTTTTTTTAAACTGTCCACAGAGTTAGTGAGATTGTTAACAGTGTATAATCTGAATCCATAGAAACTGCCCCTAATTTTGAGGTTCAGCATCTTGTCTGCACATGTCTAGCTCTCTGGGCATTGGTCAGCGTGATGCTTCCCCATGCATTTCTGAATCCTCCTTTTCCTGGATCTCACAGGCAGGAAGTCCAGAAGACAGGACACCGGGAAAGTCAGCATCCTTTTTGTTGTTTGGAAGGATCTGCATTTCCAGGCATGACTCTGAGGTCTCCCTGTTTATCACAGGAACAGTGAGAACAAATTATCAGTATAGTTGCCAGCCTCACCTAATACCCTGGGAACAAACTATTTGTTGTTGTTTGTTTGTTTTGACATAATCTCAAGCAGCCCAGGCTGCCTTCCACTTTACTGTATAGGTCGGGCTGGCTGAACCGCTGATCTTCCTGTCTCTAAAATGCCCCGTGTTGGGATTTCAACATGTGGCACCATGCTATATTTAAAATAAAGGTGGTGTGTGTGTGTGTGTGTGTGTGTGTGTGTGTGTGTGTGGCTTACAGAGCATGGGTGAGAGGTTACAGGGAGGAACATGGGCAGCCATAAAGTATCCCCACTGGAAGGTCTGCATGCAGCAGGAATGGTGACTCCCCCTGACCTGGCAGCTAAACCCTCCAGCCCTCCTCCTTCCCCACCTAAATCCTCCAACCCTCCCCCTTCCCCACCTAAATCCTCAGGTGAGGGTCTAGTGAGCTCTCTGCGCCCTCTCCCCAGTCAGCTGTGAGGCTGTTTGGCAGGCAGGCCCAGCCAAACTCCTGAGGTGGTGGCAGTTTGGCTGAGAGGCCCGTCCTGCACAAGGCCTTCCTGGACACATGCTATGACACATAGCTGGGGTTACAGGCACAAGCTGCTACTCAGCTTCTTGTGGGTGCTGGAAATACAAATTCGGGCCCTTATGTTTTTGCGGCAGGCACTTCCCCAAGCTATCCCTCAGCCCTTTTAAATGAAGCATTTAAATTAAAGACTTTTTTTCTTTGTTTTTTTGTTTTTCGAGATAGGGTTTCTCTGTGTAGCTTTGCAGACCAGGCTGGCCTCAAACTCACAGAGATCCACCGCCTACCTCTGCCTCCCGAGTGCTGGGATTAAAGGCGTGTGCCAGCCACCACTGCCCGTCTTAAATTAAAAGACTTGAGAAAATAAAATTACCATAGGTCAAATCTATTGATAGTCCTAGTTCTTCTGTTTGTTTAGTCTCCGCATATATTTAAAAAATAGAAATACAATATAAGCAGTCCAGTGCAGTTTACATGTATTTAGTGTATAAATTGAATAAATAGCGGTTTTTAAGGATTATACCTCCTTTTTTTCAGCCAAAAAGAAAAACAATGCATTTGAATATGAAGTCTTAGATTTTGTTTCTTTTCAGAACCCCAACCCATTTGTAACTTTCATTTCCTATTTTCTAAACTTTCATTTGAAAAAGTAACTGTTGCTCACAGCTGCTTCATTTCTGTGGCCGCCAGCTGTGAGTAAAAATCCCAGCCTCCCCTGTTTCCCAGCATTTGTCAATATCTATCCTTTCCTAACTGGTGGGCTTGAAGAGATATGCCACTTGGTTCCGTTCGGATTTGCATTTCCCTGTTGAGTAATGTTCCCTGCCTCTTTTTACATACTTACTGGCCATTTGTATATCTTCGGGGAAATGTATATTTGAATTTCAGCTACTTCTAAGGTCAGGTTTTTTTTATGTTCAGTTTCTGTGTACATGTTTCCACACATATGATACTGCACTGTTCAGTGATCCATGTTTGCATGTCTGAGGTCCCTGTCACACTTTGACCAAATGTGAGCAAACCCACGCTGGCCTCTTGAGCTGGGTACGCCGCCAGGGATGGCGCCTGGCAAATGAGTGGGTGAGACTCCTGGGCTTTTGATTTTGACGCTGTCCTTGTGTTTTCCTCCGAGCTCTGTTTAAGCGCCCACGTTTCCGGGTTACCTCTGGGTGGAGGCCCGTGGTGGGTCTAAGGGGCTTCTCCTGTGAAACGGAGTCTGAGCTAAAAAGTCGGAATTCTGCAGTAATCTGGACTCCTTTCCCCTTCCTTGAGCACTCAGACTCCCGTCTCTTCTTTGGTGGGGCTGGTGGGAGGTTTGGATGGTTACTTTGAAGCCAAGGTGGATACAGCTCGGGAAGGGTTGGTGACCATCTGCTTTTGGAGAAAGGCCGGATACTTGTTTCTTGATGCCCTTGAAGTACACGAACACCACCTCCCGCACAGAACACCAGGTTGGCCTTGATGGCTGCCAGGCGACCCAGAAGACAGCTCTAGAATCTGCCCCGCGCCATCTTTCCCGCCTTGGTGACCATTACAACACTCTTCTGTGGCCTTACAGCTGGGCCTTACAGCGATTCCATTTCGTTTCTTCCTTCCTTTCTTAGAGAAAAATACTGTATTATACAGAGGTAGTCATTTTCTTTTGCCACCAACAGTGCCCAGGGCACCCTACCAGCTCTTGTTATCTTTTTTAATGGTAGCTGCTCTGATGGGTGTAAGACAGTATCTAGTTGTGGGTTTGATTTGCATTTCTCCTGTGACTCATGCGTTGAGTTCATGGTTATTGGCCATCTTTACGACCAAGAAAAACAGCAAGTCGTTGCTTACGTTTGAGTTGGCTTGTTTTGGTTTTTGTTGCTGTCACAGTGGAGGCTTGTAGGAGTTCTCCGTGTATCCTGGATATCAGTACTTTATCAGTTTTGCAATTTGCAAATATTTTCTTCCCCTTCTGCGTGTGGCCATTTTACTCCGTGCCTCAGCCTTTGGTGCACAAAGTTAACATTTTGACGGAATGTAGTTCCTCTGATGGGATGACTTCAAGTATTTAAAATAAAGCATAAGAAAGATAGTGAAAGAAAAAGAGTATCGACAACAAAAAATGAATTCTGTTTGTCCCTTGAGCCGATGACATCCTGTGCTCTGGGGAAGCCCCCGCTGATGAAAGGGAGTAGCTGGGAACTGGAGACCACGTGTGCTCTTTCAGGTCCCGGGAAGAAGCCTACCGATACTTGGGCCGGGGTGTGGGTGTACGGGGGACTGGGGCGGCACTGTGACACTGGGGTTTCCCCGACATCTGTGACGGGGATGTGGCGAGTGGGCTCAAAGGCTGGAAGCTGGCTGTTGGGAAAGCAGTGGGTGTGGTCACCTGCCTCTCGCAGCCTCTTTCACTGTAGGTGGGATCCCAGCCCCTAGAGCCAGGTTCGGAAGAAGGGCTGCCTGCCTGCCCTTTGCTCCCTGTGAATCTGTCACCACCTTCATCTTGTTTCATAGGATTCTTGTTCCTGATTCTAAAAATAACCGTGCCGATATCCAGCTGACTGAAGTATAAAAGGGAAGTATTAGGTCAACTCACCCCTGGGCTTGCAGCAGCAACAGCGGTCATTCTTTAAACATGATTGTGTCAGGAACTAGGGTTCACGTTCCCCTTGAGAGTCCCAAACACCCACAGCCCTCCACGTCGGTACCCAGCCAGGACCCTGAGCTCCTTAGGGAAGGGCTGGTTCTAGTACAGCTGAGCTCAGTTCAGATCTGTCTAATTTAGCCTGTTTCTACCACAGCCTCTATTCGGAACCATCAGTCTTAGCTACAGTGAGGTATGCTATCTAAGGTTTCATTTCTCATAAAATGATCTCATGGCTGTTTCTGCCATAGTTTGTTGTTATTGTTTTGGTTTTGGTGTTCTGAGACAGAGTTTCTCTGTGTGGAGCCCTGAGTGTCCTGGAACTCACTCCACAGTCCAGGCTGGCCTCTGCCTCCCCAGTGCTGGGACTAAAGGCATGCGTCACCGCTGCCAGGCTACGACTGCCACAGTTTTAATGCAGGCAGGCGTGGTCTTAGGCTGATGTGTTTGCACCTGCTCTCTGCCCCCCTCTCCTGCCCCCTCTCCTGCCCCCTCTCCTGCCCCCTCTCCTGCCCCACAGCGGGACACCTTGAACAGTCCTCCTACTTCCCAAGCTTGTCTCAAGAGGGCAGCTCAGCCAGGTTTGGGGGTTCCAGTGCTTTCTAAGGGCCAATAATAAAGTGACAAGGGTTCTGTTCATATCAACTCCCCTTCTCCGTCACCTTCCATAAATGAATTACAAATAGCTTCCCTAGACACGGCCAGGAGGGCACCCACCACTGCACCACACGCCCACCTTCACTGCCAGACAAGGCTCTGTGAACATCCCAAACCATCAGTGTCTACCTCAGGTCAGAGCTGGTATCCCTGCTTGTCACCCCAGACTTGAGATGGAACAGAGGACACTGTGTGACGTGTAGTCTTCCTGCCAGTCGCTTGGGTCCTGCTGCTGTCTCAGCCCCCAAATAACACACAGGATGATGTATTAATTATAAGCTGTTGGCCGTTTGCTTGGTTTCTTACTGGCTAGCCCTGACTTAAGTATGTAACCCATAATTGCTAATCTGAGTATTTCCATGTGTCTTACTGGAGAACAGGGCCCAGACCTCTTACTTCTCTGGCATCCTACATTGTGACTGACTGTGACTCTCTTTCCCAGAATCCTCCTCGACTCCTAGTCCCACCTATCTTGCTTTCCTATTGACCAACAGTGCTTTATTCAACAACCAGTAAGAGTGACAGATTTACAGAATGACATCTCCCACCATCAGAAAATTTCTCTGTTAACATCAGTGTTTGAGTTTTCCACAGAGAACAAGGCATTTCCCAACAGCAATCTTCGAAAACCTCAAAATGGGGCTCCACTTCATCCATTCCATCTTATCCGACTTAATGCATCTGAACTGACAAGTACCATCCTGAAACTGGTTTGGGACTACATCGCTCTATACAACTCCAGACTAACTAACTGATATGGTACACCTTCTACATTCTGGCCAGAACCTCAGACAAGAGCTTCAATCAAGATTAGAACTTCAGTCAAGAACTTCAATCAAGCATCTCCTGCCAAAAAGAGACTGGGTACAAATGCTGTACCCTACAGAGTCCCATGAGGTTGTCGTCGTCCCATTTCAGCAGGAAGTAATTCTGAGAATACTGCGCCCCCTTTCCCTGATGTTGACATTACATGATAATTTACACCTGTTTAGAGTTAGTTTTCAACTGTTTAGGGTTGGGATTGGAAGGAGGTGTTCAGACTTGGGCATCTCTTTCAGATAAGCTTAGGTTTAGATGGAATAGATATGCTTAGGATGGGATATAGGTAGATTATTATATCTTCTGGTGACTTATAATTTGTTTATCACAATTCGTCATACTGTGTAGTCTTCTTTATATGCATGAATATCCTTATCATCTTCTATGTTTGAGATATTTTGTATATTGATACAATTTAGTTTTGTTTTAGGTTTAAATATCTTCTTTAGACTAAAAGGGGAATTGTAGGAAGAGATTTTAGATACCTGTGCCGCTGACCACGCCCACTTTGGGTGTGGCTAGAGGCACATACACACATGGAAATAAAAGGCTGTGCAGGAGAGATGCAGCTTCCGGTCCGGTCTCGGAAAGCTGCTGACTAACCTGGGTTGCCAGTTTCTCTTGTAAGTGTCTTCCACGATAAATAGTTACCTATAATCGCATCAAGTGTGGGGTTTATTTTGCATCGACAACACTGTGCTGGTTAGCCTCAGCTGCCAACTTAGTGAGGGTCTAGGGTTGCGTGAAAGATGGACCTCTGGGTGCATATGTGGCATGCGGGAGGTTAATCGAGATGGGAAAAGCAGCCCACTGTGGGTGGCGCCACTCCCTGGGCTTGGACCATATAAAAGCTAGACAGGGAGCACAGGCGTCGGCGCTCTCTGCTTCCAGACTGCAGACGTGGTATGATCTGCTGCTTCAAGTCCCTGCCGCTTTGGCTTCCACACTGTGGTGGACTGTGCCTTAAACTGTGAGCCGGGCAAACCCTGCCTTCCCCAAACTGCTTTTGTCGGGGAAAGTTACCACAGAGCAGGGAGTAACTGGGACAGATACCTCACTTTCAAGACTAGGCATGAGACCCTTTTCTTTCCTTACTACGCAAGCAGCATAAGTTCTATATAAAAAGGTAAATGAAATAAGATTCCTCTGCAATCCCCCAACTCATGACCACTAATACATATGTTTTGTGGTAGTTAAACATATGCATTTATGTGTTTAAAAATTGAAACTAGCTGGGTGTTGGTGGCGCACGCCTTTGATCCCAGCACTAGGAAGACAGAGGCAGGCGGATCTCTGTGAGTTTGAGGCCAGCCTGGGCTACAGAGCAAGTGCCAGGATAGGCTCCAAAGCTACACAGAGAAACTCTGTCTCAAAAAAACAAAAACAAAAATTTGAGACTATACCGCGAGCACCATTTTTTTACTTGCTCCTTTCTCTTAGCGATGCTTCTGGCTTCGATGTAGCTACGCTCTGTGCCACCTTGACCAAAGTAAACCCTGTGTGCCTCAGTTTCTTCAGACAGACAGTGAGGATGCTGTAAAGTTGAAGTTATTGTGTGGGAAACATTCAGTTCTGGGCCTGAGATTTGTGCTTTCCATTTGGTTCTTATTTTTATTCTTATTCATTGTCTTAGCTGATTTCCTATTGCTGTGGAGAGACATCATGACCAAGGCAACTTATAAAAGAAAACATTTGACCGGGGCCTTGCTGACAGTTTCAGACGGTGAGTCCATTAATGTCACAGGTGGGGGCATAGCAGCAGCCAAGCAAGCAAGCATGGAGCGGAAGCTAAGAGCTTACATCTCATCCAAAAGTTCTTGGCAGAAGAGAGAGAAAATGCCTGGACCTGGCATGGGCTTTTGAATTCTCAAAGCCCACTCACAGTGACACACCTCCTCCAAAGAGGCCACATCTCCTAATCCTTCCTTGAACAGTTCCTCTGAGCATACAAAACATACGAGCCTGTGGGAGCTATTATCATTCAAACCATCTCACCCGTCATTCTTTCCCTTTTATCTTCATTTTGTTTATAGGATAGGGTCTCAGACTGCTAGCCCAGGCTAGCTTGGAACTCACCATGTAGCCCAAGCTGGCCTCGAACACAAAGCAATCCTCCTGCCTCAGCCTCCTGAATGCCAGGTTACTGGTTTGAGCCATCATAGCCAGCAGGAAACACGCTCTATACCCAGGCCTCTGCCAACACACCGGTGGCTCTGGCTCTCAGCCGGGTCACTTGTCCCAGAGCCATGCGTGGGATAGTTTTGCTTGTTCAGGTGAGGAGCAGGCTGCTATTGGCATCTTGCTGACCAGGACACTCAGGCGGCTGAGTATCCTATGAGGCACAGACAGGCCCCACAAACCCCAGTGTCGAGACAGAGTGAACCCTGTGGTTCTGTGTTTCCTTAGCCAGCTCCCTGTGTCGATTTTTTGGACTGAGTGTTCTCACACTATACTACACTGTGAGAGAAACACTGGAGATCTCAGGCAAGACCGAGCCATGGTCCTGAACAGAGAAATCTGGCACCGTAGGGCGCCCAACAGCTCAAGGCACACGTGGACAGGAGAATACACAGGTGACGGTCCCTCCCTGTATTTGACCCCAGTGGGGCGGGAAGGAGTCTAAGACCCGTGGGCTACAAGACATCTTCCACCTCCTGAGACCTTTTAACAACCATAACAAGGCTCCATTGTGTCACTGGTGATAAAGTTCCCAGTTAACGAGCCTGTGTGTTTGCTAGGGAGGGACTTACTGTCATGATGGCCCAGAGATGTCTGGGTGAGATTAAAGGGTCTTTTATGGCATGCCTCTTGGGTGACCAGAGAGGCAGTGGTAGTCTTCCCTGGTTTTGTCTCTAGACCATAAACTGAAAAAGCCCTTGAGATCGCTTGCTGACCTGAAGACTAGCTAATGACTAGCTTTATTTACTGTTTAGTGGAGACCCCAGGGCTGTTGTGCAGAGCTCGTAGAGGGGTTTTCCACTCAGTTCCAGAGAGCACGTCCTTGCTGGTGAAGTTGGCACTTACTGCTGGCCTGGGGGGCGGGGTTAAGCCATTCAGACCCCTCCATCACCGTAGCTACTTGCTGCGTGTCTTCTGTAGGACAGTGACCCTGCCTACAACATGGGGCAGCTTGTTCTGCTGTGTGGGCCCCGTGGGGCCAGGCTTCTCTGCAGCAGGCACTGGGACAAAATAAGGTAAACGGCAGACTCTAGATGTGGAAGCAAATCAGAAAGCCGCCCCCCATGCCACACGCGCTGGGGCTACTCAGAGCACAGATCTGTCCACAGACCCAGGGAGCCCCGAAGCCCACACATCCGGCCCCATTCTGTAACCAGCTGCTGCCGCAGGGTGCTAACCTGCCTGCTACCCGAGGGTCCTGATTCTTGCTGTTAGATAGACCGCCGGTCTTTTCTTTGGCGTCCATCCTGACTCTCTGCAGGATTTGCTCTCTCCTCCATGACTGTCCCCTGTGAAGCTGGCTTCTCCAGCATCCCAGCTGTGCTGTCTCAGAGAGCTCACCATGTGCTCTGAGGCTCAGGTCTCCTAACCATACACTCTGTGGTCCAGCATTCGAAGGAAAGGCTCTCCCTGAATCTTACTAATGGATTTTCCCCCAAGAGGTGGGCAGTCTATGCCAGGGCTCTGGCAGTGAGCTGCTGAGGTGCCAGCCTCACCATGGGGTTTCCAGGTGTCTGTGATCTTGGTAGAGTTTCCTGCCTTCTCTTTCTAAACAGTATAGATAGCAGCATCCTTAAGATGTGGCTAAGATCTGCTTAACAGTACTCGGTACAAAAGCAAATCATAAATGATGCTATTATTATTTTTCTGTTGCTGTTATTTTATGAGCTGCTGAAAAGCTAGCTGGAGTCCACCTATGGGGTATTGAGAGGAAATTTATTTTCTCAGCTTCCCTCAAGGGAACTTGAGTGGAGAAAGGCATTTGGCATCGCTTTGTCCAGAAACACAGCAATGGTGATGGGCAGTCAGCCTTGTTTGCAAAGCGAGACTCTGCGTGCTCAGAAGTGTGACTGGAACCCCATAGGTCACAGTAGCATTTCTGGTCCTGGTGCTGACCATCCCTCCCAGGTGAGACTCCTCCCTTTGTTGGCAGGGGTCTGTCCCTTCAGGGATGGAGCATGGGAGGGAAGAAACCCTGGAAGATGTGAGGCAAGCCGTCACACACTTATGTCGTGGGTGGACTTTTCATTCCAGCCTTGCTGGTCCCAAGAAGATGAGCAGACCTACAGGTCAGGTACAGTTGGCCAAGCGCCCCTTTGCCTGCCTTGTCATGGTGGTGGCTTCCTGGTTGGGTGCATAACTCTTCCGCTTCCCTAGGCTACAAAGACGCACAGATCTGCCTCTCTGTGGACGGCAGACGTCATGTCTGTCTCTGACAAGGAGCCTCCTCACTCTCCCCTTCCTCCCTGCACCCTTCCCCCTCACTTCCTCCCAGACTTCCTCACTTCCTCTCTCCTTCCTCTCTGCACCCTCCCCCTTCCTTCCTCCCAGACTTCCCCACTTCCTCTCCCCTTCCTCTCTGCACCCTTCCCCTCACTTCCTCCCAGACTTCCTCACTTCCTCTTCCCTTCCTCCCTGAACCTTTACCCCTCACTTCCTCCCAGACTTCCCCACTTCCTCTCCCCTTCCTCCCTGCACCCTCCCCCTTCCTCACTTCCTCCCAGATTTCCTCTCCCCTTCCTCTCTGCACCCTTCCCCCTCACTTCCTCCCAGACTTCCCCACTTCCTCTCCCCTTCCTCTCTGCACCTTCCCCCTCCTCTCTTCCTCCAGGATCTGAAACAGGTGATGCTATGATTCTAACGTCCCCAGATTTATAACGAGAGAACTGAGGGCTCCTCAGAGGCTCCCAGGTGACGGCCTCGGTGTAGGGACACATCTGTGCTGAAAGCTGCTGTCTGGGAGTGGAGGGTAGAAATGTCACCAGCGATTTTATCTCTTTAAAAACAGTGGTAACTGCAACCAAGGGCTTTGTGCTGCCAAGCAGCTGGCAGCTTCCTCAGCTCCAAGAAGACAGTTGACTTGGGGGAAGGAGCTCACAGGGGCAAATAGACTCCCCCAGGTGGGAATATTACCCATGATGAACTGGGAATTAGCCAAAGGACAGTGCAAGTTCTGGGTCAGGAAATCCTGCCCTTGAGGTAGATAGTGTGACAGTGGCCTGATGCTGGAAGGACTTGATTTGGCCATCTGCTTAATGGGTACACACTTGACACCCTACCCTCACATTACTGGGAGCACTTACTTCTCCCACCTATGTTGTCTTGACGTATACATGGATCTCCCACCAGCAAAATCCTTCCATGGCTCACAGAAAGCACCACCATCAGAGGGGAGCTTCTGCCTCGTGGGTTCTGAGGGGACTGAACGCAGAGTATTGACTTTGACAGCAAGTGCCTTTACCCACTGAGCCATCTGACCAGCCCCCAAGAGTCAGATTTTTTCCCACCACTCCATGCTGGCACTGCCCACTCGAGAACCACACCCAGGGCACCGAGGGTCTGGCAACAACTAGTATCCTCTCCCCAGACGTCTGCAAAGCTTGTGCGATAATAAACAATGGCAAACTAAACAGCTAATGGGGCTCAGGGTCACAAAAGCCTTCCTGCACCCCAAGGCCAACCACTCCTCATAGACTGGCCCTCGCTCGGCTGTATGGCAGACAGGGCAGATGGCTCCTTCTCATTCCTGCTGTGCAGGTGAGAACACGGAGGCTAAAAGTACATTGTGTGGCTCTCCTCAGCCACCCGGCCGCTTTAAACACCGGACAGGGACAGACAGGGCTACACCACAAGTCCTCACAGGACCCTCTCCAGGCTTCTGGAAGCTTCTCCAGGCAAGGAGAAAGAAAAGCAAACCACCCCGCATGCTCATACTTCCCCAGGGTTGGAAATTTCCAGGGTGCCAAGTGGAGAGCTGTCTCATCGAGACCTCGTGACCTCCTGGTCGAAGGTCATCAGACTCACCCCACCTACCACTGCTGCTGGGGCTATTTTTAACCTTAGGTCCCTTCTATGTTCACTCCTTCGGGATCTCCCGGTTGGCTCCCATGACCTCACAGTTACCCTCTCACCCAGGGTGGGGCCAGTCACACCTGAGCTGCGAGTGAGATAACTCGGGACCGGTAACCCCTCAAAGGGCTGGGTGGGACGGTTACAAGAAATTTTCAGGAGGACTCCCTGGGGGGATCTATGGGCAGGCATAAAGGTCACGTGTACGAGCCCAGTGTGGACCCGGCTTCCGGAGGCAGAACCCCGCCTGTTGTGGGTTAAACCGATCCGTGGACTGAACTCCTAGCCCTCAGCACCTCAGAACTCAGCCTTGCTTGGGAACAGATGAAGAGAACTGGACGCTAATCCGCTGTGCCTGGCATCTCTATAAGGAAGAAAGACTCAGGGCACACACCCTCAGAACAAAGACAGCCAGGGTGACGGCAGAGAGAGTGCAGTGACGTAATGCCTCTCATTAATACGTTTCAACAGAGGAAACTAACACAGGCAAACGTCAGACAGTCAGCGGAAGCAAGACAGGAGTGTTAAACAGCCTCCCTCAGAGCCTCAGAGGGAACAGACCTGCTTCCTCTTGACCTCAGCCTCCCCACCTCCAGGTCCCTGAGACAATTCACTTCTGTGGTTCAACCCTTCCGGTCCTGTTTGGCTTTTCCGGCAAACTTGTTTGGCTTACCTGTCCTTTTGAAAGTCCTGGTGGATCAAGGGAGACTCTCACAATTTGACACCTAATTGTTCCTCTAATTGTGCTGTTATTGTGATTGTGGCTTTAGGTGTCTTGAGGGCTAGGCTGTGTCTCTTGTTTTCTTTGGTCTGAGAATGCCAGACAACACGCCTGCATCGCATCGGCCTGGCCGGACTTGGGTTAGTGTTGATTAATGGCACACTCCTGCTGTTCAGAAATTGGGTGAAGAAGGGCTCTTAGCCATAGGTGAGGGAGGGGAGCTCTGAGTTATGATCATTATGGGTCCTGTATGTAGTTCCAAGGGTAAGATTTGGGGTTGGTGGGAGACTGAGGGTTCCCTTAGAAGCCCCCTCTCCTCCCTGTCCCTCTCACTTGCCCACATGACATCTCCTGGCTTGTTTACAAGTTGTACCCTGATAGTGGCTGGGCTGGCTGCCTGGGAAGGATAGCCATCACCAGCATCTCCCTGGGAAACACAGCCCAGCCCAGGCACTCCTAATGCATGACCCCACCCCTCAGGGCAACACCAGTTGAGAAGTCACACCAGGAGGAGCCTGACCCAGGAGGAGGAGCGATGAAATGACTTGTCCCGCGGGCACACAGCGCCGCGCCCACTCCTTCCCATCATGCTCCTCTCTTCCCATCATGCTCCTCTCTGACTACAGTGTTCTGCAGGTAGAGTCCAGGGGAGGCAGTTAGTTCTGAGGTTCACACCCAAGAGTCTTCACTGCCCCTCACTAATGCCCCTCACTAATGCCCCGCCCCCGATCTGGGTCACTCACGCTGGCTCCAAACTCACTATGTAGCTGAGAACGACCCTAACCTTCTGCTCTTCCTCCCTCGACTCACCGAGTGCTGGAACACAGCATGGGACACTGTGCCTGGTTTGTGCGGCTCTGGGGACAAAGCCTGGGACTCTGTGCGTGCTAGGCAAGCATTCAATATCTTGCCTAGCTAAGCCTCTAACGCTCCACCTGCCCTCTATCCCATGTAAGCACAGATCTAGGTTGGCACCTGACTCTGGCACACTGGGTGTGTGGCCTTTGAGAAGTTACTTTACCCTCTTTGAGCCTCAAATTGCTTAGCTATAAAAGAAGGGCAGCCATAAACACTTACCCCATCCTGTTAGGACGAAGTTTAAATGAGACCGCTTACGTCACCATGCTTGGCATGGGGAGTAGCTCTTTCAAGCACACATACCATTGTTCTGTGATGGCCAGTGATGAATACCCTGCGTTTGCACAGAGTGGCAGAACGCTTATTCGGAAACCATGGTGCACATTCCGGTCTGTTGCAGAGTTAGGAGATAGGACATCAATTTTACCTGCTTCATTGAAACTTCGCAGCCCGTGACTTTTGGCTGAGGAATTTGCACTGATCTGAGGCGACTCATTCATCCTCCAAATATGCTCTGAGTACCTGCTTGGGAGGTGATGTGTTCTTGGCGATTCTTAGAGCGAGGTTGGGGCATGTAGACGAGGCAGTGACTGGCAGTCGCCCAGACTCACCAGGTTTCCTTTTACGCTTTCCCCTAGGTAATGGCAGATTCTTCACCAGCCTCTACACACTGGGCCTAGCATCGCCTCAGGGAATGTCCAAGGAGCTGAGGCAGGACAGGCCTGTGCCAAGGAGTTGGACCAGCCTTGGGTCTGGGATTCCAACTTTTTTCCCTAACTCTTGTGGCCGTAGGAAAGCCTGTGGGAACTCGCTTTCCTTTGTTAAACAACAACACCTAGGGCAGGCTTTCTAGGCTGCTTTCAATTCTATAGCTGCCTCTTAGTAACTTTTTTTCATCCATCCATCCATCCATCCATCCATCCATCCATCCATCCATCTATTTAACCACCCAGCATCGTTTGGACTACTATTTCTTGGGAGCTGTAGGAGTTGAGGGGATAAGGGAACCCTGAGAAATGCTGCCCCTAGAACCCCAGAATCCAACAGTGAAAAAACCTCAGTTTCCCTTGCTCCCTTCCATGTGCTGATGTGAGCCGGCTATAAGAAGCCATTGGACAAGTTCCTAGCAGGGACAGACCCCTCTTAGTCCAACCCAGATGACAAGTGGCCCCTAGGGTCTAGGATCATACAGCCTAGCCCCTGGACAGGTGCCTGGGGTAGACATTCCCCTGGACTTGGACCACAGCCATTAGGGGCCCAGCCCTTTTTTTTTTCTTTTTGGAAACGTCTAAAATGTAAATGCATTGTGTTCCACTCAATGTCTGTCACAGCTGCTCACCTCTGCCTCTGTGGGTTGGCAGCAGCCAAGCGTAGACATGTGCGTGCACACACTTGAATGTCTGGAAGTTTCCATGCGTCACAAAGTATTATCTTAACTTTCTTCAAAAAATGGTAAAGATCTATTTCCTGGGGCTGGAGACGGCACAGCGGTTAAGAGCGCTGGCTGCTCCTCCGGAGGGCTGAGCTTTATCCCAGCACAGCCGTCCATAACTCCGGTTCCGGGGGTCTGGTCTCCTCCACAGGGCTCTGAACACACGGTGCACGTACACACATTTGAGCAAAACACTCATACACATTTTAAAAAATGCAATTTTTTAAAAATCTGTTTTCAGGGTCTGAGGCACAGCTCAGCTGGGAGAGTGCTGGTCTGGCACCTGCAAGGTCCTGAGTGTCATCCACAGGGTCACATGAACCGGGTGTGATGACACAGCACACAATCCTCAGATACACAGAAATTTGGGGTCAACCTGGAGTTTCAAAAAAAAAAAAGGCTGGTTTTTGGATGTGGATATGTGTACAAAAGGAGGGCCAGTCTGTAGACGAGTGGACGTGAATTCTCCCCAGCTTCTGTTCTTCCTTCTTCTGGGGGTCCTCGATCTTCTTCCTCCCACACCGTCCACTGCACAAATGGCATACCTCGACTCAGCTACATCAGTGCTCTAGCTGGGGAGTCAGGCATCCCCCACCCACACAGCACTCTAGAAATACATTGCTCCCCATTCCTGAGAAGAACCCCAAAAGTTTCCCTGGGCATCCTGTACTCCTTGTCACTTTCAGTCTGGGTAAATTAAACTCAACACCTCGAAGGTGACTAAAAATTAATTTGGCATTCAACAGGCCCGGAAATGAAATGCGGAGGAGGCACCCTCGGAGAGGGACTGGCTAGAAGTAATTAGAAAATGGTCCTGCTGGGTAAAAGGAGTAACTGAGTTCTTGCCACAGCCATGGAGGGGACAGTAGAGAGGGAAATGGTGACCACTGAGGTTACATGGCAACAGGTCACTTCCCAGACCTCCATCACATACTGTTGGCTGCTAACAGTTCTATCGCAAGAGCTGGGGGCTGACAATAAGGAGCTGTAGCCTGTGCTGGCAAGAATGGGAATCCATCCGCCTAAGCCCGTGCTCTTTCCTCACTCTGCTCCCAGAGTGGTTTCTGGCCGCCCTACCCACGCCCCAGTCTCCCCGTTTGCACAGATCTCCCCCGCCCCCTCAGAACCTGGCACCTCTCCAGCATTCCCCACCTTTCGGCATGTGACCAGAGCAGCCTGCTCATCTTTTCTGCCCTCCCAGGATGGCTCTCGAGGCAGCCCCCACCCTGCCACCTGGGCGTTCTTTCCTGTTCCTTGTCTCCCAGGCAACAGTCCTGCTGCTTGAGATGCCAGCCTGGAAGCTGCTACTCCAGGATGCTGCAAAGGGCACTTCCTTTTCCCACCTCGGAAGCCACCAGGGGCCTTCACACCTCCAAACCATCCAACTTTCCCATCTGGTGTCTTTGAACACTGTGAGCAGCAGGAACTATCTCGTTAACCCTCGAGGGCCAGGACATCTTTTTGGTGGCGCTCAGGAGCCTATTGGGAAAACTGTTTCGATCGGGAAGATGCCTGAACCCTCTGCAAACGGCCTTGAGTGAGATGGTGCCACTCCTGGGTCTCTTGATGGTCTCCTTAAAAGACTATGTTGTCATCAGCTATGTGTGGCTACTGAGTTTAAATTTAAATTGAGCATAGTGGAAATCTCAGTTCCTTGGCCATATACGTGGCCAGTGGCAATTATGCTAGGGAACAGAGGTCAAGCACATCTTCTTACCAGAAAGTTCTATAGATGGCGCTGCTAGAGGGTCAGCTTTAAGAGCCTGGGCTTGGAAGTCTAACAGATGGTCTGTGGCCTGAGTAATCCTTAACTTCCTGAAGCCTCCCTGGTCTCTCCATCTGTAACTGCCGCTGTCTCAGTGAGTCACGAAGACCAGAGAAGGCGATCCAGACACGTGCTCCCTCTGCACAGTGTCAGATAAAGACCTAGTAAGAGCATCTCTTGACCCTGAGAGGATGGGCCGCAGCGGGGTGACACGGAAAGACAGGATGAAGGAGACAGACTCCATCCCTCTCCGTGAGACATGCCTGAGGGCTGTAACCTCTACAGCCCCACTTCTTAAAAAAATAAAATAATAAATGGATCAGCAAAATATCAAGATGAGATGAACTGGAAAATGCTAGAACAGATCCCACCCCACTCCTCAACTCCTGAGTTCCAAAATGCAAGTGCCTAGTGAGGAACTCCAGGTAGATGCTCTTCAGTGCCCTATAGTCGAGAACCCCAAGTGCATCCTTCACCCCAAGCCCACCTGCTCTTCCTGCATGTGTCTTAGCTCAGGAGTAGTGCCGGTTTCTAAGAAACTAGAAATTGTATTCGCTTAATCTCCAGAATTTGTAGTTCAGTGATTTACCGTTCAAGGAAACTGAGGCTCACGGGGATACGGGACCAGGAAAGAACTTGCTAACAACCACCTTTACCTATTCACAAAGTCACCACCTCCCCAAATCTGTCCCAGTTCCTTCTCTCCTGATTCTATGCCCAAACACTGTTATGGCCACATCATCCCCTGCCTGGATTGCAGCAAGATCCCTCTATTGTTCCCCAGGGTCCAGCCAGGCCCTTCCCACATCCTCCCCAAACCGTAATCCTCTGTAAAAGCTAGGTATTTAATGTCACCATTTTTTCTGGTCAAAGTCCCCAGAAGTTTTGCTCAACCGTCTGTCTCTGAAACCCGGCGCGTAATGAACAATCCCCAAACACTTAGCTACTTGAACGCATAAATTTCTTGAAACACCCTAATCCAAGAGATGAACCGAAGTCTGTGACAGAGGCGAATGGGGTCATGTAGACTCCAAAATTGGGTGCCTCCTCTGAGTGAAGATACGGAAGGGTTGTTGTAACTGAGAAAACATGGCCCGATAGGAAATTCAGAGTTCCTTCTGAGTGAGGACTGTTCCACAGGGTTCCCAAGGAAGGAAACCCAACCACAACGTGTAACACGGCGCTTCCCCAGCTGGCGGGCACGGGTGTGCCGAGCGGTTCCATGGAAGAAGAGAAGACAAACACCAGCCGGTTCCACAGCCACTGCCATCAAGATGAGGGTCCCAGTTTCCCACGTGGCCAGAGTTAAACACGTTCAAGTGGAAATCGCTTCTGGGTCTCCTCGTTTGTCAAATCTGGTGTGTGCTTCAGGGAATGTACCCCTGTATCTATTGCTCAGTGTTGGTGTCGCTGGTCGTAGGTTTTAATTTGTGTATGTTTACCTTTCCTTTTCCTGGAATATACTTGACATTGTTTTCATTGCGTGTAGTTTGTGCATCAGACTTGAAACCTTCTTCTTTAGACTTAAAGGGGAATTGTAGTGGCGGCTTGCCTGTGGACCTGTAACGGTGGCCACACCCCTTTGGGCGTGGCTTCAGACGGAAAGAGGAAAACGTGAGGTGTGGTTGCTCTCTCGATGTCTCTCTCGCTTGGGTTGCAGGTTGGATAGGAAGGGCAGACAAAGGCTGTGGCGGTTCTTTACTATTATCTGGGTAACTGTTCCCCAATAAACACCCATCTATCGTTTATCTTGGGTCTAGTGAACTCATTATCACCTGCCTTCATAACCCAATGCAAGGGTTCTTTCAGAGTATGGTACCCTAACTCAACCCCACGGCACCTTCCTTGGCTGCCAGGCTGGGAGCCAGAAATAGGTCACGGGCTCTCAGACAGGACAGTTTTCTCTCCAGAACACGGGGACGAGAAGACTCCTGCTTTAGTCTGTCTTCTGTTGCTCTAAAGAAAAAAAGAAAAGAAAAGAAAAGAAAATGGGGTGAGGGGCATGTCCTGGTGCATGCCTTTAGTCCCAGCACTCAGGAGCCAGGCGAAGGAGACTCTGTGAGTTTGAGGCCAGCCTGGTCTACAACAAAGCTCAGCCAGGACTACATACAGAGACCTTGTCTAAAAACAAGACAAAACCCCAAGTAAATTAAATTTTTTCCATTCCCCCTTTGAGAAAAACAACAACAACAACAAAAACCTGGAGAGTGGGTAGTTTATAACTGGAAGGTGATTTGCCTGATGGTTCTGGAGGCTCTGCGTCTAAGACAACAGTGCGAGTCTGCCTCAGCATCTGGAGAGCATTGCTGCACCCTAAAACTGACAAAAGCCTTCCAAGGTGAGACAGAGTTGCTGTCCAGCACCCACCTCTCCCTTTCCAATAAAGCTGCTGAGGTTGCCATGAGGGCCACACGGCGCCCCGTGACCACCGATTCACGGATCTCATCTTCCTGTGCGTGTCGACTGGGTCAGCTATGGGCCCCTGCTCAAGCCATCACAGGCAGAGACAATGTGACTCTATTCCAGGTCTAAACTTGAGCTACTGAGGAGCAGAGGGCTGGAGCTGTGTGTCCTGCTGCTGATCTGTAGAACCTAAAGCCCCAGCCTGAAAAATGTTTCTATTTGTAGATCTGAGGTCTAGAAATAATGTAATAGCGTTATTTGAGCTCTAAATCCAGCCTTACAGGATACAAAATCACCTGAGGTTAGAGGCCACTTGAACAACAACAAAAATCTTCATCCATCCATCCAATTTTCCTTTAAACCTGTTTGGGACAGAGGTTTCTTGTACTTGCAAGTGAAAAGTGTCATCCCTGGTTCAGAAAGTGTCCTGGAGGAGGGGAGAAGAAGGGGACCCATGATAACTGATGAAAGCTGAGCCCAGGCGTGGGGGGTCCTTGTGTGTGCAAGGACATTCCAGGTGGAAGAGGACATTTCCAGCAGATTCCCATCGGGATTCGATGGCTGGGTGTCCATCCATCCCGTGCTGTCTGTACAGCCCAGTGACTTCTTACCACTGCCCTCCTCCCACCCTCGCCCCCCAACCCCAGTGACTCTTCAACGGTGGGAGACAGTCTCAACCTCACCGACTCTGAAGCTCAAGATGGGTCCTCGCTGTCAGGCGATGGCGGATCCCAACACATGATTGCTTACACACACAGACAATCTCTTTCACGGAAGAAGACAAGGTATGGTTAACATATGGGAAGGTCCGTTTGGACCCTTCCCTGGGCTCTGCGCCTCTTCTCCCAGTCTCCCCAACAACCATGCAGGACATGGGCACTGGGTCTTAGAGGGGAGAGAGCAACCTGACCAGCATCACGGAGCCAACGAGCAGAGCTATAACCCACATCCAGGTTGTTCCAAACGCGTGCTTTTCCTACCACCGTGGCTATTCCCTGAGGACTGTGGTTTGGACCTGTGCCAGGGGAGCACGGAAGCCTGTAAGTGGGCAGGCTGCCTGGCATGCACAGATATGGGGGGCGTGTCTATGTCTGAACAAGAGGTCAAACGCGGCAGAGGAAAGGCTCTTCAAGCAGCCAGCTTTCCAAGATTCAGAGTCCGTCATCACACAGAGCGCTCCCTGGGAATGGGACAGAGGGATCCCAGGATTGAAAAGTCACAGATCGGAGCCAACCACAGAAGCTGGAGGAGGCCAGGGGCCTGGAGACTTGACCACCTTCTGGTAAACACACTGTGCCTTGCAGGGTGGGCTACCTGGAGAGGCCAAGGAGGAGCATGATGGAAGATGAGAGAGGACTCCTCCAGAGCGGAGGGAGGATGGAGGTCCTCAGATCTGCGCCTGCCTGCGGAAGGAAGTTATGTTGTGGTGTGTATGAGCTTTTTCTCTTTCCCTTTAACGCCTCCCTGTCAGCCTGTGCAGGCTCTGCCAGCCTGGTCCCTTCACCTGACACAGTGAAAAGTGTAGAGGTGTTCCAGAGAGCCACTCCCAGCAGGAGCTGGGCTTCTGGGGTCTTCCCACACCAAGCAGCTTGCTCCTCTGTGCTTCTGAGGCCACGAGCATCTCTGAGCCACAGAGAAGTGTGGCCTCCTGCCATGCAGGCCCGACCTGAGGGCAGCCCTTGAGTCCTGTTCCGACTTTCATGCAGTCTGGCTCAACCTCATTCCCAAGCAGGTGGGAGGTGTCACTCCCATTTTTTGTAGAGAAGGGAAGGTCTGGAGAAGGAGTCAGATTGGCCAAGGTCTGGAACAGGGAGTGGCCTAGGATGTCAGGAATGAGCCCCAGGCTGAGGTTCTTTCCACGCGACCCCTTGATACGCCAGTGGCAGTACCTGTGGCTCTGTCTGCCTGGCATGTGTGTCCCTCCACCTACAGCTAGCTCAACCCTTAGTCTGCCCTGACCACGTCTGGAAACCCCTTGGCCACCTGGCACGCCACATAGCTAGTGTATTCTCGCTTCTGCTCTTTACCCAAGTCCTCTGTGAGCAAGGCAGCCGAGGTAGGGACCTTTGCCTGAGATATCCTACATCTAAAGTCCTCGCTCCTCAGGGTTGCTATGGCGCTGACCAGCGAGGCCTGCCCTTGCCACAGTAAAACAGTTACGTGCTCGTTTTCCTTTGTAGCTGGGGCCAGAGAAGCTGTAAGGACTCAGGCACTGTGCTGGCCCGCCCCTGTCACCTGGCAGGATGCACTCAGGCAGTGCCCTGGTCAGCCCAGGGTTCCATGATTGTATAGTCTGCTTGCAGGTGCAAAGGATTCCTTGGGGGGGGGGAGACACCTTCCACTTATATCTTCACTTTCTCTCTCTCTTTCCCGCTGTTCCCCTGGGGCAGACAGGACTTTTCCTGTCTCTCTCGTCTCTTTTGTCCCCTGTCTCTCTCTGTATCTCTTCACCTCTTCTCTTTCCTTCCTCCCCTTTCTAATAAAACTTCTCACTAAGCTCTGTCTGCCTGGCGTGTTTGTCCCTCCGCCTCGTCACCCTCTCCTCCCATGGAATCTGCCGAGGTCCCCCTTACTCCGAAGGGCCCAGACCCTCACCCGGCCGGCCCCCTGCTTTAGCAGCCATGACAGGCTGCAGAAAAGACTCAGCAAGAGGTAGGCCTCTGGCTCAGTAAAACGTGCTGAGCTTCCTGACCTTGCCTGACTAGGAGGTCAGATACCTCATGTGGCAAGGAACCAATCAGAACTTAGCTGGCAGGCTCTGGATTTGCTTTAAGGCAACAGTGATGCACAGAGCATAGCCCCTACCCCGGGAGGACCTATAGGCCATAGCAACCAGTTGACCAATCAACACAGGTCAGGTTGCCCAAGCCGGGAAGTGCACCAGTCCTGAGACTGTTGTGGACCCCAGACACGCCCCTTGCTCTACCTGATAAATTCCCTGCCCTGCAGTTCCTCCAGCCCTTCTTGCTCCACCCACTGTGTTGGATGGATAACGGATAGAGGAACCGAGTTAATGCAGTTAACTCATTAAATAATTAAAGACTCTTTGCTTTTGCATTGGATAGGGTCTCTTGGTGATGGAACCCAGTTAATGCAGTTAACTCATTAAATAAAGACTCTTTTGCATTGGATAGGGTCTCTTGGTGATTTGAGGGTTCAAAATTTGGGCACAACAACACTTTATCATAACAAAAGCCCCTCGACTTTTCTTAGCACCCTCGTCTCTAAGGTGGAGGAAGGGGACAGTATTTCTTGGTCAGCCTGGCCCTGCTTATACACCTGAGGTAAATGTCCCAACTCAGTTCTAACATGCACCATGATTAAACTCTTGCCGTATACCCCTGTCCCTGCACTCTCCTGGGGCAGATTAGGAAATGCCATTCATTTGCCCACAGTCATGGTTTAAGGGATGGAAAAATATCAGGTCAGCTATCGCCAAATGGAACATTGGGTGGTATTAGAGTTGTCAACCAGACCTCCGTCCTGACAAAGGCTGGAAAGCCTGCCTGTGCCTTCCCGGTGCACCCGGCCCCCCTTGGGTGGAACTGGTCTGAGACAGAGCTGTTACTGGAGAAGAGCTGAAGTAGAAGGTCACACGGACATTGTTCAGATCCCCTCATGAACTAGCCACACCCCCTTGGACTTCAGTTTCATTACGTCAAACAAACAAACAGGTGTTCTTTCAGCCGCAACCAAACATCTAGGCGTAAAGTGTAGGATTTGGAACCCTCCCCTCCCTCCCACTCCATCCCACAGTTTCTCCAGACTTCCTCCTCAGAGGCCATCTACCCACATGCAAACTAACTCATAAATGGAGGCCCAGAGCCGCCCACCACTAGTCCGTAAGCCTCTGTGTTGTCACAGCTGTGTGTACTATACAGAAAACAAGTCCTGCATCCAGTTTTCACACCCATCCATATGTGAATTAGTAAGGAGAGGAGAGGAGAGAGATGAGAAGGGGGATTCAAAGGGATAAGGCCCAGCAGGAAACACCAGCGCCCTCCCCATCCCCCTTGCATAACGATTCTTTCCGAGCCCCCCAAAATTCCGGGCCTCTGGAAAGACAGCGCCCACACCAAGTTCAGCCAAGAAAGGTTTCCACCCTGATTTAACTTTCGGAAGCTCTTCTTGTGCCAATTGGAAGTGTGGCCTGGAAGGGAGAAGAGACCTCTGACCAAGTTGCTGCTGGTATATTGATTTTTTTTATTGGCCCCTGGCCTGGGATGATTAACCCTTGAGCTAAGAAGCCTCTTGCATACTTTGGTATGGCTTCATCTTTCCACACCCTTTTCCTTCCTCAGCAGGGTCTTGACAGGGCTGATTCAGGCCTGCATTCTCCTCATTCCTGCCGCACTGTTCAGCTCTTCCCTGGGCCTGCTTGTCCTCAGGGCCCATGCTGTGTACAGCCCAGGCTGTTCCCACAGCCAGCTGAGCCAGTGTCCCTGGGTGTGTTGGGGAGGGAGGCTGCTCAGTTCCCAGTGTCACCTGACAGAGTCAAGGCCTCGGAGTATGAATTCCTGACAGGCCGAAAAGGACATCCCTGGGCCTCCTGCTCTTCCCTGATGGGCCCCAGCTTCATCCCTGTCTGTCCCAAAGAAGAGGAATGAGAACTGGAGAAGACCAGCTCACCATAGGCCCCACTTGAACTCTGAGTCCTGGTCACCATCAGCCACCAAACACGCAGGGTGACACAGCCCATGCTGCTGACAATCCGCCCCCCCCAAACGCACTGCCTACGACAGTGGAGAGTCCAGTCTCCTCTCTGCCTCCAACCAGTAAACTTTCTTCAAACTGGTGGCTGCCAGGCCACCAGCCAAACATAAATTCTTTGGTTCTCCCAGGTCTAAACCGAGCTGTGCTGAGTGAGAACTTCCCACCACAGGCCTCTAGCCATATTTGGAAGCAGAGTCTGGAGCCAGATAGGAAACGGCTACCTGTGCTTACAGGCCGGCCATTCACGCAGCCAGCGCTGACTCAGCAAGCACTGACTCACTGAGAGGAGCTGCGTGCACAGCTACCCCCAGGCCCCTGAGCAAGGACGGCAGAAAGAGAATAAGATGGAGGGACTATCTCAGAGGGTCCTGGAGCAGGGCAGGGGCCTCCGTGAGAAGCCCCTCTCTATCTGCGTGTGGAAGAGTATGTGTTGTTGATGTCGTGGCTGTCCGTAGCACTATTGCTCTGGCGTTGTGGATCAAATACGGGGGCATACTCTAATTTAAAATAAACAAAAACTAAGGGAACGTGGGTGACTATGAGGGAACTCCAGGGAATGTTCTCCAGGAGGGAACTCCATGAGGAAGAGGTTTTCAGAGTTAATTAAGCCATTCAGGTTGGGGACTGGACAAAAGCATACCTCAGCCCCCGACCCAGGGCCTCGTCCCCCCCAGTGCAGTCTCTAGAATACTAGTAGGGAACTCTGGACTACCCAAACTTTGGAACAAGTCCAGTCCGATGGCTAGGTAACTCTTCCATTGGCTGAAGCCTAACCTGACCCTGGCCTTGAAGCCCTTGTAGGAGGACTTCTCAGTTCTCTGCTCTGCCCTTTTGCCCTGAGACCTCACCAAACACCTGTTTACCCCAGGGCACTGTGTCTGTTGGCCTTTATCTCTGTTTCTTTGCCACTAGTCCCTGCACAAACCATAAGCTGGATGAAGGCAAGAACTGGACCTTTTGGGTTCCGTGCGGGATAGCAGGGAATTAACTGTGGGCACAGCCTGCTCTCCAGTCGGCGTTCCCATTACTCACAAGGTCTTGACCTTCGTCACGTGACTCCTTTTCCTTGACTCTGAAAGCAGAGGTTCAAATCAATAACGGTGTCACACGGCTGGCACAAGGAACAAATGAGTCTGTACGCACATTTAGCATTGTCCTTGGCACATAGGAAATAGTTAATAGATATGAGAGAAGACCGTCCCCCAAAGCTTGGTAGCTAAAAAACGAAACAAGAACTTAGCAAACAAACAAAGGCCCTCGTTTGTAACCAGGGCTGGGGATATGACTCAGTCGATAAAGCACCGGCCTGGCAGGGGTGAGGATTCTAGTTCCAGTTCCTAGAATCCACATAAAAATCCAGGTGTGGTGGCACACGCCTGTACTCCCAGCAATGGTGGCACACGCCTGTACTCCCAGCAATGGTGGCACACGCCTGTACTCCCAGCAATGGTGGCACACGCCTGTACTCCCAGCAATGGTGGCACACACTTGTAATCCCAGCAATGGCGAGATGGGAGACAGAGACGGGCAGAGACCTGGAAACCCACAGGCTAGTCAGCCTGCTGTACCTGGCCAAGTTCCAGGCCAACGAAGGACCCTGTGCCCAAGGACCTACATGTAAGGTCAGTGTCAGCCTCTACATGCATGCGTGGTGTGTACGCTCCTCTACCCACACGCATCAAGCACAAACTATACTCACTTAATTTTTCACAGTTCTATGGGTGACCAGGCTGACTCATCTCTGCTTCAAGCAAATTAGGCGGAACTCACTCAGATTTCTGGCCTATTGGCTTGTCTGTGGGACTGTGGCCTCAATCACTCAGCTGGTCACTGGTTGAGGCTGTCACTTGGCACACCACTGTTCTCCGTGTGCCTTCTCCAATGGGCTACACATGGCTTCCAGAAAGCCAAGTATCTCTTTCACAGTATTAGTCAAAGCAGGTCAATCCAGAGACTGAAAATGAAGAAATGAAAATGAAGAAATGTGGTGATTTTTGTAAGAAGGCATACCAAGGCTTACTGGATGACATCATCACCGCCACCGTTGTGATATCATCGTGTGTGAGAGAGAGTTGTGCGGGCAAATATACCTTGTGTGTGTGTGTGTATGTATGTATGTGTGTATGTGTGTGTGTGTGTGTGTGTGTGTGTGCAGTATACACAAAAATTTTGGAGAGTTCATCTTTCATAGGATCCAGTGACAGAGCACAAACTTAAGTGGTAAGTGCTTTCACCTGCCCACCATCTCTTAGGCTCTCCATACGTGAAGGCATTCTTTTCTTTTAAAAAATTATTTTTGAGCTGGGAAGTGGTGGTGCACGCCTTTAATCCCAGCACTCAGAAGGCAGAGGCAGGCGGATCTCTGTGAATTCGAGGCCGGGCTGGTCGACAGCCTCCAAAACGATACAGAGAAACCCTGTCTCGTAAAAACCAAAATAAATAAATAAATAAATAAATAAAATTATTTTTAATTACATGTAGATGTGTGTGGAGATTTCCTGTGACATGATTGATGTGGGGGTGGGAAACTGACCCCCAGTCCTTAGGAAGAGCAGCTAGTGCTCCTAACCACTGAGCCATCTCCCCAGCTTACACGAGTGTTCCTTTTCTCTTTCTGGTTTTTCAAGACAGGGTTTCTCTGTGTAGTCATGACTATCCTGGAACTAGCTCTGTAGACAAGGCTGGCTTCAAACTCTCTGAGATCCACCTGCCTCTGCCTCCCGAGTGCTGGGATTAAAGTTGTGCATCACTCCTGCCGACGTGGGTGTTTCTCTAGTCTTCCATAGTTGCTGCTTTCCTGTTTGTAGTATATGTATGTAGGTGCCTGGCCCAGCATGCCTTAAATTCATTTTTATTGAAAAAAGAAAGTAAGTAGAGATGGATATATATATATATATATATATATATATATATATATATATATATCACAGCACTTGTAAGATAGAGGTAGGAGGATGTCAAGGTGAATTCATATCAAGGGCAAATCTCAAAAAAAAACAATTCAGGACTGGGCATATAATTTAGTTGTGGCAGATCATTGTACAACATCCTAGATTTGGTCCCTAACTACAGAAAAGGAAAAGAAAATCATAAATAAGTAGGAAAACGGAGGAGAAACTAGAGACTAAAGAGAATTGCCTTGTTCAATTCTTGCTACATAGCAAGAAGTAGCAGAGTTGGGACCACAGATTAGGATTCTCAGGGTTCGGCGTCCCCCTTCTCAGCGTGATGCTGCACACTGCCTCCTCTCAGGGTACCAGCCTCAGTGGAGAGCAGCTGAGACGAGGTGAGGCTCGGTCCTCCGAATAGCCACCGGGCTCCTCAGCTTCTGCCCAGGCTCCAGAGAAGAACCAGGTCCCCCAAGACAGCGCAGTTTTCTAGAGAGTCCAGGGCAAGGAGAAGGGAGTATTTCTCATTCCCCGGGGCACAGAGCTGCCCTGCGCAGGGGGGAGGGCAGCAGTTACCCACCTCAGTCCCCACTGTACGTGGGTGGGAGTCAGGGAGGGAGGTCAGAGACCAAGGCAGTCCTCCGGATGGGCGTGGCCTGCTTGTTTCCCCACCAAGCCACATCTGTGTGCACACATGCGGGCTTTCATAGCACGCATGTACACACAGAGGCGTGCTGCCTTGCTTCCCTCTCTGGAGTCTGAGAGAGAGCTGTCATTTGGCAAAGGCAGAAATTTCATGGTTTTGGAACTCTTGGTTTGGGGGAGGACAGCATGAGAAAGTCAGTTAGCTGGCTCAGGAAGTTGTGAAACGCAAGTGACATTTCTGTTATCAGTCCCTTCCGGTTGTTGTGGCACCCGGGGAGGGTGGAGGGGTGGGGAGTGGGGTTGGGGGGGGACAAGAGCCCCTGAGCACCCCACTTCCTCCTAGCAGAGGAACTCCTTGGGCCTGCTGAGTCACCTGCTGGGGTGAGCACGCCTAGTTTCACCCTGAGGTAAATAAATGAGCTCTATAGTCACCTAGACCGCATGCCCTTGACTGATTTCTTATGGCTGGTGTGACTGGGGGAAGACCATTAAGCAGAGGCTCCCCTCCCCCAACCAAGGTACCCTCCCTCTCTTCATTTCCTTTCTCAGAGTGACTTTCTTTGCAAGGAAGTCACTCACATGACCACAGGGGAGAGAGTGTGGCAGAGCAAACGGGCTGCCAATGTGGGCCATGGGAGTGATTCAGTTGCAGGGACATTGCTCTAGTTAGTTTACTATTATTTGCAGTTTTCCTATAGACCATAAGCCCTCTTGTTATGGACACTACCGTTCAGGAGCTAAGACCACGGTGGTCCTGGAGCCGAGTACTCTGGTTAAAGGTAGGCATAACCATATAGCGAACGACTTGGGCCAGACTCTGAATTCCTCTACGACGTGGCCTCCTAGCTCTTGAACTGCTACCAGGTCTCAGAGGCAGGGCAGTTGATTCCTAGGATAACAAAGAAGGAGGAGCATCTGGACGTCATTAACTCTAATTCCTGCCCCCGCCCCCCCCCACTTTATTGATAAGAAAGTGAAAACGAAGGAAGGATCAGGGATTCACCAAGTGCCCAGATACCCTCCAGGGCATCTTTCAGCCAGAACTACCTCTAAGATCGAACCAACAGAACGTAGGTGCTGGGTAGGGGAACTGGAGGAACGGGTGGGGGGTGGGGAGGGAGAGTGCTGGAAGAGATCGTTAGAATCGAGGGGTTTTCAGGGTGAAGAAGAGACCTAGTGCAACAGAAACTCCCAGGGATCTACAGGGGTGACCCTAGGGGAGAGGGATAGCAGTGGGGGATGCTGAAAACTGGGAGAAAGGATTATGGGAGCCAGAGGGGTCAAGGAAAACACAAGAAAACGGCCCACTGAGTCAACTAGCCAGGGCTCGTAGGGGCTCACAGAGACTGAGCTGTCAATCAGGGAGTCTGCCCTGGTCTGGCGTAGGTCCTCTGCCGATGTTTATAGTTACGCAGTTTGGTGTTCCTGTAGGACACCTAACAGTGTGACAGTGGGGGTTGTGTCTCTGACTGCTTAGCCTGCTTTAGGGGCCCTTTTCTCCTGCTGGGTTATCTCATCCAGCCTTAATCTGAGGACATGTGCCTAGTCTCATAGCAACATGGTATGCCATGTTTGGCTGATGAAAAAAGGTGGCTTCTAATGAGACGGTCTCTATCAGTCGAACAACTTAAACATTTCTAGTGATGCGCCCCAAAGAGAGTGGTTTGGGAGCCATTTGCACCCATTGCCCCTAAGATTTACAAATACAAAGAGACAAACCAAAGTATAAAATTCCTTGTGTGGATACCAGTAGATGTAAAGCTCGGAGTCCCCAGATTGGAAATGAGTCGTTAGTACAGGCGGTCCTCCATGTCTGTGGGTTCTGCATCAAACAGTGTGGTCAAACAGCCTCAAACTGGAAATACTTGGGGAAATAGGTCAAATGTACAGACATTTTTCCCTCATCGTTACTACCCCCAAAACACATGTTATAAGTATTTATCCTATTATTTGAATACAGAATATCCCCATTCCTAACATAGGCCCATTTGTTAAGCATTTCCAGCTGATGGTGCTATTTTTGAGAAATGGGAATTTCAAGAGATGAGACCTTACTGGAGTCACTGGAGGCATGTCCTTGGGCATTCCTCTATCTTGCTTTCTAACTCTTGTCCATCACCAGGTAAAGAAACTCCTCTGTCATATGATTCTGTCATTAAGATGTTCTGCACATGTGGGGGGCACTAAGGAACCGCAGACTGGACCCTTAGAAGCCACGAACGCAAATACACCTTTACTCCCTTAAATTGTTGCCCAGGTGATTTGGTCATACTATTATGCTAAAACTAGAAAATTAGTACCAGGAGTCGGGTTGTTGCTGTTACTAATCCAGAGCATGTAGCACTCAAGCCTATGGAATCAGCTTGTTCTAGAAACGCAGAAATATTGGGAGACACTTGCTAGAAAGAAAACCTAGGATACTGTATGCAGAGTTCAGGGCTATTCCAGTGGGAGCTGAAAAGACTAGAGTGCTATTGGAAATGTAGACAGTGGCGATTTTGCACTCGGTGTTCAGGTGGAAATGAAAAGTGCATTGGGAATTGAACTAGAGGACATTCATGTTACATTTTGGCAAAGGAGCAATAAGAAAGATGTCTGGAGTGCATCTTGGGAATTGGTTGTATCATACCCAACACAGGATCAAGAGGGTAAAGGTAGCCAGATGTGATGATGAGGCAGAGGCAGGCAGATCTCTGAGTTCAAAGGTAACCTAGTCTGTATAGCAAGTCCCAGGACAGCCAGTGTTACATAGTCAGACCCTGTCTTAGAAAGAAAGGAAGAAAGGAAGAAAAAGAGAAAAAGAAAGAAAGGAAGAAAGAAAGAGAATAAGGAGAGAAAAGAGAAGGAAGGAAGGAAAATAAAGAAAAGTATAAAGACTTTAAGAATTATTTTTGACTTGTCAAGAGATTTTTCAGGATCCCTACATATAGGGATGCCTATGAAGTGTTTTCCAAGCCGAGCTGTCCAGGCTTTCAGAGAGGTAACTGTGGCTGTGGTTCCAGCTGTGCTAATTTTATAGCTGCGCAGATGCAAGAGCTGAGAGGCTAATCCTCAAAGGAAGGCCTGGGAGCATGGTGTATGAAACTCTAACACAGCAGGTACATTCAGCATACAGCCCAGAATGCTGGAGATGTCAAGCACACGGTCTGTCTTTGAGAAAGAAGGATAATGAGAGGCCTTGGGGGTTGCAAGCCTGTTAGGGTAGGGTTGCCTAAAGCCTTAATAACTCATATCACACCACTGTGTGCCCCGGTGTTGCTTATGATGCCTTGGGGTTTAATGTTTACCCTGCTAGATTTGGTCTTTATCTGGTCCCATTATCCTTCTATGCTCCGATTCCTCATTTCTGGAATAGAAATATTTATTCTATACCACTGTGTTCTGGAAGTGTATAGATTATTTATTATGATGATGGTGTTTGTTTGTTTTGAGTCTTTAAACTTAATTTTTAAACAATGTTGGAATTGTTGATTTTGGAGGTATACTAAATGCTTTTAGAATCACAATGTTATCATGGTCAGAAGCAGATCGTGTGACTTAACTATGAAATGCCCCCTCTAGGCTCATGTGCTGGTGGCACCATTTTAGGAAGTGGGGAGTCTAACTGGAGGAAGCAGATCACTAGGAGGATAACTTTGGGACAGTATCGTGTCCCAAGCCATTGCTATCTGTCATGCTCGGTCTCACTTTCACACTTGTTATCTGCTTCTTGTCAATCATGTGATAAAGGAACTCCCCTGTCACGTGTTTCTGCCCAAGTGCATGGGGCTGAGCAAGCGAGGACTGGACCCTCTGAAACCCACGAGCCCAAGTCAGTCTTTCCTCCCTCAAGTTGCCTCGGGTATTTGGGTCACAATGACAATAAAACTGAAGGATGCCGTTTTCATAGCCATCGTAAACCACCAAGAAATGGCCTAAAGTATACAGGAATGGTACTTTCTGTTGGCCATAGACAAACATTAGCCCATTTATGGTGGTTTGAGTAGGAATGGCCCCCACAGACTCATGTATTTGAATGCTGGGCCCAAAAACAGTTGGCGCTATAGGATGTGTGGCCTTGTTGGAGTAGGTGTGTCACTGCGGAGGTGGCCTTTAAGTCTTATACGCTCAAGCTACACCCAGCATGACTCAGTCTCTCCCTGCTGCCTGTGAATCAAGCTGCAGAACCCTCAGCTCGTTCTTCAGCACCAAGTCTGTCTGCAGGCCCCACGTCCTGCCATGAGGATAAATGGACTAAGTCTCTGAAATGTAAGTGAGCCTCAGTGAAATGTTTTCCTTTGTAAGAGTTGCCATGGTCCTGGTGTCTCTTCACAGCAATAGACACCATGTTATACAAGGAACTTGAACCGCTGCGCTTCTTGGTGTCTTTGGCCCTGGTCAATATATCCCTTATAGATATAGGGGGATAACTGTACACAGAGAGGTGGCTGTATTTATTTATTATGCCAAGACCTTGGTGCCTACCCAATGGCTCCAGGAGGTTCCTGAAATCATTGATTTCATTTTCCATGGTCCTAAAATCAGGCCCTACCTCTTCCAGAGCAGGTTTGTAACTCTCATCTGTTTCCTGGGACTTCCCAAATAGACTAAGAAAACCTCTGCCTACCTTGGTGAGAGAGGTGCACACCTTTAATTCCAGCACTCAGGAGGCAGAGGCAGGTGGATCTTTGCACACCCCGGTCCAGCCTGACCTACAGAGCTATTTCCTGGACAGCCAGTTGAAAAACAGAAAACAGAAACAAAGAAAAAAGTTAAGATGTTAATTATAAAATCATGTTGAGCAGTGTTTTCAAAATGTCTCAGCAGATAAAGGTACTTGCCTCCCAGTCTGAGGAGTGAAGAGTCATCCCCGGAACCCACATGAAAGAAGAAGAGAAACAAACACCCCCACAAGTTGTCCTCTGCTTAGAGATGAGAACTGTCACATAAATACGCCCCCACACACAAGATGAACATATTTAAACTAAGTAAATAAATAAATAGAATGAAATCATGTGGACACAGGATGGTTCTAGCTTGTAAAAATCAACAGAGCTACTAATGGTACATGTTGTTTGCTAATTACAAATATTCAAGTAGTTGAAAACACATTTTGAAAATTACATTTCTTTCTGGGAATAGTAGTGCACTCCTTTAACCCCAGAACTCAGGATACAGGAGGCGTCCAGTTACGGTATCTCCAGTCTCCTATGTCAACAGGTAATGGTCCACCTTCATTTTCCAGGGAACAGCTGTCCCATCTTGTGTATAGAGCCAAAAGTGGGGACTGTCGGTGTGGACTCCTGCTGGGAACCTTCACAACAAGTTGTAGTATACAAATCGTCCTGGCTAGAGTGAGCCCAAATCCATCTGCTGGGATGGAATTGAGAGGTCTTATTATTAACTCCCCTCTATCCGGAAGTTTCCTTCCTTCCTTCCTTCCTTCCTTTTTTTTTTCTTTCTTTCTTCTTACTCTATGAGATAGGGTTTCTCTGTGTATCCCTACCTATCCTGGAACTCACTAGGCTGGCCTTGAACTCAGAGATCCGCCTACCTCTGCCTCCGAGTGCTGTAATTAAAGGCGTGCATCACCACCGCTGGCTAGGATCTTTTCTTTAAGAGCAACATAGAAAGCCGGGAGTTGGTGGCGCACGACTTTAATCCCAGCACTCGGGAGGCTGAGGCAGGCAGATCTCTGTGAGTTGGAGGACAGCCTGGTCTACAGAGCGAGTTCCAGGACAGCCTCAGAAGCAATACAGAGACAAACTGAAAAAAAAAAGAGGAAGGTAGAAGAAGGCCCAGAAAATGGCTCAAGGTGCCTGAGCATCTTCCCACTCAGGACACTGGCTTCTGGGCTCACTAAAGTCAATTCTGCTTTGTGCAGGGTTTTCCACATTCCCACCCCTTTTAGAATGGTACTTGCAAGCAGCTTTTAGAAACCAAACAGAAACTCTAATGTCCTCACCAGGTTCCTCTGTCTCAAAGTAATTGTTTTTGCTGTGCGCGCGCGCACGTGTGTGTGTGTGTGTGTGTGTGTGTGTGTGTGTGTGTGTGTGTGTTGGGGGTCTGCCTTTCCAAAGATTCTGCATGTGATTCCAAGTGCATACATTTGCACATGTGTGTTTCTCATCACTTTTTATATTAATGTGAACACACTACACACACTTTTCCTGGCACTTTTATTTTTAATACTGTACTTTGGGAAATGAATCATACTGGAAGTCAAAACTTGTCTTTCTAATATCTGTGGATAAACCTCAACTTAACGTTTTCACCCTGTTTGATAGGTGGCTCCCTCCTGATTGGCATTCAATGCATCCAGTCTTCAGCTCCTTTGGGGGACTCTCTTGCGAATATGTCTGTTTTAATGCTGCTCCTTTTGCTCTTGTGAGATGCCCTGGAGAGGTCAAGGGGACAGGTAAGAGCGTCATCTAGTGAGGGTCATCCCTGAGCAGAGGGAACTTCAGGGAGCTCTGGGCTCTGAGGATGGAGAGAGGCAGAGTAGGAGCGGGCAGGCAGATATGACAGGAGTAGGGCCAGGGTAGGGTGATGTGACAGATGAGCCTGAGGACGGTACAGACATGTTTGTCCCTCGGCCACAAGATCCTGGAACCTACAACAGAAGATAGGTTCAGCCTCACAACAGATCTGACGGGGACAAATTCAAGATTTTAGAGGAACCCCTACGGAAAAAGTCATCAGGCCTTTGGAAGAGCAAGACCGGAAGCCCAGGGGGAGGCCACTCTTGAAAGTATTCACTTGAGAGTTGAGAACTGGTCAACTCTACACACCAAGCCTGATGACCTGAGTTTGACCCCAGGATCCCACATGGTAGAAGGAGAGAATCGAGTCTTGTAAGCTGTCCTCTGACCTCCACATGAACGCGGTGGCAGCCGCCTCCCGACACGTGCAAAAAAAAAAAAAAAAAAAAAAAAAGAAAGAAAGAAACCTCTCCAAAAATACCATTGAGTTCGTTTTGTGTTGCCCATGTACTGCTGGACATGGGACCTGCCCTTAAGTGGGGTTTGCATACTCAGTGAGATTCCTTGGAGAAAACGGATTTTTCCCTTGAGAGCAGTTTTCAGTTGGAGATAGCTTCTCTGGGTTAGGGATGGGGGCTTGAGTCCGTTTCTCCTTCTCAGTGCTGGGACCCCCATCCATCTGACTTAGACCTGTGCTGCCACAGTCTCTGCGATCACATCTGTCCTGCTGTGTCTAGAAGACCTAGTTTCCTTGGTGTCTTTCTGCCCCCTGGCTTTGAGACCCTTTCCACCCCCTCTTCCACAGGGTTCCCTGAGTCCTGGGGCAGAGTTTGATGGAGACATCCCTTTCAGGGCTGAGTGTTCCGAGATCCCCCACTCCGCACGTGTGCAGCCGGGCAGCTCTGTGTCTATTCCCATCTGCAGCAGGAAAAGCTTCCCTGATGATGGCTGAGCTGTCATGAGTCTTTTGAAACCTCAAAGCCCACCCCCAGAGACACACCTCATCCAACAAAGCCACACCTAATTCTTTCTAAGCAAACAGGGACCAAGTATTGAAACATAAGGGCCTATGGGGGGCCATTGACATTCAGACCATCACAGTCCCCCAAAGAACCCGGAAAGTCATGTCTGTCCTTTGAAATGGCATCCTAGCACGTCCCCACCACTCCCTGCTTTATCCCTGGTCTGACTGAGTCTCATAGCCTATGTCTTACGGCTTCTGTTGCTGTGACAAAAACATCATGACCCAAAGCAACTTGAGAAGGAAAGGGTCTGTTTCAGCTGAGAGTTCCAGCTCACTAAGGGAAATCTGGGAAGGAACTGATGCAGGGCAGGAACCTGGAGGCAGGAACTGATGCAGGGCAGGAACCTGGAGGCAGGAACTGATGCAGGGCAGGAACCTGGAGGCAGGAACTCATGCAGAGGCCACTGAGGATGCTGCTTGCTGGCTTGCTTTCCATGGCCTGCTCAGCCTGTTTGTTTGTTGGTTGGTTGGTTTTTCGAGACAGGGTTTCTCTGTATTGTTTTAGAGGCTGTCCTGGAACTTGCTCGGTAGACCAGGCTGGTCTCGAATTCACAGAGATCCGCCTGCCTCTGCCTCCCGAGTGCTGGGATTAAAGGCGTGCGCCACCACGACCAGCTTCAGCTTGCTTTCTTACCCCGTCCAGGACCATCACCCCAGGGTAGCACTACACAGAGAGCTGGGCCGTCTCACATCAGTCACCAATCAAGAAAACGGCCCCATAATTGTGTCCACAGCCCAGTCTGGTGGGTTTTTTTTTCTCTAATGAGGTTTCCTCTTCCCAAATGACACCAGCCTGTGTCAAGTTGTCAAGAAGCCAGCCAGCCTTCAGCATGCCCTTGTGTCTCCATTTCCAGCCCTGTGAGCAGAAGAGACTTGGATACTTAATGTCCACCCACCCGTGAGCATCACAATGTATCAAACACTGGGAGACAAAAGCGGGAACTCAGGTCCCTGCTGCCCTCTGGTAGCTGGGTTTGAGTTAGATGGTCTTGGAAAGCAAGCCCATAACAGATGTAAACAAAGTCCCACAATGCTAAGGGAAGGAGCTTTCCCACAGGCAGGGCTGGCTCAGAGACCTCTCTGAAGCAGGAGCCCAAACCAGAAGGAAGAGCAAGGTCACAGGCGAACCCAGCACAAGGGCAGGAGGTGAGAGGAAAGAGGAGGGGAAGAAAGGGGAGGGGAGGGGAGGGGAGGGCGAGCGGTCAGGGGCAGAAGAGCAGGCTTAGGCCCTGGGACGGAGGGTCAGCCGGCTCTAGACAGAGCAGACACAGCCAGGAGAGGCCTGGGACAGAGGGTCAGGCTCTAGACAGAGCAGACACAGCCAGGAGAGGCCCTTTGGCCAAGAGAACTGTCCTGCTAGAGAGTAGTGGGAAGTGCTGGAGCCGTTCAAACAGAGGCAGCATTGCTGGTTTCCGTTTCCCAGAATTCTCCTTGGCGAGGCAATCTGAAGACTAGTGCAACCGGTTTGAACCTGTCACACAGCACCATGCATGGTTCACTGGTGCGGGAGCTGCCTTCCACCCTCTGTTGCTGTCGTGTTTTAAAAAGCAGGGTTGTTTGTTTAATGTATTTGGTTTTTTATGTATACGAATGTTTTGCCTCCATGTATGTCTGTATATCACAAGTGCACAATGTCCAAGGAGGAAGGAAGAGGGATTGGATCCCCTTGGAACTGGAGTTATAGACAGTTATTAGCCACCAGGTGGGTGCTAAGAATCAAACCCGGGTCCTCTGGAAGAGCAGGCAGCGCTCTTAACCTCTGAGCCTCTCTCCAGGTCCTGAACATTTTTTACATAATGAGCTTACTCTGCTTTTGCCACTATGAAAACTGATAGAATGAGTGTTGGGATGTAGCTCAGTTGGTAGACTGCTTGCTTGCCATACACCAAGCCCTGTGCAAACAGAGGCGAAGCTTTTCTGTCCTGAATGCCCAGTCCCAAAAAAAAAAAAAAAAAACACAAAAACTTATATTAGTTACAAAATGTTCAGCCAATAGCTCAGGCTTATTACCAACTAGCTCTTACATACACATTAACCCATTCCATTAACCTGAGATTGCCACGTGGCTTTACCTGTGTTCTCTCATCTTGTTTCTTGGGTGACTCACTGGAGTCTCCCCGTGACTCCGCCCTTCCTCACCCCATCATTCTCAGTTTGGCTTTCCTGCCTAACTGCATCCTGTTCAGCTATTGGCCAGTCAGCTTGTTTATTAAACCAATCACAGCAACACATATTCACACAGTGTAAGGGAATATTCCACAGCAGCCCTGGGTTCTATCCCTACCACCTCATAAAACCAAACATCGAGGTACAGCCTGTAATCTCAGAACTCAGCTGTCAGAAGTTTTAGGTCATCCCTGAGTACACAAGGCATTCTAGGTCAACCTGAGATATACGAAGTCCTGTCTCAAAAATCAAAATATGGGTTATAAAACTGTTAAGGATTATTAACCTAAAGAACAGCTGAGGACACAGACTGATGGGTGCAGTAAAACCTGGGAGCCCCTGGTACTGAATTGTGCACAGACAGGTGCGGTCGGGTTAAACTGGTCTTTGGGGCTGGTGAGCTGCGTTTAAGATATACTGCCTCTGTCCCCAGGGGGGTCCATCTCTGCGTTTTCTCTGTGCCTGGAGAACCTGGCCTTCCACAGTGTCTGAGGAAAGAGGGAGGCTGAGAGGAGAAAGCCAACCCAATTTTATCAGGAGCCACCTCCCCCTCGGACAGCCCTGAGCATTGCTCCTCTCCCCAGGGAGCCCTACTCTCAGTAGCTGCCTAGGTCTGAGACTGTGGGGAGCGCTCTGTTGACAGTGCCCAGCAACCAGGGCTGGGTATTAGCAGGAGGCTGCAGTGAGGTCCCCAAAGGGAAGGTCCTGCTAAAGAAGTCCCCAGACCCACGGCTCAGAGGGAATGTTGATGGGAGCCTGGGCTTTTCCTTAGACCCAGCCCTTTAGCGGGATGCTCCAAATCCCTGCACACACACCAGGGAGACCGCCTTCACCTCCAGCAGCATGGAGCCTTGTAGGGCGCTGAGCTCCTGACCCGCGGTTGAGCGACCCTGGCGAGATGGAGGAGTGGAGTGGAATCCACGTGTGTCATCTTCCTGGATCCCATGGCCAGCGACGGGTTGTCCTCTGGGAAGGAAGTCAGCCCTCCTTAGAGGGTGATGGGGAGGAGTCCAGCGAAACCCACACTCTAGGTAGGGCGCGGCTTAGGCTCCTAGGCCTGGGCACCCCTCGGGCCCCAAGCAGACATTATCAAGAGAGTCAGGTCTCGGATATCACAGGTCACAGAAAGACGTGCAGGGGAGGCTTTGGCGTCTTACAGCCCAGTTTCACACATGGGAAAGTGGGGTGGCAGAGCCTCTGCCTCTCAGCCAGGCCGCTGGGACCCGATGGGCTGACTGGCGAGCCTGCTGCCAGCTCCCCCTCCCTCCTGTGACCTATTGCCTCTTCTCCACTCCACCCACACTTTCCCTATGTCTAGAGATCCAGCCTCGGCCCCGGTGGCCAGGGAACAGTCTCCCAGCAGGTCGCTTCTCTCTCAGGATTTCAGGTTCCTTGTTTTTCGAAACTGGGCACTCTGTGCAAAGGTCAAAGGTAGCAAGCAGTTCAGGTCTCACGGGAGAAGGTACATAACGTAACATGGACCTGGGTGAGGATGGATGGAAGTGAAAGGAAGGGTTGGGGGTATCAGGGGGCCAGGGAAGGTCATCGTCTGGAGGGCTAAGTGTCCCACCTGGCTCCCCAACTTCAGATTACTTCTGTTGCTACTCTATAACTGTAATTCTGCTACCGTTACGTAATGTAAATATTTCTAGAGACAGAGGTTTGCCAAATGGGTCGTGACCCACAGGTTGAGAGCCACGGTGAGAGCTTTATCAAAGGTAGCTTCGGAACCGTCCTCCTTATTGCCACGCTACAGAAATCTTCCTAGGTCCCTGTTCGAAAACACCAGCCCAAGCATGCAAAGGTACACCCCAGAACGTGTGCATCCCAAGACGGGGGCCCTTGGTTAAAACGGGAAAAGGGCAGGCAGAAACAAATACAGCACGCTGCAGAGGTGCTGAGACATGCCTGTCTGTGGGACAGTAGGTTTCAGAGAAGCAAGTCATGGTGTCGAAGGCCTTCTGGGACCTCATCTGTCACTGCATACGCCCCGCACACACGCTCTACAAGTAAGTGTGGCATCTGCACACCTACACACGTTTTTGAAGCACAGAAGTGAAAATTCTGAATTGCCTACACTAGTGTAAATAATGCCTTACCCATGCTCGTGTAAGCAAATCTAGTTAAACTCAACGGGGCACTGAAACAAATAGACCCGAAACACGGAGGTAGACGAGGGGGCTGGGAAGGGTGTTCGGTTAGTAAGGTACTTGATACACAAGACTCAGTGCTCAGAGCGCTAGCCCCGAGGTGACAGCCAGGCCCGACACCACGTGTCCTCACACCGGTGCTTGGGGACAGAGGCAGGCAGATCCCACGGGGTCTGTGGGCAGACAGTCTAGCCCACACGGGGAACTCCTGATTCAGTAAGAGACACTGGAAAAGTGTGTGTGTGTGTGTGTGTGTGTGAGAGAGAGAGAGAGAGAGAGAGAGAGAGAGCAACCGAGGAAGACATCATGGTGTAACCTCACTCAGGCCTGCACACACACACACACACACACACACACACACACACACACATGCACACACATGAAGAAGAGGAAAGGGGAAGAGGAAAGAGATCATTGCTGAACAGGAGGCAGCAACAGAGGGAAATAATGGGAATAATGTTGAGATGCACCATATGCATGTATGAAACTATTATAATAAAACCTATTATTATGACTCACCCCTCGGGGCGTGTACAAGTGCTGAGATTAAAGGTGTTCACCACAACCTCTGACCCCCAAATCTTTGGTTGTTTGTTGTAGTGGCATCTTGCCTTGAGTTCAGTTCAGTTTTGTTTTTGGTTTTGGTTTTTTTGGACAGGGTTTTTTTTGAGTAGCCCTGGTTGTCCTGGAACTTGATCTGTAGACCAGGCTGGCCTTGAGTTTAGAGATCTGCTTGCCTCTGCCTCCCGAGTATTGGGATTAAGTATGTTCCACCACCACCCAGCAAATCTTTAATTGAAGAAAAAATCCTGTAAAGGTATACAGAGCCCTTGTTAGGAGTAATTTTCTCTAGGGTGGAAGACACCTGAAACTTTATTTTTTTACATTTCTGCACCCCTGGGATTTCTTAGATTTAGCGCATATTTTAACTCAATTAAAGGAATCAAATGGCCACCTTTGTCCTTACAGCAACAGGAAGAAAGTGAAACTAACAGTGACAAGAGCCGTGCATGGGACGGTGGCCCAAACGCATTTGTCTGTGAAGACAGAGTTGGGACAGGATGACCAGTTCCTTTCCCCAGTGGTCAGTGCCTTACATCCATTCACGTATCTGCCTGACCGGCTCCTGTGCTGGGTACGCTGGGCTCAGATATGGATAGACGACCACTCTGGAAGCGTGCTTTTCGTGTGTGCATTCTGGGATGCTCACTGAAGAAGTCCCTCTGAGTAAGTAAACTCCTGCACATGCTAAACCCAGATCGCGGTATTTCCCACATCCTATATCACTTGGTTCACCTCAGCCAGTACTGGGCAGGAAGCAGCTCTGACCTTCAACTCGGCTTCGTAAATAAGGCTTGGGGGGGGGCATGTGCAACTTGCTGAAGGTCACACAGCCACAGAGCACAGAGGCTGAGCTCACACCACTCCCCGACTCTGGAATCCACCGTTTAGTGGTCTCCTGGGTGACACCCAGCAAGGGTATACTAGCAATGCTTTTAGACCATAGCTTCTAGCTGAGTTACCATTAGCCTGGCCACAAACGCTTCTTAGGAAGAGGCCACGGACTTGGAGGTGGTAAAGTGCTTGCAGCACCCAGAGAGAGGTCCCTAGGCTCCATTGTTGGTACTGAGAAGGGCGGGAGAAGAAAGGAGAAGACAGGAGAGGAGGAGAGGAGGAAGGGAACTGAGAAATGAGTAAGGATTGGTGATGTCTGTGACTGGAGGCAGTTGAGCCATTTTGGGATACCTGATACTGACCTTGAGTGGCAACTGCCTAAACAGATTTAATTTTAACATTTAGTATGTGTGTGTGTGTGTGTGAATGAATGTTCATGCCATAACACATGTGTGGTGATCAGAGACAACTTTTGGGAGCTGGTCCTTTCCTTAGATCATGTAGATCTCAGATGCTGACCTCGGGCTTGGTAGCAACAACCTTTACTCGATCCATGTCACAGGCCCCACAACTACCTAAATAGAAAGGAATAGAAAGAAAAGGTGGAAAAAAATCCCAGTCTACCATGTGGCTCAACTCACCATGGTCGTGTGGGTCTAAAAGGTCAGCACTGAGTCAAGTACACAGGTACATCCCTGTAGCCCTGGTCCTCAGTGGGGTGACAGGTACATCCCTGTAACCCTGGTCCTCAGTGGGGTGACAGGTGCATTCCTGTAACCCTGGTCCTCAGTGGGATGAAGGGGGAGGGTCAGATCTGAAGGCCAAGGGCCAGTCTAAGCTTCCTATGGAGACCTTCTCTAAAACAAAAAGCAACCCAAAGAGTTGAAAGTAGTTACTTCTGGAGAAGGATCAGCCATTCATGAGTGACTTTGATCTGTGCTCATATGTAACTCTGATTTACATGGAAATGAAACAAAATCCACAGTAAAAATCAAAAGGATTCTGGCTCCAGCCAGGGAGGGGGGGGAGTGACTATGGTCAAGAGAAGGGAGACGGAGGAGGTTGGGATTCCTTGTTCATCACACAAAGAAAAGCGAGCAGGGCCTGAACCAGGAATTGGCATTGGTGGCAAGGACATCAGAGTGGTGAGTTCCCGGCTGGGAATGTAGCTCAGATGGTAGAGTGTCTGCCTGGTATTTACAAGGTCCTCCTGGGATCAGTCCCCAACATGGCATAGAACTAGGCATGACAGCAAATGCCTTTAATCTCATCGTCAGGGGTGTAGAGGCAAGGGCATCAGGGTACAAGGTCATCCTTGGATGCACAGTAAGTTTGAGGCTACACAAGACTGACTCAAAAGAATAAAAGGAGAGACTCTCAGGAGATGGCTCAGTGTGTAAAGGGCTTGTTGCACAGGCATGAGGGCCCGAGTTCTGACCCTCAGAACCCATATAAAAAGATAGGCTCAGTAGTGTGCTCCTGAACTCTCTGCTGGGAAGGCAGACAGGAGAGATCCCTGTGCCTAAATAGCCATATCAGTGAGCTCACCGAGAGACTGTGTCTCAAAAAATGAGACAGGGAGTGATTGGGGAAGACACCCAACATCAGTGTCTAGCCTGTAGGAATGACTATGTGCACACACACACACACACACACACACACACACACACACACACACACACACCACAGTGACTTTCAAGAGTGCGCCCTTTCCTTCCACTGATAGTTCTGAGGACTGAAACTCAGGACACCAGGCTTGCATGCTTCCCAGGGGACCGTCTTGCTAGCCCTGTAGGCCCGTGTTTGACATCTGCCCTGGGCCCAACAGACTGGATGAAACTAAAAATGAATCACCCAGGCCAAATAAACTTCTGTGTCCCGTGAAACCCGATTGTCGTCTGGCCTTCTGTGTCCCGTGAAACCCGATTGTCGTCTGGCCTTCTGTGTCCCGTGAAACCCGATTGTCGTCTGGCCTTCCAAGAAAGCAAGAGAACGAGAAAGCCGAATTCTCCCGATGGCTGCCTGGCATGGTGGAGATGGCCTCTAACCTTTTCACCCTTTAATCCTCACAAAATGTAGCCACATGCCAACCATCGAGTCCTCTCTTGTTCTGTCCTCTTGTCCCAGCCCTACGAGGAAGATCTCTTGCAGATGAGCAATGTGATCTTTGTTCTTTGTTTCTGGTTCTTCAGAACACAAAGACAGGCCAGTCAAGATCTTTGAAGTTGCTGTAGTCTTGTCCTTTAACAGTAACATGTAGAGAAGTTGGGCTTTAAATCCAGATCTGAGGTGTGAAGGCTTGTCCCTGTCGCCACTATGTCACATGCCCTCGGACAGGGGCTGAAGTGTCCTCTAAGACAGCATCCAGAGCTCAGCACACTAAGAAACTAGTTATGTAAGGGCAAGGTGTGTGCTGGTGAGCTCACCAGGAAACATTTCTGGCAGAGGAGTGTCATGCTGTCAGAGGGACAGGCAGTCCAGGCCCCGAGGCTTGCTCATTCCTAAGGGGGTGGTTTTTCTAGAGAGGCTCAGGGTTTGCTGGCAAAGGAGAGAGTCCAGTTCCTTCCTCCTACACAAATTCCTTCGTTGGGAGCTCTGGATTCAACTTAGGCCTTGTGGGAGAGAGGACAATGCCTGGGTGTTGAGTAGCAAGAGAGTCAGAGGAGGCCCAGGGCTCTGTCCTGAGGTGTGGGTGGCTGTTTGGTCCTCCCAGGTCTGACGGAGCACTTCCAGCCTTGAGAGCCTCTAGAATGATAATAGAGGAGCAATTCCTGGCAAGGATTGGACTTGCCTGTGGTCCCTTTGGAAGTGCCTCTGTTTCTGGAGCCCAGGGAACATGAGCTCCTCCAGTCACAATTTTTCCCTTAATCATCTCCACTCTGGAGAAGAGGCTGGGATGGTTTGGACAGGACACACACGAGGTGCTGATTGGGGGTTGGGACTATGAGGATGGACAGGAGCCAGAATCTGTCCACTGGGTTCCTGCAGGTGGCGAAGCAGATGCGTCCAAGCATCTTGAAGCCCTGGAAGGAGTTCCCTCGTCTCTTCACTCAGTTCAAAGCAGATACCTCTGGGGAACTGAAGCCCCTCATACCCAGGGCACGTATCTTCTGCAATGCCCCCATGCCATGCAACCATGGCACTTGGATCTCCAGGCAGTGGGTACCCAGCACCCACCTACCCCCATCTGATTTTGCCATCCTGGAGTTCACTGATGCTTTTTCCCATTTCTCTTTTTGTTTTTGTCTTCACAGCAACCTGGGGCAGATACTGGGGAGAATCAATGGTCCCCGTTTTAAAAATGAACAAACTGACCCAGAGAAACAGAGCGCTTTACTGTGCTGTCTCCATTTCTAGTCATTGCCTAACTGAACACATGTGCGAGCGTGCACATGCACACACACAGACACATACACAAACACACACACAGACACACACACACAGACACACACACACAGACATACATAGACACAGACACATGTAGACAGGCAGACACACACACACAGAACAGACTTACACACACACACACACACACACACACCCCATCCATAAAGACAGGTCAGCCTTCTTGTCTCCCTGTTGGATTTTCCTGCCCATTTTCCAATGCCCACTGAGCAAAGGAGTCACAGCAAACCTTTCATGTGTCCCCAAACTCACCCTCCAATTGTAACCACAGGAGACCGCCTGTTCCTGTCACATACCCCCACTTCAGTGACTTCCCTCAAGCTGTGTCCTCTGGTGTGTGTTCTTATCCTTATCAGAATGTCAAAATTAAACTTAACCGACCTGAGTCCAGCTCAAAGGCTGTCATCTTCTGGGGTCCAGCACCTGGGTTCCTTTCTCTGCACCTGCTGGGGGCTTTGCTTTTATCTTTTCTGATGCTTCCAGTCCGTTCTGCGCCAAGCTAGTTAGTTTCCTCAGGATCTATGAGCACTTTCAGAAACCCAAGCCGGTCAGAATGTCAACTTGGTCACTTTCCCCTATGACCTTGGGGAGCAACTTGACCTTCCCTGACTGTAAAACGGGGGTGGCACCTGTTTAACCAGACTGGGTGAGGATTGGGTAGAACACCTAACCCTGTGCCTCAGGTACACACTGGGAGAATAATGGAGAAATGATTGTGAGAGAGGCTGGTTGGAACCACGTGTGGTTGAGTTCAGTGAGCCCCGGAAACTCAGTGCTCCTCATGTTACCTCCTCCCAAACGCCTAACACATTCGATTGCTAGGAGTGTGTGTGTGTGTGTGTGTGTGTGTATGTGTGTGTGTATGAGTGTGTGTGTATGTGTGTGTATGTGTGTATGAGTGTGTGTGTATGTGTGTATGTGTGTGTGTATGAGTGTGTGTGTGTGTGTGTGTCTGCCTGTCTGAAACTTGAGTTCTGCCTTTCCTCCAGAGGTGCAGGTTACAGGTGTGCACCACCATGCCCAGCTTGCTGTTGAGCGTAAAGGTAGCTAAGCCTTGGAGTCATGGGTAACCTGTTGCATCAGATCCCTTGGGCAGCTGAAATGCACCTTGCCAAGCCCCTCCCTACACCTTCTGAATCAGATCCCCATCCATGAAGCTGCATTTAAAAAACTAGATGTATTTATTGGAGTTCATGTGGATGAGTGTTTTGCCTGCATGCATGTATGTGCACCGTGTACATGCCTGGTGTCTTAGGAGGTCCGAGGAAGGCATTAGATCCCCTGGGACTGGAGTTACAGGGGGTTGCAAGCCGCCATGTGAGTGCTAGTAGATGAGCTCTGGTCCTTTGCAAAAATAGGTGCTTGTAACCGCTGCAACAGCACAGGAACCTTCTTCTTCTTCTTCTTCTTCTTCTTCTTCTTCTTCTTCTTCTTCTTCTTCTTCTTCTTCTTCTACTTCTTCTTCTTCTTCTTCTTCTTCTCCTCCTCCTCCTCCTCCTCCTCCTTCTCCTTCTTCTTCTTTCTTCTTCTTTCTTCTCCTTCTCCTTCTCCTCCTCCTTCTCCTCCTTCTTCTCCTTCTTCTTCTTCTCCTTCTCCTTCTCCTCCTTTTCCTTCTCCTTCTCCTTCCTCTCCCTCTCCCTCTCCTTCTCCTTCTCCTTCTTTTTGAGACAGAGTTTCTCTGTGTTACAGGCTGTCCTGGAACTCATTTTGTAGACCAGGCTGGACTCAAACTCACAGAGATCCACCTGCCTTTGCCTCCTGAGCACCAGAGGAACCTTCGTTTTTAAACAAGTCTGGAAGGAGGGCGCTGAGGCAGCAGCTTTAGTCACACTGGGCAGTGGGAAACGCAGAAAGCAACTGAGATGGGAACAGGAGGCCACGCCTTCCTCTGTGCTCAAGTGTGACAGAGGTGAACTTGGAGAATGACAATGACAGCTTGGAGAATGACAATGACAACTTGGAGAATGACAGCTTGGAGAATGACAATGACAACTTGGAGAATGACAGCTTGGAGAATGACAATGACAACTTGGAGAATGACAGCTTGGAGAATGACAATGACAACTTGGAGAATGACAATGACAACAAAGATCTCCACTTCTGCTCCTCTCCCCCGCTTCTCTTAGAGCTTTGGCCTAAAAGTGGAAATAGAGCCAATCAGTAGCCAGCCTGGTTGCCAGATTCACTCCTGGCTCTCTCTCCAGTCAGTGACACTCGGCAAATATTTGTTGAAGCAACTGAACTCCCGAGGAGCCAGCTCTGACTGAAGACCCAGAACCCAGCCTGCTGCCCTAGATTCCAACACCTGCTTTTCCTCTGGGCTTGGGTGTGGCCACACAGAACCAATCGGATTGCTTAAGTATTGGGGGGGGAGGGCAGGAAGGATGTACAGACCAGGGAACTATGTTATGAAGAAAGGAAGTTGGGGACAGGAGTAAAAATCTCAGGGACACGTCTCTCTGGGCAGCACGTCTGGACCGTCACCTGTCAAGGGGTTCCCTGGACTAAGGGCAGGCAGTCTGTTTCTGAGCTCTGCCACAGCATCTGAACCCAGCCTCACCCAGCAGAAATCCTCAGGTTCGAGAGGTCCATGCTCAGGCCACTCACCCTCTGAGCAGTGGAGTTCAGATTTCAGGGTGACGGTGTTTGCTTGAAGCAGCACAAGGGGTTCTGATGCATGCTGTAGCTGAGAAATTGCCTGGCTGGCCCCATTTTCTTCTCCATTTGCCTCCTAAGGCTTGCAGCCTGACGACCCAAGAAATTTAATCTCAACGATCACAGCTAATAATTAGTGAGGGCCTACACGTCTGGCAATGAAAGTCCCTGACTTCTCTGAAGCCACAGGCTACTGGGGACCACAGGCTAGGAAACAAGTCATTATAACACATGACCTGGGAGTGCCTGGGAGCAACCCCCACCTCAGAGCCTGGGCGTCAGCAGGAAAGGGAAGAGGCCTCTGGAGCGGGGTCTGAATGGAGGGTGGATGGACACAGGGAGGAGGGAGCCTGGGGAGACACGGGAGGGGAGGCTTTAGATGGAAGAAAGAAAGAAGTCCTAACCCAAGGGAAGTGGCCACGGAGACCCACATCTAACCAAAAGCTATTGGCAACTGACGCCTGTCAGGAAAGGGAAAACCTGTTTTCTCCAGTGGAGTGTTACTGGGTATATCAGCCCCACACCAGGGCAGGCCCGTGCCCAGGAGTCACAAATAATAAAAAAAAATCCCTATTCTTGTGCACTTTTTGTTTTCTTCTTGGTACTTTTCATTTTCCTGGCCTATTTGTTTTTAATTTGTTTTCCTTGTTGTTTGGGGGGGCGGGAGAGAGAGACAGAGACAGAGAGAGACAGAGACAGAGAGAGACAGAGACAGAGACAGAGAGAGGATGAAGTTGGGGGTAGGGAGGTGGGGAACACCTAGAAAGATTTGGGAGAAGGGAAAGAATGGGACCAAAATATATTCTTTGAAAAAAAGAAAAGAAAAGCGAACAAGCAGTTGTTTTATTTGTGGAAGGGGTGAAAAGGCTTAATTAAGGCCTTGCCACTGGAGTGGGGGGTCACAGGAAAGGCCCTGATGTCGGAAGAGGGAGGGGTAGATGCAGGGTTTATAATCCATGTTGGGGAGGCCAGTTTTGATCTCAGTGTGAGGAAGCATCCGGGGACAGATTTACAACACGGGTGAGCAGAGACTGGCCTGAGTGGGTTTGTCAGCTCATCTGCCCTTGGGTGAGTAACAGGGAGGGGAGCAGAGGCAGAATCTCTCGAGGACTCTGGGGAGAGTCTCCAGACGGGACACGAGGGATGCCTGAGCCCGTGTGACAGTGGGGGGACACAGAGGAGGTGGTGCCCACCGGACTTGGTGATTGACAGGGTAAGAAGCAGAGCAGGATACTGGGGACAACAGACTAGGAGACAATTATAACACATCCTCGGGGTTGGTCACACTTAGGATTGCCGTGACAAACACCCGAGACACGGCTGAAAGGGAGGGCTTTGTTCTGCCCAGAGTTTTAGAGATCTATGTCTGTTGCTGTGGGTCTGTGGCGAGGCAGACCCTCACGGTGGCAAGAGGAAGGCTCGGCGGGCAGGAGACGGGACGTCAGAATGGGCTGGGGCTGGGGCATGTCTTTCCACAGCACGCCCCCAGGCCTCGCCCATCCCAACAGTCCATCACCGGATCCGCTGACGAAGGCCAAGCCCAGTCCAAAGCATTAGCCTGAGCGAAGCTTCCTAACGCGAGCCCCTGCAGGGTTTTATTTTCATATCTAAGCCACTGCACGCACACCCCCAAGGTCACAAGTCAGAGTGCTAATCTGCAGTACCCCCAGACACCGCTGTATGTGGGGACGGTGCCTTAAAGCAATGTTCAAACGAGGCTGTTGGTGGGCTCTGACCCAATCCAACTGGTGTTCTCACGGGTGGGAGTTTGGGTGCAGAGGCACCAGGCATGTGTGGAGAGAACACCACGAGGATGAAGAAGAAGAAGAAGAAGAAGAAGAAGAAGAAGAAGAAGAAGAAGAAGAAGAAGAAGAAGAAGAAGAAGAAGAAGAGGAGGAGGAGGAGGAGGAGGAGGAGGAGGAGGAGGAGGAGGAGGAGGAGGAGGAGGAGGAGGAGGAGGAGGAAGAGGAAGAGGAAGAGGAAGAAGAAGAAGAAGAAGAAGAAGAAGAAGAAGAAGAAGAAGAAGAAGAAGAAGAAGAAGAAGAAGCTATCAAAAGGACTTAGGAGAAACCCACTTGCTAATACATAGACCTGGGACTTCCAGGCTCCCAAAGACAATGGCACGTGCTTCTGCTGTTTAATCCAGTCAAGCTGTGTCTCATCAAGGCTACATTACCAGGCCTCTTCCCTGCATGGCGCTTGAGTGTCTGTTTGCACAGCCATGTGGGTGGGGGCCAGGTATTACATCACGGAGGAAAAAGATGGGGCAGAGTTTGAAACCTGCTGAGCTTGAGAGGTTTGCCAAATGCCGGGACTATAGCTGTGTCCCACCTGACAGGAGCAGGCAGGCAGGGATGGGAAGGAGATGTCGGGATGCCAGGGTCCTTCCTCCAGCACTGTGTGGCCTCGGATCTGCCCTGTACCTTCTCGAGGTCCCGCTGGAACACAGGGCTGGCCTTGAGTCCCAGGGGCAGTTTTCCTCAGAGGCTGAGTCCTGCCAGGGTGCTCTTGGGACTGTGCCTCAGTGCCTAGGGGAAGGCATTGTTGTTCCTGGGCCTCCCAGCCAGGGTGTTAACCAGGAAGGGGGCCTGGGCCGCAGGGAGTTCATGAAGCGCAAACAACTTAGAGTTGGCAGCAGTGCCCTGCTCCTCCTGAAGGGCCTCTCTCTGAGAGGAAGGTTTCAACAGGGCCCTGGGCAACCTCCCCTCAGACCGGAGAGGCCCTGAGGGAAGACTGGCCAACCCCAGTAACACCAGTTCCTGGCCCCATCTTTCCTTCCTGCAGGCCCTGGACACGGGAATAGCAGATTTAAGAGGAAAACAAGGCAAACAGTGGTGGCTCACACCTTTAATCCCAGCATTAGAGGCAGAGGCAGGTAGACCTCTGTGAGTTCAAGGCCAGCCTGGTCTACAAAGGGAGTTCCAGAACAGCCAGAGTGGTTACACAGAGAAGCCCTGTCTCAAAATAATCCAAAAAAAAAAAAAAAAGAGTAGTTGGATTTGAGTTTGAGATACACACTGAGTATTTTCTAAGGTAAGCATGTCCCACATAATATTCAGGGCACACTTGTCATTATTCGGTATTTGTCTGAAATCCAAATGTACTGGGGAAATTCTGTACTTTGTCTGGCAGCCTTACTTGGAAGAGACCCCAGCAACCAGCCAGCCACCCCAAAAGAAAGCAGAGAAGTTTCCTCGATCCCATACTGCCCTTGCCTGCTCCAGTGGCTGGTGAGAACCTGCCGTTGCCCAACTCCCTGGCAAGCTGTAGCCTCCCTCCTCAGACATCGGTGCTGGCATTGGAGCCATAGCATCCTTGGAGAAGTGTTGCATCTGATTAATCTAATAAGCAGGTTGTAAGCTCTGACCGGAAGCTGCAGAGGATTCACCCTGACAGATGGGCAGGAGTGGGCCACACCTGCTTCAGGCACCTGCCAACAAGCCGCTGGCTGCAGCCTGTGGGAGAGCTAATAGGGTGCTTTGGCTCCACATCAGATGCGTGACAAACCGAAGTCACAGCAACATGATATTAACACTGTAACAGCTGCCATTTATGGGGCTCTTACCATCTGCCAAGCACTGAGCAAGCGTTGTCTCATTTAACCCCTCTAACGACTCCCAGCTGGCAGAAGCTACTATTATGACCATTTCACACATGACAAAACTGAGGCCTAGAAGGTTGAACAAGCTGCCTAAGGTCACACAGCTAGAGAAGGGCAGAGATGAGGGTCCAAACTCAGTCGTCCAAACTCTGGAATCTGTGCTTTCTGCGTGATCCCTTTGACTCATCCCAAAGCGTTTCATCTGGTGAATGACATATATTCAAGACATGGGAGGACACGCCGTGCGATCCATGAACTTCGTCAAGTGCTTCCTGGCACATACACCCCTCCCCAAGCCTTGATCCTAGCGATATTATGGCCTGGGGAGAGAAATTGATATCAATAAATTATCGTTAAAGAACTACCACAAATCCCAGGGACAGAGCTCTTAGCTGCAAGTCCAGGGCTCTGGGTCACACCCTCCACAAATCCCTCCTCCTCTGTCCCGAAGCGTAGTGACAGCTGTGACTCGATATTGCTGTTGAGACAATAGAGATTGGCAATCAAACACCTGGTTCCCGAGCCTCCCTGGAGTAGGTACTAGATTTTCGGCTGATAACTTTGTTTCTCCCTGCCTCTGTCAAAGTGAGACTATTACCCATTGACAATGTTGTAAGGATGAAATGAATTTATGCTTCGAAAGCAAGCAGCAAGATGGCTCAGAGGGCAAAGGCACTGGAGCCAGGTCACTGGAGCCTGGGTCACTGGAGCCAGGGTCACTGGAGCCAGGGTCACTGGAGCCCATGCAAGATGGGAAGAGGAAAACTGCCTCTGTGAGATTAGCCTGTGACTTCTGTAATCACGGGGAGACACATGTAAATCTCCCACATACACACACACACACACACACACACACACACACACACACGAACATACATACATACGCACACACACATACATACACACCACACACACACATGAACACACAAACACACATACATACACACGCTCTCACACACATACACACATATACACACATGCATATAAACACATACACATACACACATACATACACATACACACACATACACATATACATACACACATTCACATACACACACAACACAAACACACACTAAATTTCAAAACACTTGAAAAGCATACATAGTAAATATTTTATTTAACAAATACTTAGCCAGCAGTGTGCCAATCACTGATCCAGGCTACTGGGATTATATTGGTTTTAAAAATTGACAAAAACATCTGTCCTTGTATGATTTATGATGTAGCTTATAGTCTAATGGTAGCAATTATTTTAAGGAAACTATTATTACATAACTAATGTTACCTGTTAGAGCTTTAGAATTACAGTGGCCAGCCTGATCGACAGAGTAAGACCCTGCCTCGATAGATAGATGGTAGGTAGATAGATAGATAGATAGATAGATAGATAGACAGATAGATAGACAGACAGATTCATAGAATGATTAAAAGTGATCAATCATCCCTTACTAAATCATCTTCTTTATCTAAAGGGGACACAAAGTCAGTTCATTTAACTCAGAACTGACCCACAGATATTTCCTGTAGTTTCAGAGATGAGTAGCTTTCTTTGAATTCATACTGGGTTTAGGGATGGCTTTTGATGGTCATGACAGCCTTGGGATGACAGAAACAGACCAAGTCAACATGGCTGTAGTCTGGGTTGTCTACACACCCTGTGAGAAGATGTCGTTTTTTTGAGATTCCTCTAAAAATCTGGTCTAGAAAAAAGCCTGGCCTTGAGTAACCAGCTGAAGTTCAAAAGAGCAAAGTAGAGCATAGACCTGGCCCCTGGGGTGGCGGACGGATGGAAGGGAAGCCGGCCAGCAGGGACCCACACCATCTCAAGGTCCTTTTAGGAACTCCCACTGAGCCTCAGCCTCTGGGTCCCGCTCCAAGCCATGGGACACAATAGTCCAAGAGAGAATGACTTTTGCTGTTTTAGCTTGGTGTTTTGAGATACCTGTCCTGTAGCCCAGGTGTTCTCAAATGGGTAACTGAGAGTGACCCTGACCTCTCCGAGCTCCTGCCTCTGCCTTTCAAGTACTGGAATTGTAGGCATGAGCCACCACGCCCGATTCACTGTGCGCTGAAAATCAAACGCAGGCCGCCACGCAGCCTAGGGAAGCATTCTACCAACTGCTGCTTCCGTAGCCCTGACTTTTGTCATTTGCAGTGCTGCCCAACCACTGCAGGGAATGGGGGAGAGACCTGGGAATCCCACGAGAAAGATGGAGCTGTTGCAATGTTGAACGGAACAGAGAGAAAGGGTCAAGCATCTTCCCAGGAAGCCTGGAAGGCACGAGAGGTCTAATGTTTTCACTGTCCCACGGGAAAAACGGCGCTGGCTGAATGCGAGCGGAGTCATGCGCCTAGTAGGGCCACCCTCCCAAAATGTGTTGACATTTATGGTCTCCTGGTACTGACGTCAGGGTGTGTAGTTCTAATCCCTGGGATCTAGGCAGTGTCCTGGGGATTGCTAATATCCAGGGACACACATTTAACCTTTCAGTGTCTTTGGGTCAGGGTGTGGGGTGATTTCTGGTCCAGCACCGTAAGAGTCATGTGCCTTGAATCTCTAGTCTGTGTGTATCTGTCTCTAGCTTGGCACGCATGTCTATGCGTGTGTCTGCTGTATGTGAGTCACATATCTGCACATATATGAGTGCGGCTTGTGTGTCTGTTGGGGTAGGTACGGAGGGGCATTCGATGCAAGTAGTCAGAAAAGCGGATTATCTGGGGTGACCTCTCAGTAGGCCTCTTGGAGAGGACTTTCTTTGCTCTGAACCCCTGCTTCAGAGTCTGATGGGCAGGCAGGCTGTACTAGCTGATCCTGGGGACGCCGAGAGAGCTGGTTTCTTGGTTTCTTGGCCTGGAATCTAGCGAGGATCTGGGATTCGGGGAGCCTCAACAGGAGGCAACTCATGACTGGCTAATTGGTCCCTTGGCACCACTCTGAGGCACCATCACCTTGGCACTGTGGTGACTGTACCCTGCCATGCCCTCTCAGCTTATGTTGCAACAGGTACAAGAGGGTTTGTTGACTCTAGAGGCCACCGTGCCCACCGGCAACCAGGTCGACGAAAAGCGTGGAGTGCTCAGCCTGCCCTCCAGCTGTAGTGGTCCTTTCTGTTGGAGACAGCCTGAGACTCCCTAATCTGGTGGCGAGGAATGGCTGTTTTCCTAAGAACTTGCCTGGGATGACCGCAAACTGGAAGGGGCCCAAGGTGGAGGCCACCCGAGTGTCGTCCTCTAACCAAGGTCTGCAAAAATAAGCAAAACGATCCACGCAACCCCTCGTCTCTGCTCGGGTTTCTTCTGCCTCCATCTCCCCCTCCCCTTTCCCACTGGGGAAACTCTGGTGCCATGCTGCTGCTGGTCCTCTCCGTGGTGACGGACACACTCAGTCTGTCTGCGTGGTAGCCATCTGCCGCCCGCTGCAAGTGCATACATGCAGTGCGGCTGAGGTTTCTCCAGGTCCAACTGAAGAGACTATCAATGATGCCGCCATAGAGAGGCACTTTCTTGACACTCGGCTGGTGACAAAGTCTGCCTCAGTCCAGTGGTCCCTGGAACTTCATAGCAGCTCTTCCAGGAGAGGGCAGGACTAGACCCACTCACTGCGCAGCACACAGGCAGGTCCCCCAAGGCTGGGCTCAGACTGCCGCCCAGGTCTCGAGACTCAGGTGGCCTTGGCACACTGCCACCATCCTTTTCTCAGCCCTGTCCCGCAGTCGGGAGCTCAGCAGAAAGCAATGGCTGAAACTCTGATTTTAGTTCCACGCTTGACCTGTAGGGAAGCTTCAGGGCTGAGTTATATAGTCACTAATGGGAGCCCTGAGTTGCTCACTCTGTTTGTAGCAACAAAAGGACAATATGTTGACATGTGTGGGTACATATATACCAGGCAGCGTGTTGGGTCTTTTCACAAATGGGATTTCACTCACCTTCATAGGGTTGGGTGTCATTCTTCAGTTTGATATATATGTAGCCCAAGCTTCCTTCAAACTTGCAATCCTCCTGCATCAGCTTCCAGAGTGCTGGGGTTGCAGGACTTTGTCACTATGCCCAGCATGCCATTTCCTTTTAGAGATAAGGAAATAAAAAGGCTCAGAGAAGTGGCTTGAGTGCCCAAGGTCACACAGCACGTAAGGGGTAGAAATAGGGTTTGAACCAGGCACTTTGGCTATGAGGTTCTCCACCTCCAGGTGGCTTGGGATGAAAGCTGAGGTGGAGGCAGCTTCAGCACCTACCAAACTCTAGTGGAAGCCACAGAGCAGCAGAGAGGACTCAGGTTCCTCAGCTGTGGCCCCAGGGAACCTGCTCCTAGGGCCCTGGAAACAGATGTGTGTATTAACGGTGGCCGAGGGCCAGCGGGATGACCCAGCATGGAAAGGCACTTGCCATATTAGTCTGGAGACCTGATTTCAATCTCGGGACCCACATAAAAGTGGAAGGAAAGAGTCAGACCCACAAAGTTGTCCTCTAACTTCTACAGACACCCTCCGACACATGCTCCCCTCCCTCATCGTGCATAACACACACACACACACACACACACACACACACACGCAAGCACATGCCAATGGCATGCGTGATGCAGGGACACAGGGCTTCAACTTGACAGGGTCTTTCTTAGGGGGCATAAAATGCAGCCCATGGGATGGATGCATAACTGTGACAATGGGCCAGGGGTATTTGTTTCCAAACACAAGGGCTCTGGAAACAGATTTCCTGGTTCTAAGCCTCTTCATGGCCTTGCTTTTGGGCACCTTGTTTCTCCGCTGTGAGCAGTGTGTTGGGAGCACCCAATGAGAACGCTACCTGGGAAGCTCGTGGGCTCGGTGATGCTCTCACTGCTGATCTGTGCTCCTCCTAAACTGAACCTATGGCATCTGCTCCTCTACCTGATGCCTTGGCACTTAGGAGCCCGGGCAGGCACACCGTGGCCTTCAACCCACGACTCCCTCCCGCTCTAGCCCTGAACCACAGCCAGCCAGTGCTCCAGTGAGCCTCAGGGACAGGGTGAAAGGCAGCAGGCGGGAGAGGATGCAGAGGCAATGCCAAGGTCAGCCAGTAAGAGGAGGCCGGCCTGGGTCCCACCTGGACTCTAGCTGGAGAGTCTCCGCTCCCTCCCCCTCCCCCCAGGAAGTCTGATGTTAATAAAGTGGGCCACCAGCCCTTTCCAAACTCTAGCCTGACTTGTCAGAGTCTTGGGGACATGCCCTGTTTAAGGAGGCTCATCCTCCCCCTACAGGGTGGGCTGGCCATCCTTTCCGTTGTTGTTCCCGGCAAGCTGGCTCACCTCTGAACCTTAGTGTCCTTATCTGCTAAGTGAGGGTGAAGTTAGAACAGGTAGACAGTGCCTGCAAGGTCCCGAGTTATAGCTGGTGCTTTCCACCGTGTTAAAATGGCCTTTGTCGCTGGGTGGTGGTGGCGCACGCCTTTAATCCCAGCACTCAGGAGGCAGAGGCAGGCGGATCTCTGTGAGTTCGAGGCTGGGCGGACCGACAGCCTCCAAAACAATACAGAGAAACCCTGTCTCGTAAAAAACAAAAAAAAAAAAAAATGGCCTTTGTTGCCAGGCAGTGGTGGTGCACGCCTTTTATCCCAGCGCTCGGGAGTCAGAGGCAGGTGGATCTCTGTGAGTTCCAGACCAGCCTGGTCTACAAAAGCAAGTTCCAGGACAGCCTACAAAGCCACAGGGAAACCCTGATTCAGAAAAACCAAAATAAAAAAAAAATGGCCTTTGTCCACCCAGGCCATCTCTGCTGTCCATCCGATTGCACCAGACTGCTCCAGCCATGGACGGTCTGGCCCCTCACTCTCACTTCGCAGGGCTGGACATAGCTTTGCTGGCAATAGCCGGGCCACCTTCTAGACCCAGAAATGCTGAAGATCTCTGCTATGACCCCATGCCCTGACCCCAGAGTCGCACAGGTGTTAAAAGCTAATATCAGAGACAAAAGAGGGGGAGGGTAACTGGGCCCATATATGGTCAGGGACCTCTCTAAGGCAGGGGCAGATGGAATCACTTTTGAAGTCTGGACAGCTTGAGTGTCTGGGGCGGGAGCCACGGGTGAGGAATTCATGCGGCCCTGTCGTCTCTAGTTAGGGGACCCTATACTCTCCTTCCTATAGCTGGAAAACTAAGCACGGCGTGGCACTCCCAGGCACAGCTACGGGCAGGCCGTTCCGTGAGCCGTCTTTAGAGCCAGCAGCCCCTCGCCCACATTCAGGGGTAAGGGCATCCAAGCATCAGAGCTGGTGTGAAGCCAGGCCTTTTCATGCCCCCATCACGGAGCCCCTGAGAACGGAGACTTTCACCGTGAGAAGAAGCGAGGCCAGGAGAGAAGGTAAAGAAGGCTGCTGCTGAGTCCCAGCTACTCCACAGCAGCAGGTAGCCCCGGGAGCTGGTTCTCCCTACTGCTGTCCGAGCATTTAGTCATGACAGCAGCAGGTAGCCCCGGAAGCTGCTTCTCCCTACTGCTGTCCGAGCATTTAGTCATGACGGAACAAAAAAGCGTGACTATGCATTATCAACGCACAGAGAGCCGTTCTGGAAGAGCCTTCCAAGGGTAAGAAGTGCCTCATCCATTTATAATGCTGGTAAACGCACTAAGTATTTTCTGGAGGGCACTGTGTAGGAAACCACTAACAACAGGAACCTGGAAGAGGAGGGATGGGAAGCTATGGGAGGCTCTTACTTCTCATCCTGCTCTTTCCACACTGCTTGAGTTGTCTTCCGGATGCATTTGAAAAACAAAAATGGGCGCTTATCTGATGGATAGGAGGGTCATTTTAATTCCCGTCTCTAGATGACAGGCACAGACCAGACATCTGGCTGTTCCAGTGAACCTGCTTGCTACTTAACCGTTTGGCGAGGCGGGGATCGCAGGCCTCGGGTACCACGCCGGTGCTGGAGAGCCAAACTCGGGTTCTCGTGCTTGGGCGGTGAGAAACTTATCAGCCAAGTCAAATCCCCGGCCCTAAAACGAATTACATTTAAAACAACAACAAAAACCCTTTTAAGGGCCAAAGGAGATAATTCAATCAGTGAGGTGTTTCCCACACAGTGTGGGGACCTGAGTTCAATCCTCAGAATGCATGTAAAAGAGGTGTGGTGGTCTGTAATCCCAGAACTGGAAGGCTCTGGCCAGCCAAGCCTAGTCTAACTAGCAAGCTTCAGTCTTAGCAAGACACAGCCTCAAAACACAGGGTAGATGGTGGCCTAAGGAATGGTGTGTGAGGCTGACTTCTGACCACACACACACACACACACACACCACTGTGGACTAATCCCAATACCTTTTCAGAAATACGTCTATTTATAAAATTAAGACATCTTCGTGGGAAGCCAAGCTCGAGCAAGAGCCGCATGACTGGAAGTGGGGGACAGTTCCGATACCTATATTGAGATACTCGGCTATCAATAATTTAAAAGAGAAAACCGAAAACCTCTGCTAGTATGGTTTCCGGAAGGGAGTATCTAATTTGGCTTTGAGCTCTCTGCCTTCTGTGGAGCTTAGACCACAGTAAGTGCTCTCAGTGGTCCTGTGCTGATGGGTGACTTGGTTTTGCTCTCCTGGATCCTGAAGCGGGGGCAGAGATCAGTAATCAAAGGGCACTATCCCCGGGCACAGCTGGGGGCACAGGCAGGAGCAGGACTGCTTTGTGAGACGGAGGGCTCCTGCCCCCCACACCAGGGCAAGGTGCCTGAGGGCTAGTATGCCTCTGCTGAGGATCTGGAAGTGATGAACCCGGCTGGGCAGGGGGCCTCCTCTCCTGATTGCTGAGGACTTGGGAATATAGCCTCACTCTTTTCTGCTCAACCCGACTTCCTGCCCTCTAGGTGCAGAAGCAAGCCAAGCCAGGGATGAAAATGCTCCCAACATCTCCTTAGGAGCCAGAATCCACCCCCAGAGGATGTCTTCCCTCAGACCTAGGTTATGAGACTCTGCTCAGAACATTGCAAGTGCCCCTTTGACTCAGAGGTTAGGTGTCTCCACTGGGCAGTGATATTTTCCTGTAAACCAGATGACTTCCGGTTCCTCCCAGTCCTCCCTCTCTCTCTCTCTCTCTCTCTCTCTCTCTCTCTCTCTCTCTCTCTCTCTCTCAAAATTAATTGTTGGGTTATCATAGAAAGAAATGAGATTCACTGTGACATTTTCTCGTTCATATACGTACATATACATATATATATGATACATAATCATACTCTGTTCTTGCTCCCAGGTTCCCGTTCCCTCTTTTTAGTCCTCTTCCTCCTCAATAGCCCCCCTTCTCTTTTCATGACTTGTAAGTTTCCTTCACCTCCCCTGCCCATCTCTTTAGGCCTCTTCCTCTCTTTCCTACTTTGATGTTCACACACACACACACACACACACACACACAGGCACACACCTAGGTTTTCATACGCGAGAAATCACACATTCCCTGTCTTTCTGAGTGGTTTGTCTGCTGAACATAACTACTCACACACACACTCACACACACACACACACTCACACACACACAGGCACACACCTAGGTTTTTCATACGCGAGAAATCACACATTCCCTGTCTTTCTGAGTGGTTTGTCTGCTGAACATAACTACTCACACACACACTCACACACACACACACACACTCACACACACACAGGCACACACCTAGGTTTTTCATACGCGGGAAATCACACATTCCCTGTCTTTCTGAGTGGTTTGTCTGCTGAACATAACTACTCACACACACACTCACACACACACACACTCACACACACACACAGGCACACACCTAGGTTTTTCATACACGGGAAATCACACATTCCCTGTCTTTCTGAGTGGTTTGTCTGCTGAACATAACTACTCACACACACACTCACACTCACACACACACACACAGGCACACACCTAGGTTTTTCATACGCGGGAAATCACACATTCCCTGTCTTTCTGAACATAACCGCCTCCAGTTCTATCCATTTCCTGCACACGTCGTCCTTCCTTTACCGAATGAAAACCATTGCATTTGTGTTCCGTGTTTTCTTTATCCTCTCGTTTGTTGATGCTCATCCAAATTAGCTCCACATCTCAGCTGGCAATGAACGCAGATGGGCGGGTACGCTGACCCAGAACCTTCCGGGTGTCCAGGAGTGGTAGAGCTGGGTCCATTTTTATTTTTTTAAAAGGACATCCACACCGATTCCCACAGTGGGCATTCCTGTCAGCCAAGTGCAAGGATCCTTCCTACCAGAATGCGGTGGTTCATGCCAGTAATCCTAGAACTCGGGAGACGAAGGCAGCAGGATGGCTGTGAGTTTTAGGCCAGCTTGGTCTGCAGAATTAGGTTTTGCCTCAAACAAACAAACAAAAACCAAAAAATAAAAACCAACTGTGTGTGACTTAGGAGTCAGAGGCAGGTGGATCTCTGTGAGTTCGAGGCCAGCCTGGTCTACAGAATGAGTTCCAGGACATCCAAGGCTACATAGAGAAACTCTATTTTGAAAAACCAGAAAACAAAATAAAACTCGTGTGTGTGTGTGTGTGTGTGTGTGTGTGTGTGTGTGTGTGTGATAGTGTTGGTGTTGGTGATGGTGATGGTGGCGGCAGCGACAGTGGTGGGGGGTGGCCGTGGGGGTGGGGGGGTGGGGGTGGCTGTGGGGGTGGCGTCTGCTCCTCTTTCCCCACATCCTCACCAGCATTTGCTGCTGCCTAATTTCTTGATGACATCCATTCCTGACTAGGCTGAGACAGACTCTCAAGGTAGTTTTGATTTGCATTTCCCTGATGGCTAAAGGTCATCTGTACTTTCTTTGGGATCCCTTCCCTTCCTGCATGGTCCTGAAACATTTGGCAGCTTCCTGGTGCCTTTAGGATGGAGTTTTACACTCTCACCAGTGTTTACATAATTCAATCACTCCTAACACTAACCATATTACAGTCACGGTAACGCAACCTTGTAATCCCCACACTTAGGAGGCAGAGGGAGGAAGATGGGGAGCCCAAGGTCATCCTCAGCTACGCTGTGAGTTTAGGGCCAGCCTGGGCTACGAGAGACCATGTCTAAACAAACACAAAACTAGCACCTCCCTTGTTTGTCCAGGCGTCTCCTATTCCTGGGGGTTAGTCCTGGTGGTTTACAGCCTGCTTCTAGTGAAAGTTTACAGTGGGATTGTTCTCTGGTCCCTTCCAGCTCGTGAGTTCCTGATATACATAGAGAATGCCACTCCCAGCTCCTGTCTCCTCTTAATCCCCAGCCCCTGTCCGGGCTAATTTCCTCTGTCTGCTCTGTGCCCTCCACACTCTCCTACGCCTGGCCCAAGGCTGGGTCTACAGTCTGTGTTGTCAAACACTGCGTGTGGTCCTCGGAAACTCTATCTCCCCTGAGGCCACAGAAATGAAGTTGCAATTCCTTTTGTCTGCCCCCTTAATAGCCACTGGCGAGGGGGGGGGGGCTGGAGGGTCTGATGAGTAGAGCTCACCCCCAGCAGGGACAAGAGTCAGTCAGCTGGGGTTGGGTTTGGGTTTTCTGGGGCTGGGCCAACAAGGCCCTCTCCGCCCCCTGGTCTCTTGTCTCTGTTCCTCAGGAAGCTGCTGGTGCCCTGGCTGCCTCAGCCTGACCTAGCTTTTGTCCCAGCTGCTAGACCTCAGTCAGGGAAGGAGTCCTTTCTCTTTGGGGCCTTTCCTGACTCTGCCCTAGTCATGGCACTCCTTGCTCTCCTGCTTTTCCGAGTTACCCGTTCCTTCAGGTGTTTGACTTAGGACTACCTGTGCAGCATGAAACACCGTGACCGAAGAAACTTCAGGAGGAAAGGGTTTATTCGGCTCACACTTCCACATCTCAATCCATCACTGAAGGGAAACCAGGACAGGAACTCGAGCAGGGCAGGAACTTGGAGGCATGGGCTGATGCAGAGGCCGTGGAGGGATGCTGCTTACAGACTTGCTCTCCATGGCTTGCTCAGCCTGCTTTCTCATAGAACCAGGACCATCAGCCCAGGGAAGGCTCCACCCACCATGAGCTGGGCTCTCCGCTGTCAATCACTAATTAGAAAATGTCCTACAGGCTTGCCTTCAGTCAGATCTTAGAGAGGAATTTTCTCAACTGAGGCTCCCTCCTCTGATGACTCTATCTTGATGTCAAGTTGACATAAGACTGGTCAGTACACTATTTATTCTTACCTTGTTTTCTGTTGCCTTACCACTGCACCTAGAATACAGGTTTTATAAGATGTGTTTCCCTTGATCTCCTTGGAACCCAGTTAAATTTACCAAATCCGTCAGTTTGGGTTTTGTTTGTTTGTGTTTGTTTTGTTTTCGTTTTTTCAAGACTGTCCTGGAACTCGCTCTGTAGACCAGGCTGGCCTCGAACTCTCAGAGATCTGCCTCCCGAGTGCTGGGATTGATGGTGTGCACCACCACCGCCTGGCCCATCAGTTTGTCGTATGAAGGAATACAGGAATAGCTGGGCTTGGGTTGTGCCTGAACTAGAGACCTAGCAACCCAGAGCAAAGCCAGAGGAGAGCAAGGTCAAGGCAGCCTTAGCTGAACCACAGACCTCTCTCAGAAGAACGAAACAAACAAGAGGCAAGCAAACACAAAATGTATAAAGGGCCCAGCGAAGGAGGCTTTGTTTGGCTGAGAAGCCCTGGGTGAGTCTGTGCTTCTCCCACGGCCCAGCCTGGGAAGGACCATCTGTGACCACAGGGCCACCGACACCAAGGACCCCTTCAGCCAATGCCTTTGTCAAGATGCCAAAGAAGCCATGTTGGCAGAGCTGGACAGACAGGAAACAGGGTCAAGGGCAGTGTGGTGTTGGTCTTTGGAGTTTCCTGTGTAGAGATAAAATGCAAAAAAAAAAAAAAAACCAAAACAAAACAAAAAAAAAACCCCTCTTTAATTCCAACACAACCTTTACGATGCTAAGTCGGTTTTATCAGCTTAGTTGACATAAGTCCCTTGGCAGCCATTTTTCCCCTGGTCCTGGTATGAGCCCTAAGGTGTTTTTGTTTTTGTTTTTGTTTTTTGTTTTTTTTTCGAGACAGGGTTTCTCTGTTTTGCTTTGGAGGCTGTCCTGGAACTTGCTCTGTAGACCAGGCTGGCCTCGAATTCACAGAGATCCCCCTGCCTCTGCCTCCCGAGTGCTGGGATTAAAGGCAAGCGCCATCAACGCCCGGCCATGAGCCCTAAGGTGTAAGCCAGAAGCTGTTTTAGTGGATGATGAGGTTGAGTTTAGGATATGAGTGGACTCAGCTAAAATTACAGCTCCAAGTTTCAGAGCGTTTTTAATGATATTTGTCCTCTTCATCTGTGATTCAAAGGGATCGTCATAAAGAAGGGGCCCCTTTAAGCTGCTCATGATGGGGAGGGGGGAGAAGGAGAAAGGAGGAGGGAGAGGAGGAGGACCTCAGGACAGGGAGTGTTAATATCATTTAACATGTCTTCCCGTCTCTGTAGTCTCGGCATTGGCAGAAGCAAGATGGCGAAAATAATGTTTTCCCTTGGAAAGTTGCAATAAGACGCACATGTGCGGCTCTACTACATAGTGAATTTGAGACCAGCCTGGGCTACTTGAGAACCTGTTTCTGAAAGCGTGGGGTGGGGTGCTGGTTGCCTTCAGCACTCAGGAGGCACAGGCAGGCAGATCTCTGTGAGTTCCAGAGAAGCCTGGGATATGTAAGGAAACCCTGTCAAAACAAAACAGGAGGGGGCAGGGGGGAAGGGGAGTCCTGACGACTGTTCTGGGGTTCCCCCAGAACCCATGAATGTTCCTATCTGTTACCATAGGTTGAAAGGAAGTGGAGGAGGACAGCTTGGTCTGCCCCCTACCCCCTCACCAAGTCCCCCAAGGGACAGAATCCCTGCTTCTCAGGCCCCAGCTCACCAAAGCTGAAGCCAGCATTTGGAGGGGCTGTCCTCCCAGAAGCCCCTAGAAGTATGTGGTGCCTTTGAGCCTCTTTCATTACCGCTAGGACTGACGAGCACAGCTGAACCCATCCTAGCAGCAAGACATGGATGGGGTCCGCGTGGGGTCACCCACTGCGCTTTCCCAAGGTGGCCCCACACCTGTGGGTGCCTAAGAGGTAAGAGGGCTAATCTGGTGACTGCTGCTTTTTCACCCTGCATGCTTCCGCCTGCCCAGAGGCTCAAGTCCCGAGTTCTGGGTTAAGATGAAGACAAGACGCGGAGGGGCAGGAGGCACGCTCTCCAGTGATAACTCCCACAGTGAGTCCCTTTGCACTGCAGCGGACTGGGATCTGCCTGGGGGGAGGGCTGCTGCAGAGTGGGAGGGCGGGCCTCCCCTGCTTGGCTGTTCTTCAGGTTAACTACAGGCCAGGGCCAGGGACACCGGTTTGTGAATCCAGTCCCCCTGTTCATAGTGTCTCCCTTCCTCTCCTTCCCTCTCCCTCTGAGAACCACAGAGCCTGGAGGCAGGTATTGTGCGTGGGAATCAGGATGCTTGACCAGTAAGACGAAGTGAACTTTATTAGGAGAAAATAACTTACGCAGGAGAGGAATGACTGTCGCAGGTTCCTGCTCCAGGCACGCAGTCCCTGCCACCCAGAGGCTCTCTGTGACCCAAGGAAGGGGCTTCCCAGCTCCAATTCAATCCTTTTAACCAGTCCGCACCTGTGACCACGCTGCCCATTTGGTGTGTGTGTGTGTGTGTGTGTGTGTGTGTGTGTGTGTGTGTGTGTGTGTCTCACTACAGGCAGGAATGGGGAATGGAGGGCTGATGAGACCTGAGTGCGGCTCCCCCTTCCTGCCTCCAGCCCACCATGACAGCCATGCTCTCCGTTCTGATAAAGAAGGGACCTTGGCTGCTCTCAGCCCAGGATGAGCAGAGTTCAAGTCCCAGGCAAGTCAACAGCTAGGTGGTGGTGGTGGGGATTGGGAGAGCTACCCCCTCCATTGAACCTCCAAGCCCGGGTGTTAGTGGGGAGGGTCCCTTCTAGTTGAGCCACCCTAACAGAGGGGCAAACCCCTCCTTCCTGCTCAGATAGTCCCAGGGGTATTCCTCTCCTACCTGGATAGAGGAGAGGGGGATGTGCTTTTGTTCCCATTCACGTCCTTCTCTGATTCCAGGTGGCCCCAGAAGACGGTGAGGAATTTTACTTCCAGGAAGAGCTCTCCACACAGCAAGATGAACAGTGACATGTCTTAGAGTTTCCACGGCTGTTATAAAGCACCATGACCAAAAGCAACTTGGGGAGGAAAACGTTTGACTTAACAACTTTCAAGTCACACTCTGTGGTACTTTGAATATAGTTGGACCCCATCATCTCACAAGGAGGGGCACTAGTAGGAGGCATGGCTTCGTTGGAGTAGGTAAGGCCTTGTTGGAGGAAGTGTGTCACCATGGGGGCGGGATTTGGGGTTTCCAATGCTCAGGATACGGCGGAGTGAGTCCGTTGACTTCCTGTTGCCTGAAAGATGTAGAGGTCTCGGCTGTTTCTCCAACGCCACATCTGCCTTCCTGCTGCCATGCTCCCTGTCATGATGATAATGGACTGAACCTCTGAAACTGTAAGTGAGCCACCCGGACTGAATGTTCTCCTTTGTAAGAGTTGCATGGGCATGGCGTCTCTTCACAGCAATAAAAGAGCCCTAACTAAGACACGCTCCATCACCAAGACAGGTCAAGAACCTGGAGGAAGGAACTGAGGCGGAAGTCGTGGAGGAGCGCTGCTTACTGGCTTGGTCCTCGCGGCTTGCTCAGACTGATTTCTTACACCACCCAGGGCAGAGCGTGGGGCCCTCCCATACCAGTCAGTAATCAGGAAAATTCTGTAGGCTTGCCTACAGGACAATCTCACGGAGGCATTTTCTCAGTCACCATCTTTTGCCATGAGTGGTGATGAATGTTTTGATCCCAGCACTCAGGAGGCAGAGGCAGGCGGATCTCTGTGAGTCCCTGTGAAAACCAAACTCAGTGAACGGGCCAGAGGATACTGTTTGGCAAAAGGGACATCCCGGTGGCCTGGCTGGTGGTGCAGGTTGATTTTCAGTGAGAAGTCGGTGAGGTCCAGGGACACATGTGAGCACGTGCACTGGAGAGGCATAGCCTGGAGATGTCATGACCTATCTGGAAGCAATCTGAAGTCCTGGAAAGCCCAATTAACATTTGAAAACCAGGTGAGTCTCTCTCCCTCTCTCTCTCCCTCCCTCCCTCCCTCCCTCCCTCTCCCTCCCTCCCTTCCTCCCTCCCTCCCTCCCTCCCTCTCTCTCTCCCTCCTTCCCTCCCTCTCTCTCTCTCTCTCTCTCTCACACACACACACACACACATACACACACACACATGCATGTACACATACTGTGTCTCTATCTGAGGACACTCTTCCCAGTCCTGAGTCAATATGGCGCTCCCTGGTCTCACAAGTGCTATGGCACCTGATAGACAGGGCATTTCCACAGCCCTGGAGCTCCAGGGCCTGTGGGCAGTGGAGCACTGTGTCACTGAGAGAGAAATTTGTGTTTGTGAGTGCAATTATCCTGAGAAAGAGTCCAGGGCTTTCCCCTGAATTACCAAAGCTTGGGGCCCCAAAAGATTGCAACCGTAGTTGTAAGTTGAGTTTTCCAGTTCTGGGGATTGAACCCAAGGTCTTTTTTACTTTGAGACAGGGGCTGGATAAGCTGAGTAACTGGTCTTGACCTTCCAATCTTCCTGATGTTACGAGCATGTCCTATATCCTCACAGTCTTCTGATGGGTTTTTCATCCACAGAGGATGATTTGAAAGTCAGTTGGCTCTTGGAAATATGGCGGTGATGCTGAGCACAGAGTACCTCGTGTCTGGACAGCAGACCAGAGGAAAGAGGAGGAAGAGATGAGTTGAAGGAGGCGGGTAGCAACACAGCTTTCCTGGTTCAGTAGCGCCCCACCCCCACCCCTCAAACTCATCTCCTTCCAAGGCCTCGGAACTCGGCCTCATTTTGGAAGTAGGTTCGTTGCCCATGTGATTAAGATGAAGTTACAGAGGAGTATGATGGGCCCTCAACTCCATGCAATGGTGCCCTTACCTTAAAGGGAGACGCTCGGCTGCTGAGCTGGCTCAGACGGCAAAGTGGCTTGCTGTGCAGCCTGAGGACCCGAGTTCAATCCATGTGACCAACACTGCGGAAGGAGAGAACTGACTCCATCAGGAGGGTGTCCTTGACCTCCACACACGTGCTGCTGTGGCATGCACGTGCTCCCCACGCACACTGGATAAACAGACAGATGTAACACTGGATAGACCGACAGACAGACACACACTGGATAAACAGACAGACAGACATACACTGGATAAACAGACAGACTAACACTGGGTAAACAGACAGACTAACACTGGATAAACAGACAGACACACACTAGATAGACAGACGTAACACTGGAAAGACAGACAGACAGATGCACACTGGATAGACAGACAGACGCACACTGGATAGACAGACTCACACTGGACAGACAGAAAGACGTAACACTGGATAGACAGAAAGACGCAACACTGGATAGACAGACAGATACACACTGGATAGACAGACAGAGGTAACACTGGATAGACAGACAGACGCACATTGGATAGACAGACAGAGGTAACACTGGATAAACAGACAGACGCACACTGGACAGACAGACAGATGCACACTGGATAAACAGACAGACGTAACACTGGACAGACAGACAGACACAACACTGAATAAACAGACAGACGCACATTGGATAGACAGACAGAGGTAACACTGGATAAACAGACAGACGCACACTGGACAGACAGACAGATGCACACTGGATAAACAGACAGACGTAACACTGGATAGACAGACAAACGCACACTGGATAGACAGACAGACAGACACACACTGGACAGACAGACAACGCAACAAGAGAAAAATGGAGTTGCTGTGGGAAGATGGAAGCAGAGGTTGGTGTGACTGGATTTCCAGGCAAGAAAACACAAATCTCTGGCAGCCACCGGAAGCCAGCATAGGGCAGCAATACTCTTTCTGGGCCTCCAGAAGGAACCAAGGATGCACTCGCCTTTCTAGCGGCTGGCCCTGGGAACTGGGAGAGCATCCCTATTGCCTGTGACAGTCGGTTACTGACTGTAGCGTGCCACTTGTGGTGATGGCCAGAGGGAGCAGTCAACAGTCCTTCTGAGAGACCGAAGTCCCTGAGCTGCCAGCTCTCAGCCTCTGCAAATACTAGGCCTCTTTGGGTCAGAGTCCAACACTGTCTCACGCTCCTTGGAGGCTGTACTCACTCAGGTGTGCAGACAGCTCCCAGCTGGAGAGACTTCCCCTGGTGAACAGCCAAACCAAACACGCTCCCCTCCTAGGCCTCAAGTCACCTGCCTCTTGGCAGTGGGAGGACATCAGCCCAGTTCCTGGCTGGCAGCACTGACAGGCGCCCATCTGCTCCGGAAGAGCGCGGCCTGGATAAACAGAGCCAGCTTCTGCCTCCCACAGCCAACACAGCTTGGCGGCCGGAAGCCCTGGGTCTGGGGCTGCAGGCCTCATGTCCTTTCCATCCTTTTCCACTCCAATCCAGCCACGACTGGTTGGGGCAGCAGTGTCGAGCTTCGCTGGGGGGTGGATGAGGCAGGAGAAAGGGGGGCTCCCGGTAGTGGCAGGACTTAGACTATCTCCCCGGCCACCTCTTTGAATCCCTGCTGGGTCCAAGGCCACTGCCCCCTCCATCTGCCTCTCTCCCACCCCCACCCCCACTCCCTCATAGAGCCATCTGTCACTCTCACCCCCTGGCAGGGCAGCACCGTGGTCTTATGACTCAGCCCCCAGCCTGAGCTGGTCTGTGGGTGGCTACTCTGGAACTTTGAACGGGGTGGGGGCAGGGTTAGGAAGGGTTGTGACCTAGGAATGGGTAAAGGGAGAAGGCGTGGGGGGGGCAGACCCCAGGGGGCCTTTCCCCGAAGCACCAGGCCTGACAGTTTTAAAACACACCTACTCTCTGGCAGAGGTGTGGCCTCGCCTCAAGTCCAGAGCCTAAGGAACACTGTATACCCAGTTCTTACCTCTCCACCTCTGTAGCCCAGCCCACCTCGGCCAGCCAGATTCCAGCTCCCAGCCTGGACAGGGTGTTTCTCTGGTCCTTCAATTCCTGTTTCTTCCTGTGTCCTCGACTCCCGAAACAAATTCACTCACTCTGTACCCCACCCCTCCTTCCCCGACTGTCTCTCTGCGTGGCACTGGCTGGCCTCGAACTTGTAGAGATCTGCCAGGACTGAAGCCGTGGGCCACGATGTCCAGATCACCCCCAGGTTTTTTGAGTAGGACATAGAGATCCCAAGTCCTCTCTAACGAGGCACTTCATCCCCGGTGCTTACTTCAGTAGGCTGGGGGCGGTGACGAGACTACAAGCATCCTTCAAGGGAAAGGAGAGTGTCATCACCACCACCCCAGGGGAAGGGCAAGAGTCTGGTCCCCCAACCTGACACCCCGGGGAAGTGGCTTCACGTCTGTCTTGAGTGAGATGCGTGCCTGCCCTGTTGCTCCCACTTGGGGTATTTGACTTTCTGGGAAATACTGCAGGCTGGGCTTGTCCCGCAGTTGGAAGGTCGGGAGTTGAGGCCAGGCCCCAAGGCCAGGGTGAGGACAGCCCCTGCCCTGCGGGAACCTGCTTGGGAAGATGGCTCCATTCTGCTCCTGTTGAGTCCCTCCCCGAGAGCTGAGGCCTCTGGAGCCTGATGGAGACCCAGTGCCGCCACTGCCTGGGCCTCAGAGCCCTGCAGGTCCTAACGGGGCCCATCTTAGACTCCCTCACGGACATTAGTAACCCCTGCTTCTTTTTAGCCCCGTTGTCCCCAAGCCAACCTGCAACACCATCTCTTTTCTTTGTGGTTGTTTTAATTTTGGTAGCCCCCAGAAAACAAGGCAGGACTAGTCAAAATAAAGAATCCTTGGAAGGTTCCAGAAACCTTGAAATTGTAGCAGAAAAACCTGACTATGCTTGCATCTGAGTTCTGTAGCTGAGTGAGATCTTGGCAAGATTCCTTCCGGTACCCAGGTTTCTGTGGGGACACCAGAGTTATATCCATCTTTGGCAAATGGATATAACTCACCTGCCACAGGCAGGGAAATTAAAATACATGCATGTTTCGGTGGATACGTATTCTAAACTGATTTTTGCCTCTCTCCACTCAAGGGAGAAGATTAAAGATGTTATTTCCCATTGCCTGCAGGCCTTTGCCTACATGGGCGTTCCTGATGCCCTAAAAACGGACAATGGCCCTGCCTATGCCAGCAATCGCTTTGCTGCCTTTTGCAGGGAACATCACATTGTCCATTCTTTTGGTATTCCTCACAACCCCACCGGACAGGCCATTGTGGAGCGCACCCATGCCACTCTCAAACAGTATTTTAAAAAAATAAAAAAGGGGGAATATGTCACCTCCCCCAATATTCAGTTATCCACCATACTTTATATTTTAAATTTTTTGACCATAGACAGTAATAATTTGTCTGCTATGGAGAGACATTGGAACAAACCCTCCCAGTCTTTGGGATGGGTCAGATGGAAGGATTTGATTACAGGAAAATGGCAGCCACCCACTCCCCTACTAGCTAGGGTCTGAGGGGCTGTTTGTGTTTTCCCTCCAGGAAGTGAGAAGCCTATTTGGGTCCCCGAACGGTGCATCAGGCATGTTGACCCCGACTCTGCTCGCGACACTAGGAATGCTCGCCATGATAAAAATGATCCAAACATTGCCAAACTCAGGTAAGGGAAGTATGGGCACTGGTGAGGAAAACCCCTCCCACCGTTTTGATGCCAGTTAGTCACTGCAGCTCCCCATTCATCGCCTTTATAGCACTAATAAATACATTGGGAGTGGCTGCTGCCAACACGAGAGTCTGAGTTTCCCCTCCTAAAAGGGGAATCTCTGCTTTATTAAAAATATTTAATATCTCCATGATTAAACCCTCAGTTGAAGGGTGGATTGGATTAAATGTCTAGGCCCTCACCTAACAAAGGTCAAAAAAGAAAGGGAACCTAAGATAAGAAGTTGCCCTCAGTTGGAGGGTAGATTGGAGGATCATCCTCAATGGAAAGATAGATTAAAGATGGGTAAATTAAATAAACTGGTAACAGTTAATAAATGAGGTATTAGTATTCAGTAAAGAAAAAGACAAAGGTATATAAAATAAAAATGTTTGGTTACATTTATATAGGGTAGGTTATTGAATTTTGTGAGTCATCTCTAAAAACTTTTGGCAAAAGCCTGGCCTTTCCACTTTGCATCTACAGAATTACAAGGAGTGGGTATGGCTGTAGCCCCTGAGTGTAGCTCAAAACTTCTCTAATGAAGAAATGACGAGGGACATACAGGACTTTTTCAACCTTTTGTTTTAATTCAAAGATTGACTGGAGTTGTTCTGTTAAAGAAGTTTCAGTTCAACAAACTAATCATAACCTAGGCAAGGAGAGATATGTATGCATGGTCTGTGTGTATGGACGTGGCCACGTCAGTATGTATGAAGTGTGAAATGTAAATGCGTGAATGTTGACAAAAGCAACTGTTCTAATTGCCTTGGATATGATTAAAGGGATACTTAAATCCCTTCAAACAGTTAAAAACTACCTAAATCGATTTAGATATAGCCAAAAGAAACATCCAGTCAGTCTGAAGTTAAGCCTTCAGAGCCAGTCAGAGAAGTCAGAGAGAGAGAGAGAGAGAGAGAGAGAGAGAGAGAGAGAGAGAGAGAGAGAGAGAGAGAGAGGTTTTTTCAGGGAACTGTCCTGCCGCTTTGGCAGGCCCCCACCCCCAAAGGTGTCTGTGTAGATGCAAATTAGGCCTTGTCAGTTCAGATGCAAATGAGGCCTTGTCAGCTAGTGAGAGCTACAGGTTAAAAAAAAAAGGGGGACTATTTGGGACGTAGTATAGTTTACAATCCTTAAATGATTTTCAAAGGTACTTAATGGTTATGTCCCTTTTAAAGGACATCTACTAATAATTTAAATAGTGATCCCAATTCACCTAGATAGTTGACTAAGGAGGGTAGACAAATCCTTCTACTGTTGTGGTCCAACTTCAACAGTTCATACAAAATTTAAAAATAAAAAAGAGGGAGTAATGTCCCCAGTCCCCACATGATTCATTAAATAATCCACTCCTCATTTAAAAATTTTTAAAATGTAAATGCCAGTGAGGAATCTGCTTCAGACAGATTCTGACATAATGAAAGTTAAACAACTATTACTCAGGCCAAATGGAAACATCCATACACTAGACAGTAGAGTAGACCCTAATTTGGGGTCGAGGGCATGTTTGTGTTTTCTTACAGGAAAAGAATAAAGCTTCAGTAGCTGTCACAACATTTGGTGAGATGCATGGAGCAGAGAAAACAGGACCTGAGACCATGGGAGCCTGCTCAAGCCAGTTCGAGATCTCCTAAGTCGGTGTTCCTGACCCTTGATGTCATCAAATCTACAGCCCGAGAAAGAAATAAAACAGTCAGTTCGAGATTTCCAGTGTCTCATCAAGCTTGCTACATCAACCTCCTGGACCCGTGAGTTTTCATCCCAAAGCCAACAAAACTGGAAGATTAGCAGCTAGCCTTTGATACACCTTAAAACAACAGAATTCATTTTGCCAGCTTTTCCCTTTGGGGGAAAAAAGACCCATTTAAAACATTTGGACATTGGTATGGACTGTGATGAATGGCAAAAGCCTCTTTTCAGTACTTGAACAGGACATGGTCACTTGAAATATCAGACTTGGTAGTTCCTGTTTCTGGAATCACACCTATGCCAGTGTGTTCTTCTGGAGAAATGTGGTTTGTCCTGGTGCGACAAAAAGACTTTGACTCGGGTTGCATGTTGAGCTGATACTACTGACATTAAATCTACAGACTACATCACCACAGGAACAAATTGGTACTCTGTAAATAGTGCAACAAGCCTCTTGTTCATATTTTTTATAAAGCTACATGTGTAACATCAATGATTGTACCTAATGTATCTGTGCAAGTGCACTCTCTAATGCTTTCCTAAGTAGATCTTAAAATGACTGTAAACTTTATCACTGTTTTGACCGTCAAATTGTAACTATAAATCACCCTTGTAGCAAAGAAAGGCTGGTGGTAGAATGCTAAGGCCCAGATCGGGGGATGGGCAGGTGACAGAGAGGCGCTATGTCAGTGGGGGTCCTAGGAATGGTAACAGTGACAGTAGGCATTCTGGCTTCATGCTGAGTTCAAAGTGCCTTAGCCCATGGCAATCCCGATAGCCATAAAGCCTTATTACAAATGATTTTAAGGTTGGGGCACTCTTTTGACGGGCAACCTGTGGGGAAGACCCACTCCCACCTAAGACAGGGGTTCAAGGTCCCCCAAAGACGGGCCAGGGAGGGTGACCCTACTTGACCTAAGACAGGAGTGCCTCATTTAAAAATAAAAAGGGGTGAATTGTTGGGACACCAGACCTTGAGCAGAAACCCACTTCCCCTTCGGCCTGGGAGCAGGCATCTGTGTAATGTTTACTGAAAACAATTCAGTGCTAAAGCTCTTGATAGGGCTCAGATAAGGGCTTGCTCACTGAAATACCATGCCTTTGACACCCCCTACGGCTAGATGTCTCTTCCTGTTTACCTGCTGTGTCTCCCCGATTCTGGGGCCGGAGATTAAACCACCAGCCAGGAGGTGAGAAGGCTGGAAAGAATGGTATGTAGATGAATGGCAGAAGTCCTTAAAAAGGGAAGCTCTTTTTCCTTGGAGAGACTTCTCTCTCCTAAGTGGACTTGGAATCTCCTCCTAAGCTGACTTGGGAAGCATAAAGTTTTCTTAAAGCAACCGCCCGGTCTCTGTGTCATCTATCCCGACCACCTCGCTACATTCTCGGATGCAGGCCGCACAGCAGGTGCGACAGGTTTCCTCAACCAGAAGGGCATGACAACAGTATTTGCCCAAGCTGGGCAAGCAGGCACATACCTATACATGGGAAGCTGAGGCAGAAGGATTGCTTGAGCCCGGAGTTCAAGACCATCTTGGTAACACAGCTAGACCTTGTCACAGGCAAGGAGGAAGGGGGGAGGGGGTCATGGAATTAGCCTGAAGAGTTGTTATGGACGGTAAACGAGGCAGTCTGAGGTAGTCTGACTTGTTCCATTGGAAATGGACAAAGGCCATTTGTGCCCTCTGTGGTGTGATCATGGGGACTGTCCATTTGTGCCCTCTGTGGTGTGATCATGGGGACCGTCCATGTGTGCCCTCTATGGAGTGATCATGGGGACCGTCCATGTGTGCCCTCTGTGTACACACAGTGAGTTTGGGCATGGGGCTGAGGGTTCCACCTGTACCAACTTCCCTGATGTCTGTCTTCTCGGGGACAGTCTTTCACCTCTTTCTAGAGACAGGTCGCCTCTCCGGAAAGCATCCCTTCCCCTCCTGTCCATCTCCTCCCTCCCACCTTCCCCGACCCTGGGCTATTCTTCCTGGCCCACCCTCTCTCCAGGGACAGTCTCCCCCAAGAACATGTGTTGCTTCCCAGAACAGGAAGGTGGGCAGAAGACAGTCCCCGCTGGAAAGCCAGAGGACGCACATCTGCCAGACTTTAGGATAACAGACTTTGTAGCAAAGTGCCCGCAGCTTGCCCCGTCTCCCAGCTTCAGAACATGGGGTTTCTCCCCAGAGGTACACAAGCAAGTAGCTGAGATTCTGCTGGCAAGGAGCATCTGCTGAGTGCTCCACAATGTCACCCCCCATGCCAGTGACATCCTCTCGGGACAAAGGTCAGGAGCACAGGAGAGGTTAGCGCGACAGTGCCCCTGTACCTCCGGCACAAGAGATGAGCATTCCAATAAGTCAGCCCAGCAGCTGTTGAAAGTGACGTTACCACGAAGAAAATGGGGCCTGGGTAGTGGGGGTGGGGAGGCAGAGAGGCAGCTGGATTTAGGGAAGGGGTACCCTCTGTACTGGGGTAGCCAGGGAAGGTTATGAGAACCAGGAAGAGGCACTCGACTCCGGGAACCGGGGATGCAAAGGCTGCGGGGCGGGAACGGGCTTGGCTCCTCTGGGATGGTTGGAACCCACAAGTGACCTGAAGCAGGGGCGCCAAGAAAAGTGCGGCAGGGTCGGGCCACGCGCGCCTTCGCCATGGCGCTGGGTTCGGGTTTTAGTCTAACAGCAACGATCTACGGGTTGAACTTTCTTTCTTTTCCTCCCTCCCTCCCTCCCTCCCTCCCTCCCTCCCTCCCTCCCTCCCTCCCTCCCTCCCTCTTCTGGTGGCTTGGCTCCCATGCTGGCTGTGAGGAAGGAGGAAGGCAGAGACCTCGTGAAAATGCCGTAGCATGGAGCACAGGCCTGAAGAGACAGCAGAGTCGGGAGCCTGAGGAGGGGTGCTGGAGGCTCCATGTGGCCATTGCAAGTCTCAGTGACTGCTTTTCCTGGCCTTAAGGCCACGTGAAACTTCTGGAGGCGCACCCGTGGGCACCATCTGTGAGTACACGTCCTTCTTCGGCTCCCAAAAGTGTGTGGTGGATTTCCATTCCTCGGAGGTCACGGTCAGAGCCGCTATCTATATCGCAAGAATGTTCTAGAAATAAACCGGGAGTAATCGGAACAGAAATAATGTCCGAGCTTTCCTTTTCCTTTTTTAAATATTGGTTTGTTTGTGAGACAAAGTCTCCAAATTGTAGCCCAAGTTGGCCTTGAACCCTTATCCTCCGGCCTCCACCTCATGGGTGTTGAGATTACAGGCGTACACCAGCACACCAGGCCTGCTTAGTCTCTTTTTCCATCTCAAAATTTTGCTTACACCACGAATATCCTCATGATAAAAGTTTCAGTGTACAAGGGCACACAGTTTAAAGCAGTCTTTCCACCCTGGATCCCTTCCCTGGAAAACATTCTCTGCTTTTCTGCTTATTTTTTAGTTGTTTCCAGAGATAATCTCAGGATGCAAGCACACATGAGTGTGCGCACACACACACACACACACACACAAAACCTGTACTTTTTCAAACAACAACAAAAACCCCCCAAAAAATGATTCCCTGGAAATACTTGCTATTGGCCCATAGCCGTCGGGGGCTGACTGCAGAGACTTCTACTCTACTCTGGGGCAGCAATCCACTCATGGGAAGGGGAACATTCAGATGGCTTCCGGTTTCTGCTACGTCATTAACACTGTTGCAACAAAGACGTGGGCCTTTGTTCTCCCTCCTAGCTAAATTCCTAGACGTAGAATCCTTGCTCTGGGATAATTATAGTGTGTTTTCTGTTTTGATAAGTGTTGATCCATTGCTCTTTGGGGGGGTCGTGGAACCTGTTCTCCCCCTCCCTGCCCAGCTTGCTGCCACAGGCCCTCATTGTGTCAGTAGGAGCCCTGGAGAGATGTTTCCTCTGTGCCTGTCCCGTAACCGTAAACTTGCACTTTTTAGTGTAAGCTCACCTGCGCTGACGCTATGAACGTCATCACCTCCACTCTGCAAGAGACACAATTAAAGCAGGACTTTAATTGACAGAGAGAAGACAGAAGCCACAAGCTGGAAGACCACAGGACAAGGTGGAACAGAAAAAACAAACAAACAAAGCAGGGAGTACAGGAAGGAGTGGCTGTCTCAGACGCTCAGAGCCTGGCTGCCCAGATGAACCAACGGCACCCATGTCACAAGCCGAGAGTCAGGGCAGGCCTGTGAAACCATAGCACCAGGACCACCGACAAGGTGCTGTCTGTCCATGCTTCCGCCTGTGCCAGTCACAGGTCTGGATGTGAGCGTCCGGAAGTCAGATGAGGGCCGAGGGAAGTAGGTCACGGGCTGGAGGAGCAGGAGCAGGGACAAGAATGGATGCGAGGTTAGCACTGAAGGCCGAGTTTCCTTCCCCCACAAGCAGGGTGGCGGTTGCAGGGGGGGGGAATGCGGTGCAGGAGCAGGGGTGGGGGGAGAGAGAGAGGGAGAGAGATTGAGAGAGAGGAGAGAGAGAGAGGAGGGAGAGAGAGAGAAAGATTGAGAGAGAGGAGAGAGAGACAGAGAGAGAGGAGAGAGAGATTGAGAGACAGAGAGAGGAGAGAGAGAGATTGAGAGAGAGGAGAGAGAGAGGAGGGAGAGGGAGAGAGAGATTGAGAGAGAGGTTGAGAGAGAGAGGAGAGAGAGATTGAGAGAGAGGAGAGAGAGAGGAGGGAGAGGGAGAGAGAGAGGAGAGAGAGATTGAGAGAGAGAGGAGAGAGAGAGAGAGAGAGGAGAGAGAGGGGAGAGAGAGAGGAGAGAGAGATTGAGAGAGAGAGGAGAGAGATTGAGAGAGAGGGAGAGAGAGATTGAGAGAGAGAGAGGAGAGAGAGAGAGAGAGAGATTGAGAGAGAGGAGGGAGGCTGCCGATAAAGTAACCGGCAGTGGCTGAGTGACCCTGGCTCAGCAGCGCTCTGAGCACGTTCGCAAGTCTCCTGACTGTCCATTCTTCTAATGGGCTCCACTTCCGTGCACTCGAAGGTAATGGAATGAGCATCAGCGAAAAAGAATGTTCTAAATAAAGAAACTCAATCAAAGCTACTGACCTTCCACAGAAAGTTCTTCTTATGGGCCTTGGAGTGAAAAGATTGGAGAGTGTGAGCCTTGAGAGAGAGAGAGAGAAGACACATGCTTTGTTCTCTCTCTCTGTCTCTCTCTCTCTCTGTCTCTCTCTGTCTCTCTCTCTTTCTCTCTCTCTCTTTGTGTGTGTGTGTGTGTGTGTGTGTTCATGCATGTGCCTGTATCTAAGGCATCAGTGATAACAGTGATAATGAGTGATAACATTACTAAGAGCTACTCCTTTAATGCACAGCTTCTAGAGTATAAACATAGTACCATATGTGAATACTCACAGCATCCAGGAGGCTGAGGCTGGAGGATCAAGAGTTTGAGAACAACCTGAACTAAATAAGGAGACTGTCTGGGGCTGGAGGACAAGCTAATCTTGACATTTTCTAAGAAAATCATACAAATTGCCTTAAAACTTTCACACCAAGAAAGAATGTGCAAAGCACTTAGGCGATGGTCTGATACATCTAGATCTTGGGCTGCATAGAATATTATAAATCCCACCCCAAATCCTCAGACATGGTCTTATTTTGTAGCTCAGGCTGGCCCAAAATTTAGACAATCCTCCTGCCTTAACTGCCCAACTGCTGAGATTAAAGGTGTGAGTGACCATGCCAAAAATTTTGTTATTAGTTTCTGAGGTGGTTTGAATGAAAACGGGCTGCATAGGCTCATAGGAAGAGGCACTGTTAAGAGGTGTGGCCTTGTTGCAGGAAGTGTGTCACTGGGGGGTGGACTTTGAGGTCTCAGAGCTCAAGCCAGGTCTAGTGTGGCTCACGGTTTCTGCCTGCTGATCCAGATGTAGAACTCTCAGTTCCTTCTTCAGCACCCTGTCTGCTTGCACCATGCTTCTTACCACAGCAACACGGGGCAAAACCTCTGAACAGGGCTAAATTAGTCTTAGGGCTTCTTTTTTTTTTTTTTTTTTTTGGTTTTTTCGAGACAGGGTTTCTCTGTATTGTTTTGGAGACTGTCGGTCCAGGCTGGCCTCGAACTCACAGAGATCCGCCTGCCTCTGCCTCCCGAGTGCTGGGATTAAAGGTGTGCGACACCACCGCCCAGCTTACTTAGGGCTTCTTACTGCTGTGAAGAGACACCATGACCGTGGGAACTCTTACAAAGAAAACATTTAACTGAGGTGGTGGCTTACTGTTCCAGAGGTTCAGTCCGTTATCACCATGACAGGGAGCATGGCGGCATGCAGGCAGGCCTGGTGCTGGCTACATCTTGACCAGAAGGCAGCAGGAAGTCAGCTGACTGTCATACTGAGGGAACTTTGAACAAAAGAGACCTCAAAGCCCACCCCCACAATGACACACTTCCTCCTAAAAGACCACACCTCCTAAGACTGCCACTCCCTTTTGGGGGCCATTTTCTTTCAAACCATGACAGTAAGCCAGCCCCACTTAAATGTTTTCCTTTATGAGAGTTGCCGTGTTCATGGTTTCTCTTCACAGCAATAAAACACCATGGCAATTACATATATTCATTCATGGCCCCAAAGCACAATTTCTGGGCCTAGCAGTACGCACCTGTAATGTCCATGCTTAGGAGGGGCTACAAAGTGAGACCCTATCTCAGAACAAACAACAACAAAAGACACCGAAAACAAACCTGCAAAGACAGCAGAAGAACGAGGTGTGAAGAGAGTCCTGCTCTGAAGGGGACTGGGTCTGCCTAAGACAACGGTGGTCTCAAATGCATTTGGTGTGTCATCATACAAGATCCCTGACCATGACTGTGCGTGTTGGGATTGTTGATTGCAAGTGACTGACCCCCAGAACTAGTCTAAGCAAAAGTAGCAAGTAAGTAAATATACTAATTGACTCAGTGACTAAGGGGAACGGCATCGTGGACATAAAAAAAACCTTCTAAAATGAGATGCTTGTATTTTTACTCTGTCTGCCTCTCTTTTTGTGTTAGACCCGGTTTTTCCTAAAACGACAGCAGTCCTTCCCTGCCAAGGTAGTAGAAAGAACGTGCAGCCTGTATCCTGCAGGTTATCAAATCCAAAGGAATGATAGAGACGTGTGTGTGTGTGTGTGTGTGTGTGTGTGTGTGTGTGTGTGTGTGTGTGTGTGTGCCCCTAGGCTCCTTTTACAAGTCCCAGACCAGTTCTCATTGGCCAGTACGAGTCACATGTCTCCTTCTGGGCCAATCACGATGACTAGAAGAAAATGCATCGTGTGATTGGTGGCCAATCTCAGAGAGCTGAGGCTGAGCAGTGTCTCAGGGCAAGTAAGTGTGGCCATCAGAGAGCATGGCCGGATGCTGGGCGGGCAGTATGGTAGCTGTGTACCCTGCTGGTTCAGACGGCAGTGGAGTCAGGACAGACTGGAAGAGAAGATCCCAACAGTGACCCCGAAGGAGAGCTTGGCGCCTTTGGGGGTGAAGGCAGGACCCTGGAGACAGGAGACTGTGCAATGCAGGGACGGCTCCGGGGTACCTCAGGGGAGCCATTTTAATTGTTCTGTGGGCTGTTTGGCTACTGGGTTAAAAAAAAAAAAAAATGGAACCCTGATGGGAGGAATTCCCTGGGATTGGAAAATAGGTACGCGGAAGGCAGAACACAGGATGTTGCCGAAGACCAGAGGACGCCCCCACGCAGGCCTTGGGCTGACTCAAGCGGAAGTCTGGGGCTGTGGAGGGGGCAGACTGGAGGCAGGATGGGAACAGAACACAGCTCTGGGGCCGGGAACTCTTCCTTCTGGCACAAATTGCCCGGCTGAGCTCGCTGTGGCTCACCACCCCCACCCCCACCCCGAGCCGTAGTCCACACTCAGCACATAGGCTGGTGGGGGCGGCTCCGGTGGAAAGCAGCAGCCGGAAGGCCCAGCTGTCATCTCACGGCCTCAGGGCACACGGGCTGTGGCCTCCAGACCCATCAGCTCCTGCCCGAGGAGAGAGGAGCAGCACGGAAGGATGGGTAAGGGGTGGCAGATGGCATCAAGCCCAGAGCGCACGCGCTGTGGACCAGCTGACCGTCGGGGAGGGGACCGCTTGCCCCGAACCCAACTTTGCTTTGCTCAGAGTCAGCCTCTGGGTCAGTAAAGCTCTGTCAGGGCTAATCTTCACTGTCAGTCTGACAAGATTTGGAATCTCAGAGGAGGCAGACCTCTGGGGGAAGAGCAGCACCACCCCACGGCTGCGGCTACAGACTGAACGGAGACAGGGACAAAGTGGTGGCGGCGTGGGTGTGGCTCGGTTGGTACCTGCTTGCCTGGCTTGCACAGGGGCTCCGGCTGGATCCCAGCACCTCACAGAGCTGCACACATCGGCACCTGAGAGGGGGCGCAGGCAGGAGGCTCAGGTGTTGTTCAGGCTGTTCTTAGCCACATTGCCATAGCAAGTCTGGGGCTAGCCCAGGCTACATCTCAAAAAGAGTCCTTGGATGATGCCGGAAGATACCCAGGGACACAATCTCTTCTTGCTTGGGAATACCCTCCTGCTTCAGTACCTCTGGGGCTGGACCCTCAAACTCAGGCTTAGCTTAAAGAGATTAAAAGAGAGAGACAAGAAAGCCTCATTTCCCCCTGATCGTCCTTCCCAGATGTGGCTGAGGATAAACCACCTCTCTGATCTTCCATTTTTGCCTGCGGGTATGTACCACTATGCCCTGGGATACTTATAGCACAATTAATGCATATGAGATTATGGGTTTTGCAGCATGGTCTACAAGAGCTAGTTCCAGGACAGCCTCCAAAGCCACAGAGAAAAAAGTAAAGAAAGAAATTATGGGTTTTGTCGTACTATCACACGTGAATAAAATGCACTTTGATCATACCTCCCCTCCCTCCTCTAGTTTCCATCCCTGGACCAGAGGGGACCTGTTGGGATGGGAATGAGAGGGGAAGAAAGATCAGAGAGATGCATTATCCTGAGCGATGTCTGGGATGTCTGTCCCAAAAGAAGAAAATCACACACGTATATACACCATTGATAAAATAAATTCAAATAAGCATTGTTTACAAACAAAAATTCTTAAGCCAAGTGGAAGAAGAAGAAGAAGGAAGAAGAAGGAAGAAGGAAGAAGAATGAAATAAATTCAAATAAGCATTATTTAAGAATAAAAAAAATCTTATGACAGGCAGTAAAGCCATACGCCTTTAATCCCCACACTTGGGAAGCAGAGGCAGGCGGATCTCTGTGAGTTACAGGTCAGCCTGCCCTACATAGCCAGAACTATGTAGAGAGACTTTGTCTCAAAAAAGTAAAAATAAACCAATGAAAATAATAAAACATTTTAAAGAGAAAAAAAACAAAAGGCATTATTCCCCGGTGACCCTTACTGAAAAGGAACCTCCCTATTACGCCTCTATATTTCTTTCATCACCTCTAAAATTCATTCTGTATTTTGCCTTATTGTTTGGCCTCCCCAAGCACAGACTTACCATTGTATCTCTTTCCTGGCTGGGTCCATGGTAGTTGCTTACGTACTCTTTTTGTTTGTCTCTACATAAAGTTTTATTAGTACGCAGCACAAATTCAAGTAACTATGATCCTGTGGCCACAAAGCTGAAACTCTTGGCTGTCTTGTAAATAAATACTTACTGAGTAAACAGCAATGACTTGTAACATGCAGGTCTTGCATTTCAAGCCAGGATCAGAGGGGAGGCCTGTTTGGGCTGTAGAACAATCCCCCCCCAAGTCCCCTCCATCCCCACTCCCAACACACACACACACACACACACACACACACACACACACACACACACACACTCATGTACACACATTTGCATGGCCTCCTTAGCATCTGAAGTCTCTAGGCTCCAGGCTATGAAGTTCGTTTTCCAATCAAGCCACAGAGAAGTCAGAGCTGGGGACCATTCCTAGACTCCCAGTCTACCCCACTCCTCTGGGTTTGTGTGGGCCATTTAGCTCCTTTCTATGGGGTTGGGACTAGCCAGCCGGGGAGTACCTAGAAGAATCCTCTCGTATATCAGTACATTAATTACAGAGAACCTCCTGCAGGTTCACCCCAGGCCTGAAGATGAAGAGAGGGTGCGTGACATCTGTCAATGGAGAATAAATATCTGATGTGACCTGGTGGAGACATGGCCTGTAGGATACCCTCTATGATCGTGCTAAGTTTTCTCCATGGCACTTAAGCAGAGTGGCTTAATGTCTCGATGTCTAACCTCCTGCGGTGGTTAGAAAGAGAATGACCCCTATAGGGCATATATTTGAAGACTTGATCCCCAGTTGGTGGAATTTTTCAGCAACAATAAGGAGTTATGACCTTGTTGGGGGAGGTGCGTACTGGGAGTGGGTTTGGGGTTTCAAAGGTCCATACCCCTCCCGGTTGGCTCTCTCTCTCTCTCTCTCTCTCTCTCTCTCTCTCTCTCTCTCTCTCTCTCTCTCTCTCTCTCTCTCTCTCTCTCTGCATCATGGTAGCTGTCTCGGCGTGCCTCCCTGCCTGCCTCCGGGATCCCTGCCACGACGGTCATGGATCCTACTGGAACTGTGAGCCCCCAAAGAAATGCGTTTTTGTTTAAGTTGCCTTGGTTGTAGTGTTTTGTCACTGCAATAGAAAAGTAACTAAGACCCCTCCAGTGAGAACTTCTGATTTCACAGGCAGCGTGATAATTCGGTTTACTGGTCAGCATGGCCACCTCTGCCCGCTGGCCACCTTTTTCAACACGTGCACTGCGGACCTTCTGCAAGTAACCCACCCTAAGACGCTTCTAAGAATGAGGATTCCTAACCAGTCCCGACTTGCCAGATCAGAATCTTGGTACTGAGCAGATACTAAGCAACCATTTCCATCTCTCTGGGTTTCACCTTCCCCAATGGGACAGCTAAGGCCAAGCAATGAGGTCTCCTATGCAGGAAGTAAGACCAAGTAATGAGGTCTCCTATGCAGGAAGTAAGACCAAGCAATGAGGTCTCCTATGCTCGAAGGCTGGAGCCAACCTGACATTTCATGTCACCTTTCGCCACGGAACCTGACCCTGTAGAAGGCTCAGGTCCCACTCGGGTCCCCTTCTCTCCTTAGAAGCTTTCTGCTTTCCACCTGGAGAATGCGGAATCCTGCGAGCGAGCGATGGGCAGCCCATTTCAAGCAAATTCCTGCTGTATGCTGGAGAGTCTGGGGTTCGAGCCTCACTGTGTCCACATGGATATCTGTTTCCTAACACTACTATAATAAGGCTAAAAAACAACACAAGCACATTATCTTACAGTTCTGGAGGTCCAAAATGGGTTTTATTGGGTTAAAAAGCAAGGGGCCAGAAGGAGCACCATTCCGCAGGCTTCCGGGAGAAAGGGCTCTTCCAGCTCCTCCATGTCTGCATTCTGTGCCTTTCTGGTCCTTTCTTTTACCCTTGTTTTTCCGGCATGGGCTCACCAAGCAGGCTGGCAGGCGGCCTCAGACGAGGGATCCTCCAGCCTCAGTCTCCTGAGTGCTGAGATTACAGCCGTGCCCTGCCACCCCAGGCTTTCCTCCCTCTGTCTTAGGCAAACACAAAACCAAGCCAGGTGCAATCCTCCTCCCGTCGACCCCTCTGACTGCGCCCCTCCCTCTTTGGCTTTCCAGGTCCCTTGTGTGACTTACTGAGATAATCCAAGATAATGCCTGACTTAATCCCATCTGTGAAGCCCTTTCCTAGGTAAGGTCACACACACTCTTGAGAGCCATTGTGGGGGCCATTATGCAGTCTGTCACTGTGGACATTAGCACACTGGAACTCTTTCCGGGTTTTTCTCCCCCTCGTTCTGCTCTCCCAGCCTCAGGAAATTTCACTCCCATGAATCCCTTGACTCTCGGAGATCTGCTTGATTCTCCTTTCCTGGTGCCCCTGCCGGTCACTGCTGTCTGAAAGGCTTGCAGCTCACCTTTCCCAAATCTCTCCTCTACTTCTTTTCCAAGGCACCATTAGGCCTCACCTAGACTGTGACAGTGCCTCCCAACCGGTCTCTGCCTCCACACCGTCCTCTCTACTGTCAACGTCCCACGCAGCTCTGTGCCTCTGCCATCACGCTTTGTGTTTTGGTTTGGTTGGTTTGGTTGTTTTCATGTAGCCCAGGCTCATTTTTCTTCCTGCCCCTACTTTCCAAGTTCTGGAATCACAGACCTGTGTCACCATGCCAGTCTTATGCTATGCTGACATTGGTCCCTGGCCTTCAGGTGTGCTAGGCAGTGTTCTGTCAGCTGGACTGCATCCCAAGCTCACTGCTTTGTCTTTCAAACCTCTCTGGCAGCTTCCTAGCTGGGCTAGAATCAAGTCTGATCTCTTCACTATGGCCTTCGAGGAAGACCCTATACAATCCTGCCTGGCTGGCATCTCCTGGTCCATCCTCGCCCGTCCCTCAGTTCCCACGGAGCTGCAGCCATATCAGCATCCGTAAATCCTAAGTCTGGTCCACCCCTAGGGACCTGCTGGCTCATCTTGGTCAATCCATGGCCATTTCAGAAGCTGATTCCTCAGGGAGGTCTCTGTGGCCTCCAGTTCTAATGGGCTTCCATGGACCCAGACCTAAAAGCTAGTTCTGCTGAATATGTTCCTTCTGTCTTTCCCACCACACAGATGCTCCAAGACATCAGGAAACGCAGTTGCCTTGCTTATTATTGAATCCCTAGCACCCGAGACTGACACTTAGTACTTAATAAATTAAAGGCAAGTAAATGTGAGTCAAAGAAAAAAATAACTACAGCCCTTGGCTTATGTCTGGAATCCTTTTTGAGGGGGTGGTTTGTGTGTGGGAAAGTGTGAGCATGTGCATGTGTGGAGGTCAGAGGTCAAGGCTTCTCCCTCAACTGCCCTCCACCTTAATTGTTGTCTCCTCCTGTACCTGGGGCTCACTGATTTGACTCACCTGGCCAGTGTGCTCCACCTCCTCAGGGCTGGGATCTCAGTCATGTGTCACCACAACTGACTTTCTATGTGGGATCTGAACTCAGGCCCTCATGTTTGCACGGAAGGGTTTTTGCTCACTGAGCCATCTCTCCAACTCCTAAAGTCTCCATACTTATGAGTCAGCTTCTGCTCCATGCCTACTGTGTGTTGCCCTGAGGGAGACAGCTCTGGGGAAGGCAGCCCCATTCCTTCTAGACGCTCACAGCCTGGAGGACTTATTAAAAGGAAGGGGGAACTGGGCATTCACAGGCAAGGGCCTCCTGGAAAGTTCCACAGAAACTCCACAGGGCAGAGGACTCAGGAGCTGGGGGGGGGGGGCTCAGCCCAGTTCTCTTTCTGGAGACAAGCCCACCTCATTCAAGAAACTCTGACCTGAAGAACACAGCCACAAGCCCAGCTTTTGCCAAAGTAGTTTGGATACAATGGAAAGGACAAACAGCAGAAAGCCCAATAGTTCATCAGGGTCAAGGCCACTCAAGGAAGTGCTGGAGAGCTGGGTTTGGGGTCGGATGAACCTGTCTCTCCTTGCCCCGCAGGCCTAATTTCCTTATGGGAACATTAATTCCTTCATCAGCTTGTTTTGAAGTATAAGGAAAGACAATAAAGGTACAATTATCAACCTGGAACATTCCAGCATGAAGACACACAATGATTGCAATACAATACACGTGACACTAGGCTGAGCACCGAGTATTTTTGAAAATCCAGGGGCTGTGGACTGGTGCAGTGTGTCCAAAGGCGGATGTTTCCATCCTAGACTCCCGGAAGGTGCAGTGTAGTCCACAGCCCATCCCCCAATCCGGGAGGCTGTGAATCGAAGGTAGCATGCAGACGTAAGTCCTGTGAGAGGCTCTTCCAATCACGCCTGAGTCGTGTGTGTGTGTGTGTGTGTGTGTGTGTGTGTGTGTGTGTGTGTGTGTGTGTGAGAGAGAGAGAGAGAGAGAGAGAGAGAGAGAGAGAGAGAGAGAGAGAGAGAGAGAGAGAGAGAGAGATGTGGTGTTGGTCAGTAGGGAAGCTTCTTCTGGGGTTTTGCCTTTCAGCACTTGGATTTCTTTCTCTCTCGGAAGCATCATGCAAGGCTGGGTGCATGATGCCACCCGCAATCTCCTGGACCTGGGCTTTGCAATGTGTGACCGGAGCACCTGCTTTGCAAGTGCCAAGGCATGTAGCATGCCAGGCCAGCGCTAGATTTAGGCCTTCTGAATAAACAATTTGCTAGCCAAACAGTTTTGTCTATTTGTTTGAGGCAAGGTCTCATGTAGCCTGAAGTGACTCGGAACTTGTTATACAGCCAAGGACGACCTTGACTTTCTGATCCTTGTACCTCCAGAGACATCCCCAGCCTTGGGGTTACAGGCGCGCGCACCCAGCTACGATGGTGCTGATGCTCAACCGGCACGAAATACACAGTCCCCGGATGGGCGCGGATGAATGCGGCAACTCCCCTCCGCCTGTCTACTTCCGGTGCTCGCGGGCAAGAGAGAAGACAAACTCCTGTGCCTTCTCCATCTTCCCAAAGGCTAGCCCATAGTGGGAGTCAAGACTGCCAGCTGGGTCTTTATCGCCTCCAACATCAGTGGTTTCCTTATTTGTTTTTCTGGAGAGTACAGTGACTTTCACAGCTGTTTTTCTGCAAGCACCCATTCATTCCCCCTTTTCCTTCTTTCCAAGTCTTTCTTTTCCCCTCTCTTTGGTGTAGCACTAGCGAGCGAAGCTGTGACCTTGGGCACACTATAGACAAGTACCCCACCACTGGTCTGTCTCACTACTCCTCGTCTGTCTCTCTGTGTGCGCATGGATGAGACACGGGTGACACTCGGTCCATTTCTGAGTGCCTTAGCCTCGTAAGCAACCTTATGAGGTCAGTTTTATTATTGTTCTCATCTAACTTTGTTCTGTACAGTCCAGGGAATAGGCTACGACAGTTTTACTTTAGGTTGTGAATGAGTGCGTTTATTAAGTATACAACAAACCAGAGCAGAAGAACAAATATCAAGGGATGGATGGATGGATGGATGGATGGGATGGCAAATAAGGCACTTAAAACACCCAGCAGAAATTGAACGAAAAAGCTGGAGTTCCCAACAGAGAGAACCCAGGGCAGAGGGAATTGTGCCACCTGATGAGGTCTCCATGTACAAGAGCCAAAAACAGCAGATAGAGGTGACATCATCAAATCAGGTACTCCCGATACCCAGCAGAAACCGACCGGGGAAGTTGAGGCAGTCTCCTGGACTTCCCACTTGAGCTTGTTCTCCATGGCTCAACTTCCTGTGGCTGAGCTTCTGGCTTTGCTTTCTTGCTGCAGGAACTTTTATGTCATGGATAAGCAATAGTTATATGTACTACAAACGATTTACCTTCTAGAGTGTTTTTAAGAATGCAATGTGTTTTTTAATTTCTGTTTTGTTGCTGTTAAAGATTTACCTTTATTTTTAATCATGCATATACGTGTGGGTGGTGGTGTGAGGTTCTCAGAGGCCAGAAACATCAGATTCCCTGGAGCCGGAGTTAAAGGCAATCGTGAGCTTCCAGGTGGGTGCTGGGGATTGAACCTGGGTCCTCTGGAAGAGCAGCCAGTGCTCTTATCCAATGAGCCATCTCCCCAGCCCCTTGCTTTGTTTTTGTTTTTAAAATAAATTTTCAATATGAAGTTCAGCTGGCCTCAAACTCCAGGTAATCCTCCTGCCTCAGTCTTCCAAGGGCATGTGCCACACTGCCCTGATACCCACGCTTTTGATTCTAATAACACATCTTGAACACAGTCTTTAAAGTTCACTGAGTCGATGCCTTTCCTCTTAGGTACAGATTGGTTTTCTGGCTGCTGATGCTGAGCGGAAGAGATCGGATAAAGATAAAAGTGAAAGAAGATGGGACACAGTGTGCTGGCCAGCATAGCAGCAGGACAGGTTTAGATTCCTGTTTGTTTAGGAGCCGCATTCAAAAAAGTGTTTACTTACGATCCATTTTGTCTTTTTGCATACGTGGCTTCAAGCCACCATCTCACTGACTGAGAAATGAGTAGGCTTTCCAACCTGGACCAGAGGTTCTCAAGCAAGGAGAAGGGAAGGCAACAGACCTTCCTTGCTAGGATCCTGGAGGACCCATGACTCATCATTTATCTTCCCGATGCAGGTGGAGCGTTGGCTGAAACTCACAGTGGTGGTTCATTCCCTCCATACAACCTTATCAGGTAGCTTCCACTTACAGATGAGAAACTGACTTGCCCAAGATCAAACAGCCAGCTGGGGGTGGAGCTGTGACTGTCTTACGGGGTCTAAGGGGTCTAAGGAGTCGTAGCCAAAGGCCTGAGCTGTTTAAAATCTCTAACTCCAGCCCTTGCCTTCACACAATTGGAACAGCCGTGCAGGGCCCCGACAAAGCTGGCTGCAGGTGTAAGGAGTTGGCTGAGGTTCCCGGATTTCCAAATGACATTTGCTTTTGAAACACCTCCAGGGAAAGAGGGGAGGTGAATGAACTGGAATCACGTTTGCATCCTGGTGCCCCGTAGGCAGCAGACTGTCTTTCTGGAGAGGATTTGCCCAAAGCTAAACAGAAGCAAGCTGCTTAGCCAGGCATGGAGGTACATCAGTAATCCCAGCACCAGGGAGGCCGAGAACCGCCAGGAGTTGCAGCCAGTCTGGGCTGTGTGTAGAGTATCAGGGCTTTAAGGGCTGAACAGCAAGACGCTATCAAGAAAAAAAGGGCTGGGGATGTATTTCAGTGGTAGCTTATCTACCATACCCTGGTTTGTCTCTCACACACACACATGTATACTCATGTATGCATGCCCATGAGTGTACACTCACGTGTATGCGTGCCAGTGAGTGTATGCACACAAATATGCATACCCACAGTGTATACTCACATGTATGCATGCCCACAAGTGAACACACACACACACACACACCAGGACCACATGCTAAAATCTGTCAAGGGGTGGTTGGCAGGGATGGGATGGAGGGTGTGGTCTATAACTTCCCTCAGACAGAAAAGCCCTAAACATGTGCTGGTAAGTCTGCCTGTAGTAACGTTCCCAGGGGAATGTAAGGGTGTGTGTCAGGGGCGAGGTGGGGGGATACTGCTGGAGAAACTGCTTCCTTGATCACATCCTCACTTTCGCTGGATTCTGGTGATAGAGTCCGGATCCTTTGGGGCACCCCAGATGGCCACCATTTCTAACAAGGTGGCCATTTTTTCCATGTGAATCCGGCAGTTAAATTTCTGTACCCTCTGGGGCTGGAGAGATGGCTCAGAGGTTAAGAGAGCACTGATTGCTCTTCCAGAGGACCTGAGTCCAATTCCCAGCAACCACGTGGTGGTTCACAGCCATCTGTAATGAGATCTGGTTCCCTCTTCTTGTGTGCAGGCTTACATGGGGGGGGCAGAATGTTGTATACATAATGAATAAATAAATCTTTAAAAATTTTCTGTACCCTCAATCCATGAAAGCCGTCTTCTCCGTGAAAAGCAAACAATACCTTCTGTACCCTCAATCCATGAAAGCCGTCTTCTCCGTGAAAAGCAAACAATGCCGTCTGCCTAAAGGGGGGTTAAAGCACACTTCTTGCTGGGGTGTCTGCATCAGCGAAAGATTAGGAACCTTCTAAGCTAGGTGTATGCTACATGCTTGTAACCCCAGCCCTTGGGAAATGGAGACAGATGGATCAGAAGCAGCAGGTCATCCTTGGCTACATGGGGAACTCAGGGCTAGCCTGGACTACTTGAAACCTTGTTTGAAAAACCCAAAATAGCAGGTCATTCTTGGCTACATGGGGAACTCAGGGCTAGCCTGGACTACTTGAAACCTTATTTGAAAAACCCAAAATAAGTCAATTAAAAGTTAGAAACCCCCCTAAATGTGCTTTAAGGTAAATAAATTCTGCCCAATCCATACTTGAAACAGTCTTGTGTTCCCCCTAAACTCCTCCCACAAAAAGATTAAAAGCATCGGAAGAGGACAATGTTGCCAAGACCTATAGGAAACAAGACAGGAAAGCAGAGCTAGCTGCAGACCGACGTGCACCATGGATAACTGAAAACTGGAAAAAGACACAAAAGATATCACAGTTCCATTAGGAAAAAAGATGGCTCAGGGGTCTGGAAGCAAATGCTGTGCAAGTCTGAGTACGAGTTCGATTCCCTTGATCCTAGATAAAGATGGGAGAAGCAAGTCACTAAGTTGTTCTCTGACCTCCACACACGCCCCGTGCCATATGCCCTCTTCTCAGAATAGCAGGAAATAAAACTTAAAAAAAATAATTCAGAAAATTATTTTTCTGGAGGGTGGGCATTTACCACTCCTTGTACCTCCTGTGTCTAAGAAAGAGCCATTGTTGTAGTTAATGATTTTCTCCCAAGGTGGGGGTCAGGGTGGCCTCCCTGGCTCTGCTCCCCACTGCTGGAGAAGTTCAGGCTCAGTCCCACTGGGGTGCATCCCCCCCCCCCCCCCGGCTGTTACATTTAAGCGATCCCACCCTGTTGGTCTGTGATGTGAGTGGAACAATCTGTGGAAAGCCCCGTAGGCCGCCCAGCCGCCCGGAATGAAGGACACTCCTGCTGTCGCACACCGTCCGTTCCTCACTACGGCCACACAACTGACTGGGAGTGTTAGGCCGTTTCTGAGAGTCTCACATCTAATGACTGCTGAACACACTATTTTCTTTGCCACTCTTTGAGATGTGTTGGCTGCTTCCAGTTTTTACCGTCTTATAAATAGCCCTGTGATAAACACTCTTGTGGATATACTTGCACCTCCCTCGAGTTTAGATTTTTAAGATGATTTCCCAGAAGTGGAATTACCGGGTGAGAAGGGCATAACACTTGTAGGCCTTGTATGCACGACAGACACCACGATGTGGCACACAGCTTCCCGCCTCCCCCACCTCCTCAGCATTCTAGAACCTCCCTGCCCCCCACAAGGAGGGTTCCTCCTCCCAGGAAATAATGACACAGGACTGCTTCCTTCCTCCCTGTGGGATAGTGTCTCCTCCAGTTACAGCCTTTCCCCTCTGTGCACGAGCAAATCCTCCCCGGTCCAACCCTTCCTTCTCCTAGCCTTCCCCATCAGGACTGAAGTCTTCAGTATCTTTTCTTGTCACGCAGCACAGGGTACTAAGCTTAGTCCTCCTCGTGCCTTGCTTTTTCTTGGGGGGAGGGGCAAACGTGAATCTTCCTCGGCCCAATACAGACTATGCTAGCTGTGACTAAGAAGCTTAGCTAACTCCTTGGGCAGTGGGAGAGAGTGGGGCATGACCGTGACTGAGAACCGCAGGGCCTTTGGCACAGGAAAGAGAAGGTCACTCAACTCGATGGTGTCAGTTTTCGGGGTTATACTTGTCGAATGTTTTGTGAGACAGCGAGCAAGTCACTCTGGCTCTCAGAAAACGAGCCACGTCACAACGGTGACACACTGCTGTCTCTGTCCTGGAATGAGTGTGATCTTTGTTCAGTTCTAGGATCCAGGGGACCAGAGGTGGGGATGCCACAGGGAGGGAAAGGCACGTCCACCCTAAGCAGTAGAGCAATGACCAAGCGCGGGGCCGCAGAGACTTGACAGCAGCAACCCAGACCTTTGATGCCTAACGCAGTTCCCTCTCCTTCCGCTAAGGACAAAGCAAGCATCACATCTGGACGTTTAGCTTGAAAACCTGCACCCTAAAAAACAAAACAAAACAAGACAACCGCTGGGGAGATGACACAGCTGTAAACGTGCTTGCCACCAACCCTGACAACCTGAGTTCAACCCCCAAGAATTCCACGTGCATGCTGCGACATGCTTGTGTCTATCCCCACGAGTGAATAAATAAATGTAATAAAAAGTAAAAAAAACACATTGCTCCCTTCTTTGATTTTTTTTTACTTCATCATTAAAAGTGCTATCACTGGCAAGCACACTGGGGGGGTTGCATCACTGGCAAGCACACACGGGGAATGCATCCTTCCAGGAGGACTGGGGCTTGTAGAGACCATGGGCCCTCCACCTTGCCTTCTTCCCAGTGTCTCATCGTGGGACTGTTCTGAGCTCTGCACTGTGGACAGACACTCCTTAATCTGTCCCTTCCGTCTGCCTGGCCCACACAGGGCTAGGCAAGAGCCCTAGGGCTCCTACTGAGGATGCAGTGAGCCCATACCCACCCTAAGTCCATGAGCTCCCCGAGAGCGTTAGCTGAATACTGTGTGTGCCGTTTTCCAAAGAGAGAGAGACCCAATGTTTTTGTTTGTTTGTTTGTTGTTTTTTGTTTGTTTGGTTGGTTTTTCGAGACAGGGTTTCTCTGTATTGTTTTGGAGGCTGTCCTGGAACTCGCTCTGTAGACCAGGCTGGCCTGGAACTCACAGAGATCCACCTGCCTCTGCCTCCCAAGTGCGGGGAATGAAAGGCGTGCACCACCACTGCCGGGCTGAGAGACCCAATGCTGACAGAGGCCTTCCGAGTGCAGGACTCCGAGGAGCAAAGCATGAGGCTCAAACAAAGGTCGGAAAGCCTCTGAAAACACACGGAAGATAACCGACAGAGGGGAGGGGATAACAAACGGAGCAGGACCCTGCCTTGTGGCTTCATCATAGCAAATTCTGCTTTTGCCTTCAGTCTGCCCTCATCCCGTGGCAAACCAGCAGGCACGGTTTTTGCACCAGTAGGTCTCTCTCGTCTGAGGAGACGCTTCTCCCCGTTCCCCTGAGACTTGTGGCTGTGGACCACCTTGCCTTCTTCCCAGTGTCTCAGGCTCTGGTTCCTGTTGCCGCCAACTGGCTCTCTGGGTGCCCCCCAAAGGGCCAGCTGCTTCATGTCTCTCAGCAAGCGACGGATTCCATTCTGCCAGCGCTGGCTGCTGCACATGGGCACCATGCGAGGGACACTCAGGCATCAGATAGGCCCTGAGTGTGGCCGGAGTGACGACACCCTGTGTCAGGCTGGGGGAGGGGAGAGCTGAGCTGTGGCGGCAGCTTTGTGGAGGGGAAGGCACCCTTGCACAGGAACGGAGGAGAAAAGACAGCTCCCTGGCATCTGGATTTGCTGTTTCTTTGAGACAGGCTCTCAATATATAGACCGGACTCATCGAAAACTCCAGACGCCTGTCTCCCAAGCACTACGATTAAAGGTGTATCCCACCACGCCCAGTGGGATTTGGGTGTTTATCTGCATGCCACGGAAGGTTTTGAGGCAGAGCAGGTGGGCTCTCTGTTCAAATTCATTCTTAAAACCAGGCCAGAGGGCGGGGCGTTATGCTGGTGCCCGCCTCTAATCCCAGCACTTGCTGCGAGGCAGACACAGACGCAACTGGATTTCTGTGAGCTCAAAGCCAGCCTGGTCTACAGGACAGGCTCCAGAGCAACACAGAGAAACCCTGTCTTGAAAAACAAAACAAACAAACAACAATGAAAACAAAAAACAGGCCAGAGGATAGGAGATCCAAAAGGCTTGGAAGGTCCTGTGGGGGCGGGGAGGGTAGTCGGAAGAGGGCAGGTGAAAAAGACTACACAGCTGTCCCAGGATGGAGAGAAACAATGTAGCAAGACAGCAGACAGACCTTTGTACCTTGATTCCTAGGCCATCCTGCAGCTTGCCAGACACCCTAGAGTAGCCATGACACGTTCTAACTTGTTTGTTAATATGTCTACACCGCAGCCCCCCCTTCCCCTCAATCCCTAGATCTTTCGCTGTAGGGTCTCTATCTAATTGTTCTGCTATCCCTCCAGTCATCCATTAAAAACTTGGATGTCACCTACCCCTTGTGTCTTCATCACATCCCTTTGGGCCATTTACTTTGTAAATCTTCTCTCATCCTTGTGGCTTCTTCACAGCTGGACCACTGCCACGGTCAAGCAAGCCCTTACCAGCTCAGTCAACTACCTACAGAAAGCCCTCTCCCTGACCTCAGTCTGGGTCCCATTTCCATTCTCAAGTAAATTCTGCATCCTCCGGTCCCGGCCGCCTCGCTGAGGACCCCACACGCTAATCCACTCACATCATTGCGGCCCAGTGGATAAGATCTAAACGTCTGAATTCTGTTTAAATTTTAAGAATGGAAGGCGTTTTCGTTGAGTACAGTGGAAGAAGGCCAATGGGCTGGGCAGTAGAAGAGCAACACCTGCAGGTAAGGCAAGGGGACAGACAGGGTGTCTTCCTACAGTGGGACATGGCCCCTCGGGGCGTGTAATTCACCCCTGCAAGGAGGGTAGTCCAGACTGGCTGGTGTGAACTCTAGGACCTTGGTGTGAGCCACCACGAACTTAACGTCCAGCTGAGCAATCTCTGCGGGAAAATCAGAGTGAGTGAGGGTGGCGGGGCTCTAGGCTGCAGCTCTGTGGTGCCATTCCAGCCCGGCCTTTATCACCATCTCCAGGGCAGCCTGAAGCCTTGCAGGAAGAAAGTGCGCCCAAGATACGTTTTCATGGGCTGAGGAGACGGTGGGTGAAGGCTCAGAGCCTCAGTTTGATCGCTAGGCTCTCCATGGTGGAAGGAAAGAAAAATTGTCCTCCACACATGCACACAAACCAACACACACACACACACACACACACACACACACACACACACACACACACGCCACGCAAACCAAGGAAGGCAAGAAATAGAAGAGCAATGAAATACAAACAAAACCATGTATTTACAGAAGCCAGTGTTGGTAATCCATGAAAGCTGCAAACAGCTTGATTTTCCCTCCCGGTCAGGAAGTGGGGGAACCCCCCCAAAGGAATAGAACTGACCAACCAGGTGATAAATGAAACCCTGCCTCAACATCAAACTGATAATAATAAATACAATTAACACACCATACAGTAAGCAATGTAAACAAAAACCAAGGAAAGGGAATGGATCAAACAGAAGAAAACAATAGGGTTCATGCCATCACTGCGGAGGCAGGGCGTTTTCCATGTAAACTACAAGACTTCCCCCTGTCCAAGCTAGCACAGAAGCCACTTGTTACAATGTTGAGCTTATTTCTTTTTTTGGTTTTTTTGAGACAGGCTTTCTCTGTATTGTTTTGGAGGCTGTCCTGGAAATCGCTCTGTAGACCAGGCTGGCCACGAACTCACAGAGATCCGCCTGCCTCTGCTTCCCGAGTGCTGGGATTAAAGGTGTGCGCCACCAATGCCCGGGTGTTGAGCTTGGTTCTGTGTTGAGCTCCTGCAGTCATTTGAGCACCTCCAGCACACAGCGTTCTGGGTTGTTTGGTTGGTTGTTTTATTGTTTCCTTAACATCAAGTGGTTTCTATTCGTTCTTGGAAGTTTGTCCTTGCTTTCATCTCTGAGAAACTTCCTCTAGCTTCCACCCCACCATGGGTGAACAGACACAGACAAGGAGAGGCCTGTGATTGGCCAGGCCTCCTCCCTGGGGCTGTTGGAGTGAATCCTGAGTACAGTGGTGTTACACTCACCTCACAGACTCTAGCCCCTGTGTCTCCACACTACCCCCAAGGCCCTGGAATGAAATGCCTAGGGGGTGGAGACCGATGGTTACACAGACAGAACCCTCTGGAAGAAGAGCAGGTTGGGGGAGAAGCTGCAGCAGATAACCCCAGACAACAAAACCCACCTATGGCATCAGTGGGAACCACTGTCAGGGCTAGACCAGCATCTTTTGTTTACTTGTTTTGATTTTTAAGACAGGTCTAAGTCAGAATGGCCTTTTTGGTTTTGTGATACTTTTTTTCTCAGCCCCTCCCCGCCCCTACCCTATGCTGGGTTCACAGACCAGTCACTGTGTACTCAGGACTTTTGACTGAGTGCCACTATGACCCTGATGCAATGCCAGCAATTACTGTTGTTGGAATTGATTGTTTTGCTCTCGGGAATTGATTTCTGCTTTCTCTTAAAAAGCCCACCCCCTTATGTCAATTGTAAATAAACTCCCCTCTAATGGACAGACTTTTTTTTTTCACCAAAAGGTAACAGTAAAATGGTTGGCCGTGGGCTTGGAGGCAGAGACGCATTTGCAGCCCATGTTTCCTGGTAGCTAGCAGAGCCATCAATAAATACTTGCAGAGGGGGCAAATCGCACCTAGCTTTCCGGGAATGGAGGCGGCCAGCATGAAACTCCGGAGAGAATGGCGGGGGTAGACAGCCTGGGATTACACTGATCCACCATAATCCTGCACAAATCCAGAAGCCACCTGGACAAATTTACTGGACTGAGCCCTTCTGTTGGATCCATGTGGACATTGGTGCTAATGAGTTCAAGACAGGTGTCTCAGAACAACAAGAACGGCTCCTAAATTGGTGTATTGTTCTTGCTCATTTGTTTGTTTGTTTTGAAACGGTCTCATTGCTCCGGTGCGACACCGTTCTTATCTATGGAGAGAACCAGAAGACAGCCGCCAATCCTCCTGCGGCAGAATCCGTTTGATTCTGCCGTCTCTCCCGCCTCACCCAATTCCAACTTCCCCCTTTGAGTTTGTGCTTGTTTGTTTACTTTCAGGAACTTTTTTATTAAGGAAAATCAAGACACGACAAAAGTGGAGAAAAGGTGTTAGAAGCCTCCAGCCGAAAGATGACCACGCCACGCCCCACCGCTTACGACTGGAACCCGAGTCCATTCGGGATTCACCCGGAGCTCCCCCCCCCCCGGGGCACCGCAGGGCGGCCCGGGTTCGAACCGAGTCTGCGTCCTCCTCTTCCCGCACAGCGTGGGTCACTTCGGCCCGGCGGCGTTCCCGACAACCCGCCGGCAGTCCCGGGTGATGTGTGAGTGAGACTCTCCACGCCGGGCCCCCGAGAGAGGCGGCAGGCGCCCGCCACTTCCCCCTCTCCCTCTGGCTCTGACTAAGCCGCCCTCCCTGCGTCCGGCTCCTGGGGTGGAGGCGGGGGGCGTGGCCTCGGCCCCGCCTGGAAGGGGCGTGTCCAGGGCCGAGGGGCGGGGAAACACCCATATTTGGCCTTATATGGGCAGTCACGTCACAGGACGCGCACCCATTCACATAAAACGCTGCGCGGCCGGCGGAATCCCCGGCTTTCTGGGGCGGCGAGTGGCGGGGCCGGGTGCCGATCCGAGCCTCGCGGGGCGGGAAGAGCGCGGGCCCCTGGCGCCGGGCTCGGTTCGCCAGGCCACAGCCCCGAGGGGTGGCTGGCCGCCTGCACGCTGGCTTTGGGCAGCTGCGGGGCGCGCAGCCCCGGGCGGCTGGGCGGCGGCATGAAGGTCACGTCGCTCGACGGGCGCCAGCTGCGCAAGATGCTCCGCAAGGAGGCAGAGGCGCGCTGCGTGGTGCTCGACTGCCGGCCCTACCTGGCCTTCGCCGCGTCGAGCGTGCGCGGCTCGCTCAACGTCAACCTCAACTCGGTGGTGCTGCGGCGGGCCCGGGGCGGCGCGGTGTCTGCGCGCTACGTGCTGCCCGACGAGGCGGCGCGCGCCCGGCTGCTGCAGGAGGGCGGCGGCGGCGTGGCGGCGGTGGTCGTGCTGGACCAGGGCAGCCGCCACTGGCAGAAGCTGCGGGAGGAGAGCGCCGCGCGCGTCGTGCTCACTTCGCTGCTGGCCTGCCTGCCCGCCGGCCCGCGGGTCTACTTCCTTAAAGGTGAGCTCGTCCGGGAGCCGCGCGGGGTCTCCCTTTGCTACCCGCTCTCCTGGTCCCCTGCGCCTCGGGCCGGGACGCCGGGGCCCCGGGGTTCCCTCGCTGCGTAGGGACCCCGGGCGGGAGAAAGTCACACAACTCGAGCGGGAGTGTGCACCCCCGGGTTTCACGTGCGCCTGGGAGGTCCTTGCAAACGTCAGCGTCCGGGGCTCCCTTCCTCCCCCACCCGCCTTTCCTCGAAAGCGTCTGGCACCCTGTGTGTCCTCTGGGCCGGGTGGGCTCGGAAGGTGCTGCGGGGCGGTGCTCCTTGGCCAGCGGTTCCGGGGGGCCGAGGGCTCGTGCTGGGCTCTGGCGCCGTTTGCAGACTCGTGGGGGGTCGCAGTCTTTTTCCTAACAGATCTGGCGCGATCAAACTAGTCGAGACCCTCCCCCTTCCCCCCAGAGTGGCGCCGCGGTGTCCCCTTTCTTCCCGCCTAGACAATTAGAGTGCGTGAGGCTGTGTCTTGGTTTGGCCTCTTGCCTTTTTGACCCTGGCGAGTCCCTCCCCTTCCTCTCCCTTTACGGCTTCTTATTGTTTTCCTGCAGCCTCCTTCTCCCATCCTGGGGCTTTCTCGAGCTTATTTTGGTGCCGACAGCTCTCCCGTTCCTCCCCTCTTCCCCAGCAGAGGACTCCCTGGGACTGCCTCGGTTAGAGACTGCCAACTGGCCAGCCCAGTTAGGAAAGATGCCGCAGGGACTATGAGATCCCGTGGCCTTTGATTTTAGGCCTTCAAGGGCTGCCTCCGGCCCGACCATTTCACCTGCTGGGGAGATAACTTTGGCTTCCGGTCGTGGGTGGGTGATTTACTCCCAAACCCCACATCACTGATTTCTGGGTCATTTCCTGTGACAGCCGCTGCCGTCTAACCTCAGAAGTGTGGGAGCCCTGGCCTGGGTGCAGAGGTGGCCCCAGAGCTCTGCCGACTGAACACCTTGTGCAGGAACCCCGGTGTGGCTCAGAACTGAGGTGCAGTGAGTCGGAAGACTTTTTTTTTCAAAGCCATGCGACTTTGAATTTCACACACTGCAGGCCAGGAAGATTCCAGCGGCTCCTCAGTAGCTCCCTATCTGCTAACACCTCTGGCTAACTGTCCCTTGTTGATCCCATTGGGAGATAACAGGGGTGAATGACAGCTGCAGGGTGTGACAGGGTGGCCTTCTCTGAGCTCTGCAGAGGTCTCTGTTTTTGAGAAATGAAGTAACACATATCCAGGTGAAAATGAAAAGCGTGGATAAGGGAATGTATGTCTTCCTCACACCCAAACTCCTAGTTCCTCTCCCCAGAGAAATCTTCTCCTCCCCTATCCTGCCTCCTTCACCCTCTAGACCTTGGAGACATCCACGTTGTTGTTGATAGCACCTGGTGATGGCCGTGAGGTTGCTTCCAGATGGCTGTGTGAAGGAGGGGTAGATAGATGTCCTTGCAAGGAGCTCTGGCGTGTGCGGTCTTGTCATTCATTCAGACCATGAAAACCCCAAGATCAAAAGCGGTGTGCGTTTGGGATCTCTGGAGAAGTTGCTACCCTTATTACACTGCTGAAGTTCAAACTGCCGCAGACAGTTCCTTCATCTTAAATAGCCCGTGTCCAGGTGGGCATTCGGGGTGGCAACCATGTAGGTGCTAGGCCTGTCAGGCTTCCTACAGTCCCCTCTCCCACTGAAACGAGGCCATGAGGACCAGTCGGGGTGCCGCCCCTGTCCCCCCCCCCGGCAGTCGGTGATGAGTGAAAATCGACTCACTCTGAGAAGGTCGAGGCAGCCGTAGGAATTGCTCTTGCGACTGGAGCGAGGCACAGATGAGACACCAGAGAGGAATGTTCTTTCTCCACACCTCTGGTGGGAGTGGGTGGAGGGCAGAGACCTAGTCGCCTGACCCCGGTGTGAAGAGGCAAGCCCTGCGTATCTGTCCTTCAGCTACTCTGAGACACTTGGCCTGGTTTATTTTGTTGGCCCGAACCAACACCTCTCTGTCTCTGCCTTCCTGCCTGCCAGCTCTTAAATCCTCTGTTTAAGGGCTAGAGATGAGGCGGCCTGAAGACTTCTTGTGCTCAGGTCTGGGAGTGCCTGGGCTGTTCTTTCTCCAGATGCCCGCAAACCTGTCATTTTGTTTCCTGGAACCCAAACTGTTGAACCCAGGCCTATCCCTGTGATTTATTGACTAGAAAATGCCCCGGCCCCGCCCCTCACACCACCACCTCCTAGGCTGTGTGCCTCAGTGTAAATCTGTAACATTCCCTCTGCCTCCTAGAAGGGAAGGAAGGGGCTGCCTGGGGAAGCTAAGCCCCGAAAGCCTTCGCCTCCACTCCCTTCCCCTCCTAGCCAAGCCCCGCCCCCCTTCTCGACAGAGAATGTGGAGGGCTCTGGGTTTCTCCAGGGAGCCGGTGGGCTCTTTGTGAGTTACCGTGCGGGAGATTGGGGAGAACTAACTGGGGCAGGGGCAGGGGCAGGGGCAGAAGCTGAGAGGAAACCAGGATGACAAGATGACTCATTCTAGGAATTGGCTGCAGCTCCTGGGGAGGGAGTTGGAGACTGCCGGGTAATCCATTAACCATTTGCTGACTGCAGGAGTGAGCCCTCCGCTATTGGGCAGGCTATCTATCTGTATTACCAAGAGACAGGCACACAGGAAGCTTCTTGGAAAGGTCCCTGTCCCTGGGTGCTGATGCAACTGGTGATTTGACACCAGGTGAATCCTTGAGGCTAGTGAAAGGCAGGTGGGTTTCCTGGAGGCTCTCAGTACCTCACATTGCTGTTTGTGAAACAGAAGGTTTCTAAGCAAGAATGTTCTGCCTACCTGTGATGCTCTGGCTTTCTGTGGGCCTCCAGAACTGGTTGTTCCCCACTGGTCCCGAGACTATTGATGTGGGCGCATTTCTGTTACTTGGTCACTTTTACTCTTTTGTTGGGGAGGGGGTGTGTCTTGATACACACACACACACATATCCCAGGCTGGTCTTCAACTCATGATCCTCCTAACTCAGTCCCACCTGCTAAGATTACAGGGGTCTGTGGCCACTCTCAGCTTTGGCAGCTCCCTGTAACCTCAAGTGGGCCCTTCTGAAGGAACTGAAACGTGGTAGCTGCACCCTTGCATGCCCAGAAGTCTGCATTCTTCCATTTGGTTTAGAATGTATTGACTTGGTTTATGGCTGTCCGACCTTAGGACCTAGGGGGTGAGAAAGGGCCGCTTCTATGGATGGGAGAAGAAGCGTCCGCCATCTTGCCTAGAGTTAATGGGCTAGGGGCAAAGCCAGTTAGGAGCCCTCATTGCCGTTATGTACATTCACACCTTTGTTTCAGGTAAACAAGAGAAGAATGCTTTTTTTGTTTTGTTTCCTGAGGGAATATGGTTAATATATACCAGATGCCAGATAAGCTGCTTCTGATAGACACAGAAAGTTAATCATTGCCTCTCTGTGAGAGACCTTTAAAAACCTGATTTGTGTGTGTGTGTGGGGGGGATGTGCACCATGTGTGAACGGGAACCAGGGAGGTCAGAGTAAGGTGTCAGACCCCTCCTGGAACTTGAATTACCGCTGTTGTGAGCTGCCATGTGGGTGCTGCAGACTGAACCCCGGGTTCTCAGCAGGAGCAATAAGTGTTCTTAACCACTGAGCTTCCCGTCCCTCCAGCTCCACTGGACAGAGATTTAGAAGCGGGGGTGGTATATGTGAGTGGAGTCTGTTAGTTTTTATCCTAAAACTAGTGGTTTTGGTGAGTTTTCTTAAAACTGCATTATTGACTGATGCTCTAATTGAGCGCGCATGTGCTATGGCGCTCATGCAGAGGCCGGAGAACGGCTTGCAGGCGTTGCTTCTCTCCCTCCGTTTTATCGGTTGTCGGGTGGAATCGGGTCTTCAGGGTCGGCGGCAGGCGGCTCCACGCACCGAGCCCACTCACTTGTCCTTGTTATGCACTCAGAAGTCACATCACCTTAGCAACTTTGTCGTTGTCCTAACTGTCACACAGTCAGAGTGGGTATTTCTGACAGTCCAAGAACCCGGTGCCTCTGCCTGACTCACCTGTTTGTCCGTTTGTCTTTGAAGGGGGGTATGAGGCCTTCTACTCGCAATACCCTGAGTGCTGTGTGGATGTGGAGCCCGTGTCAGAAGAGAAGGTGGAGACTGAGAGGGGCCTCCTCGGCCAGTGCGGAAAGCCCGTCCTTAGTGTCACCTCCAGGCCAGCCTATGACCAGGTATGTGGTTCAGCCCCTGCCTCTGCGCCTTCCTCAGCACCCTGACTGGGGCTGCTGACGCTGCTGTGGCTCGCCCACAGGCGTTCCCAGAGAGTAAAAGGACAGTCTTCAGCACACACAGCTAACCGGGGTCCCTGGGCCACAGGATGCCGGGCAGCTTCTGCAGAGAAGAGGAAGACAGGGAGAACATTGTTATTAGTTGGCTTGGGCAGTTCCGGGAAGACAGTTCCAGGTTTCCCTGGAGGCATCAGAACGACCTACAGGCTTCCTGTGTTGTTTGTTTTGCTTCTCCTTTAGATTTGTTTTGTGTGTATTATGTGTTTTGCCTGCAGAGGTCAGAAGGTAGAGTTACAGAGGGTTCCGAGTTGCCACGGGGTGCTGGGAGGCAAACCCAGGTCCTCTGCAAGAAGGAACACACACACGCTCTCAGCTGCCGGGCTATCTCTCCAGCCCCATTCTGTTTTGTTTCTTGGGATAGGCTTGTTATGTAGCTCAGGGTAGCCTCGACTTAAGATCCTCCTCCCTGAACCTCCCGGAGGCTGGGGTTGTAGGCTTGTGTCCCCATCCTTGGCTGTCCCCTGAAGGTTTCTGGAACATATGTTCATAGATTCTGGTGACAGAGGAAATGGAGATATGAGAAGGCTGGATGTTTCTTGTAAGCATATGGATGTTTTTGTTTTGTTTGTTTGTTTTTCCTTTTTTGAAAAAAAAAAGGTATGCTTTGTACAGCTCACTGACAGTTAGGAGGCTGGGGACCTATCTATAAAATGGTGGAGGAGGATAGGAAAAAAGCAGGCAAAAGTCCAGGCCTGACAGAAACCAGAGTTCAGACCCTGCCTCACCGTCTCACAGAGGTACTTATCATGGGCCAGTGGGATGTCTTGACGGTGTCAGGCCAGTTTGCGAGACTCCAGCGACTGGTCCACAGTAGCCTCGGGCCGAGGCGGTCAGTCGCTTTTCAGTTCCATGTTCTGGTTCCTCCCAGGGCCTTCTGTTTTCTATCTGCCCTTTGACCTACACATCTGGCTTGGAAGGGGTTTTTCGGTCTTTCCCTCCAAACCGAGAGCATAGCAAAGCCTAATAATGAGCCTTCTAGACTTGGCTAAAAATGCCAACTCCCTGCCATGGGCAAAACTCAGCCTCTGGAGACAGAGTTCTAAATACAAACAGGTGGCCTTGCTTCTACTGGGATTCTTGGTCATTGGAAGCCTCTCAGCCTGGCTAGATGCCAAAGTCACAGGTTCTGTTTGTTTCTTTTCAAGAAAAATGAGCGTGTGGGAAGAGCCTGAAGCCACGTCGTGTCTAAGCTGGACGCCTGTGTGTGTGTGCGTTGGGGTTGGGTTCTGCCTCTTTCTCAGAAAGTAAGAGGAGAGGAGGGATTGACAGCAGGTTGTGAAAGCTCTGTAGACCTCTGGCCCACTGAGGGTAGGCTCTCTGATAGTCTTCAGCACTCGGCTGGGGAACTGCTGTACACAGAGGCCAGGCGAAGCTGTCCTAACCCCTGTGCACTGACAGCTTTGGCGGCTTCTTGAGTTGAGCGGAAGGCTTAGGAAAGGAGAGAAATAGAGTCCAGGGGTGTGATGGGCCGTGCTGCAGGGGAAGTTGGGTGGTGTCCCGGGGTGGTGTATCGGCATTTTCCAGGCACTCAAAGCAGTTTTAGGCAGTGTCCAGCCTGCTGCTTTGAAGGGGGGGCTAAGGATGCCATGGGGTTGGAGGGCGGCTATATCTGATCAAAGATAGGATGGAGTTAGACTTGAGTCTGACCTCTTTCCCAAGAAGGGTCTACCATCTGTACCATTTTTACAGTTTCTAACCAGTGCAGAGCTGGGGCAGGGGGCAGTCTGCCCTCAGGCCAGGCCAGGCCTGCTGATTGCTGGGCTTCAGTGCCCACCCTGGGTCTTCCCAGAAGCTGGCAGCCGCACAATATACAAGTTAACAATGCAGCTGTTACTCCTTTATGTCTTGCCAAATATCCCAAGAGGGCCCAGACTCCCCACTTTTCCTTCAGGGGTTAGAGAAGCTGCCCACGCTCCGATCAGTGAGAAGCTAGAGCTCTTCTCATGCTCCGTCGGAGTTCCTAACCTCTGCACCGCACTGCCTCTGAAGGCTGCCTGCCCTGTGTGTAGGATGTGGGGGAGGGGCACGTGCAGACTCATTACTAGGGGATTTCTAGAGAAAGGCAAGAGAGAAGGAAAACAGCTCCTTCCCATTTTCACCTGAAATACTTGACGTCTAAGCCAGGCACACACCCCACAGTAGCAGGATAAGGCAAACGGATTGCCGTAAGTTCAAAGACAGCCTGAGCTACACAGCGAGTTCCATCCAGTCCAGCCTGGCACATACAAAGACCATGTCTCAGGGAGGAGTAAAACATGAATGGCCTTGTTTTCCCATACTGGGTTGTAAAGAGACTCAGGGAAGCCCTGCCACTCTTGCTAAGTCAGCCTGAGTTAGGTCTCAGGAGTTAGGTCTCGGTCCCGGATCTACCTCTGACACCATTTAACCCCTCGTGCGCTGTGAAATGGCATTCTTACCCATCTTACAGGTCTCTTTTAAGACTAGTGCCTTTAGGTATCTCATGCCCCGAAACTGTGGGTGCTAATAAAAATGCTGGTTGCAGATATGCATGTAACTCAGTAGAATGCTTGCTTACCACAGTGAGCCCCTGGGTTCTGTCTCTAGTACCACATAAACTGGGCATGGAGGCACATGCCTTTAATGCCAGCATTTGGGAGACAGAGGCAGGAATATCCAATGACACCTTGTGCCCAGCCCAGCTATGAGTAGAGTTTGAGGCCAACCTGAGTTACATGAGACCCCATCTCAAAAAGTGTGTGTATGGCCAGGCATTGGTGGCGCACACCTTTAATCCCAGCACTTGGGAGGCAGAGGCGGATCTCTGTGAGTTTGAGACCAGCCTGGTCTACAAGAGCTAGTACCAGATCAGGCTCTAAAGTCACAGAGAAACCCTGTCTTGTAAAACCAAAAAAAAAAGTGTGTTTGTGTGTGTCCATGATTGACTTTTGCTTGAACACCTGAAGTGCTGAGTGGGTTGAGACAAGCCTGCTGCTGACTCCCATCTCATGATCCCTTCCTTACCTTCTTTCTTACTGTGGGTCTGGCTAAGAATTTCCATCCACCCCCTTTCTGGGGCAGGAAATGGGGGCTCCAACAGTCACTGGCCTTTGCTTGGCACCTTAGAACCCTGTAAGTGCAGATTACTGAGCCTGTCTACCCTAGACCTCCGTTTCACCTAGGGGGTAGACGGTCTTTGGCTCTGCCTTTGTAGGGAGCTTCTGAAGTAGAAGCCTAGCATGTGGGTGATGACCTCAGCCTCCTACTCTCCGTACGAAGGTCGGGGTGGGGAAGCCCCTCTGCTGTGGTCTAACAGTTTTCTGAGTCTAACTTCTGGGTAGGTAGAGATATTTTCGATTCTAGGAAACCTGCTTTTTTTTGTGGGGCGGGGGGATGACACCTTTACTGTTCCTAAAATGTACATGAACAGTGTATCAGGGTTTATGCAGGACACCATAGAAAACGCTGTAAAGGAGGAGACTTTGTCAAACCATTTTCCATGTTAGCTGTGGGTTAGGAAGCTGCCCCTCAGGGAACCCCGGCTTTCCCTGGTTGTCTCAGGGGAGTTTGAGGTTTAACAAGGGCCCTCTCAGATCCGACCACTTCCCCCACCTTGGAAGTTAGCATCAGAAGGCTGCTGTGACTTCCAGCTGAAACTCTGGTCCCTGTGAGTTTTGCTGTCCCTGAGTCACAAGGGTAGAGATTTGGCCAGGATGGAGGTGCCACCCTCTCTCGGCTGGCTTGTCCTGGCCCTGAACTCTACCTGGGAACCAGGAAGGGAACCTCCCACCCTAAGAAGCAAAGAGGTCAGGGTTGTTGCTCTCCTTCTCCCTCATGAGCAAGCTAATGCAATATTTCCTGGTTTCTCCTTTGTCCCTGCTTCTAGGGTGGCCCAGTTGAAATCCTTCCCTTCCTCTACCTTGGAAGTGCCTACCATGCATCCAAGTGCGAGTTCCTCGCCAACCTGCACATCACAGCCCTGCTGAATGTTTCCCGCCGGACCTCTGAGGCTTGCACTGCCCACCTACACTACAAATGGATCCCCGTGGAGGACAGCCACACCGCTGACATTAGCTCCCACTTTCAGGAAGCGATAGATTTTATTGGTAGGTTCAGCCACCCCCTCTCCCTTGTCTTGGGAATTTCATTGGAGTGGAGTATATTCTTATCTTTTGATATCTTGGTATGGTTACATTCTTGGAAAGAAAAAGGTCTGTAGCCCTGGGTGGCCTCAGTTTTGCTATGCAGTCAAGAATGACTTTGAACCTCTGATCTTTTTCTACCTCTAAAGAACCCAGCTTAAGCAAAGTATCTTGTGTATGCAACTCGAAGAGTTGGGGCCAAGAACAGGAGTTTGGGCCAACAAAAAGGCAAGGAGAGCTGGGTGTTGGTGGTGCACATCTTTAATCCCAGCACTCGGGAGGCAGAGGCAGGTGGATCTCTGTGAGTTCCAGGCCAGCTTGGTCTACAGAGCAAATTCCAGGACAGCCTCCAAAACAATACAGAGAAACCCTGTCTTGAAAAACCAAAAAGGGGGGGCAAAGGGGAGGACTGAGTTACTATTATTAGTTTTAGTTTATGAGATGAATGAATTAATATCATTTTATGGCAGTATTTTCCTGCTCTTGTTATTGTTTCAACCATGTATGATGTTCCACAGGAGGAAAGCCGGGGGAGAGCCTCCTTCTTCGTAGGTTAGGCTATTTTTAAAGCAAACAGAAGGATGGAGGGAGCGCTCCTTACGCCTGCACTAAGCCTTTGGGGCCCCGGCAGCTCCGCGCAGTGTTGGCAAACGGCTTGGGAGGCAATTCATGTTGCATTTTCAGCTAACTCTGGGTTAAAGGTAGCACTTGACTCAAGCCCCACGTCTTATGCACAGAGAGTGTGGCGTCTTTTGCACCCCTGTATCCTTGTGAAGCAGTTGGCAGTTGTCATCTTTGCATTGTGCAAGCCTGGGGACTGACGCCTTGGCCTCAAAGCTCTCTGCCCAGGTACAGCTCAGGCCCTCGGTGTTTTGTTTCTCAGGGTTGCCTTGATTTGCCCTCACATCCAAGACAACCCCCCTAACCCCCCACCCCCCCACCCCCGTTTAGCCTGGCTTCTCTGTTTCAAATGTGCAGGTATAACTTGTGATCCCGGCCCCCTTTCCTCTTCCTTCTTCCTCTCTAACATGCATAGCTGTTGGGATTGAGACATCATTTTCCTATGTCTTGTTGAAGGCAGGTGTTAGATACAAGGGTAATTACTAAGCCCAGGCAGCAATTAAAGCCCCTTCAGCCACGTGGAAGGGCCTGCTCACCACACCTGATGTCACAGGAAATCTTGACAAACTCACCAGAGGCAGTCTCCTTGTCACCAGTCTCTAGGCTGAGAATCCCCTTGCAGCCCGAGAAGCCACCAAGATGGTGGCTTCTAGGTGGGAACGCTCGGCTTTTCTTCATGCCCTTAGGAGGGCTCTGCCCTTCTCCGCCTGTTACTTCATTACCTGAATAACTACAGAGTGAGGTCATGCAGCCTGCCCCCGTGCAGTTCTGAGAAACCTCCCTCCACATCCTGTGTGAGTGTTGTATCTGTTTGTGGACACAGTCCCACGGTGTTTCAAAAGCACCTGACACATGCCCTGCCAAAGGAAGGGGGAGGGGCTGAGCTTCCCCCGGGCCTTGTACTCAGATGAGCTCTGACCCTGTCCCAGGGAGGATGACGCGGTGGGGGGCAAGGGCCTGCGGTTTGGAAAGAGCTCCGGAAACAATGCACTCCACATCCTTTCGGTTCTGGGATGTGACAGTGGACCACTGAATGCTCACAGCCAGCGGAGGAGAGGGGAAACAAGACGAAACTCTGTAATTGCCCTCAGCCCCGTAACCCCCAGGACCGGGGGTCTCTCCTTTGAGCTGACTTTCAGGGACTCTTGTTGGGGGCCTTTTGGGTTGATGAGTTGTGTGCGGCGCTCTGGGCTTGCTCTGGGCTCCCTCTGGAGTTGTTGTGATTGGAAATCTCAAAGGTTCCTCTCTGACCCCTTAGAGATTTGATCTTTTAGATACAGACATTTTCAGACTTCCTGAACTTTAAGCACATGGGTGGAGGGTGGTGGGAGGAGCAACATTTTCACCGTTGCCTTCTTTTTTTATTTTATTTTATTTTTTCTGAGGCAGGGTTTCTCTGTAACAGTCCTGGCTGTCCTGGAACTCGCTTTGTAGACCAGGGTGGCCTCAAACTCTCCAAGATCCACCTGCCTCTGCTTCTGTCTCCCAAGTGCTGGGATTAAAAGCATGTGCCACCACAGACTGGCTTTTTTTTTTTTTATTTAATCCTATGGTCTTATACAGTGCCAGTTATAGCTACATCTAACTTCCTGTGAGGTAATTACTTCTTCACTATCAAGAGAGGAATTGGGAGACTTTCTGTGTGATTTTTATTTGATTTGATATGTATTCACCTATAGCCTTTCCTATTTTGGGCAGTTATTTTTCTGGGAAGAGTAGGCAGGAACAGAAGGGACCCTTCACACACACACACACACACACACACACACACACACACGTCATAGTAAGCTAAAGAATGCTACCTGATGGCGGTGACTTTGTAGCAGTGACTCCCATTGTTGAGCAAGATGGAGTTGGCAAAAGCCATTTATATCCTCCATGTAGTAAGCGTCACTTAGCCAGGACTATAATTAGTGGCCGGGTGCTGTTTGTTGTATGTTTGTGAGAACCCTGGAAGCTTACCAAGCATCCTGCCCTGTCACAGCAAGACGGTTGCTCAGGGCATCCATCAGACCCCTTCCAGGATGGCGCCTGTGTCGTCACCATAGGGTCAGAACTGGAGGCATTCATGTTGCTTCTCCAGGTCCGTCTTTGAGCCCTGGACACTCATGACATTACACATACCCAATAAAGACCTGGAACACAGGTTCAGAGCCCTCTCTAGAGAGGGCATTCCCAGGTCTGGCACTTCCAGTGAAAGGATCTGTGCAGGTGTCCTGGGAAATAAAGGTCCTACGTGGGGACATACGTCATTGGGATTTCAGTGGAGTCTCATTTCGTAGCTCAGGCTTGCCTTGAACTTGTGCTCCTCGAGTCCGTCTTTCAGAGGTCGGGAATAAGGCCTGTAGGCACATGCATGCGTACCATGCTCAACTTGACCACTGCCCTTGAACTTGCACAGTAGAACTTGCACTGGGTCACGCAGGTTGTCCTGTGTGTCCTGCACGTGGCACTGCCTTTATACTCTGGTTCTGACCTACTGCCTTTCTCTCTCTTCATGCCAGACTGTGTCAGGGACGGAGGAGGCAAGGTCCTAGTCCACTGTGAGGCTGGGGTCTCCCGGTCACCCACCGTCTGCATGGCGTACCTCATGAAGACCAAGCAGTTGCGCCTGAAGGAGGCCTTCGATTACGTCAAGCAGAGGAGGAACGTGATCTCTCCCAACTTCGGCTTCATGGGACAGCTCCTTCAGTATGAGTCTGAGATCCTGCCTTCCACCCCCACCCCCCAGCCTCCCTCCTGCCAGGGGGAGGCAGCCAGTTCCCCGTTTACAGACCATTTACAGACACTGAGCCCTGATATGCAGGCTCCCTACTGCGCCTTCCCTACCTCAGTGCTGCCACCGGTGCCCGCCCACTCCACGGTCGCCGACTTCCACAGGAGCCCTGTGGCCACAGCCACTTCCTGCTGAGGCTGGGATTGGCTGCCAGCGAATCCCCAAGAGCAACTGTGATTTTTGTTTGTCTTTTTTTAAACTTGTGGACATTTCATACCTGTGCAATACTGAAGACCTCTCTCCGTCCCGCTGCCCCAGTGAGATGGTGATGGTCACCAGCTCGCAGGCGCACTTGAGACGGACCCCGGGGAGAGCTTCCTGGGGACCGTAGGAAGGCCAAGCCATGACCTAGCACGGCAGTGCTGACTACTGTACTTCAGAACCCTGCCCACTCAGGGCCTCCTGGTCCTTGCACCTCAGAAGTTCGCCTTTTCATTTCCAAGCGTAAAGGCAGTGAACACCCACAAAAGTGGGGGCGAGATGCCGCTGGACCAGGGGAGAAGGCAGCGACGAAGCCAATTCATTTCGAAGGAAGCACAATTTTCACTGTTTTTTTTTTTTTCTTTGAACTTTGGCAAGCTTTGTCTGTCTCTGTCGCTTCAGGGAAATAAAGCTGGTCACCACCCAGGCAGAGACGTTAGCTCTGCTAGATTTGTCCAGTCGGAAGATCCCGCCGATCTGAGTTCAGAAGTGTTTCTGAGATTGTCTCGGGTCCCGTGAAAGCTGTTGGCTGAAGGAGAGGATGCTGGGCCGTCTGGTCTCTCTCAACCGTGGACTCTGGCGTGGTTTTGATGCATACTTGAACCTGTGTCCCATCGCACCTCTCTCTGAGCAGCTTTGCTGTTGCTCAGACCAACAGTCGCCGCGTTGAGGAGGTGACGGTGAGTGCCCAGAGGAAGGGGCAGCGCACTGTGATCTGGGCCAGTGGCGGTTTCAGTACCTACTCAGCTTGGTGTCCTTGCTTCTGTGTCGTCCCGTTGTGACGTCCCTGCCCCTGAGAGGTTGTCTTCGAGCTACTGATGCTGGGATTTGCGTCTTCGGCAGTGTGGTACTACTTAGGCTCTTTGATAGGTTGTCTCTCCAGGGGAAAGGCAATAAAGTCCCCCAAACCCGTGCGAATGTGAAGAAAAGCGCCTATGTTGCTGGCTGTTGTTGTTTTTTTACATAGTGTAAAATAAAAGTGACGTAAAGGAAAAGTGCGTGTTTCCTGTTAGTGGTGACTTGGGATGGGAAGAGACCCTTTTGAGTGGGGACTTGAGCCTGCCTTACTGCTTTGTTTCCTGTTTGGCTGCTTTGCCTGTGCCCGCCACATACACACCTCGGGCCTACACAGGCCAGAAGGGGACATCGCATTCCCTGGAAATGGAGTTAGAGATAGCTGTGACCTGCCGTGTGGCACAGGAGATCAAACCCAGGTCCTCTAGAACAGGGTGCTTATAACTGCTGAGCCATCTCTAGCTCCGTTTTCTTTCCGAGTGAATGGCGGGTGGGGATGGCGGATATGAAGTCCTGTGTGTGCTATTGAGTCTGTGACTTTAACAAGGACAGGATGTTGCTGGAAGAGTCCTCGAGGTAGGACTCTCGCCTTCACAGCCTGGCGTGACTTTTGGTGCCTCATCTCTGAAGTGGACAGAAAGGCCGTAGGAGCTCTGCAGAGTCCCTGGGAATGCAAAGCCCTTCCTTCTAGAAAACCCAAATGCCAGGCTGTGGCCGGCCTCCCTCCGCCCTGCCTGGCACGTGGTAGACTCGGGAAAGGCCGGCTACAGATAGTTGAGGGGCAAAGGTTCCCTTAATGGCCTCCCCCCTGTTCACCCTTGTCACTAATTCTCCCAGATAAGTGGCTCAGTTTTCTCAAAACAAACACCCTAAGACTGCATGGGAGTTTGTTACCTTCCTCACCCCAAACCAAGCTCCCCAGGCTCCTGGGAGAGCCCGCAGGTGGGAATGCCGCCCAGGCCAAGAAGACCTGGTCGTTTTACTCACTCCCTTGTCACACCCAAGTCTTCCTCTGGGTAGAGCAATGGACAAGGAAGAAGCTATCCTCACCTCCCCGTAACTCCCCCCTAATCTGCAACTAATCTTCGGGCTTGGTTTGCCTGGTTCATGACCCCCCCCTTCCAGGTCCCACATCCCATAAGCCTCTGCTTAGCCGTGGAGTATCACCTGGAAACTTACTGTGGGGGTTTGTAGGGAGAGCTGGGGACTAGGAAGCCACATGCAGGCTGGACTTGCTGTGCTCAGCCCCATCCCACTGGATGTCATCTGCTTTATTGCATTAAAGCCTGTCTCTAGAGGGTGAGTAAGTCCTCTAAATCGGGCATCTGAGGATTGCTCACAAGTGAGTCATGGTGGGCAGAGGGGGCAGACAAGTGAGGCCCCACAGCTGGAGGAGGCTCTGGGGCTGTCACTCCACAGCTGGAGAAGGCTCTGGGGCTGTCACTCCACAGCTGGAGGAGGCTCTGGGGCTGTCACTCCACAGCTGGCGGAGGCTCTGGGGCTGTCACTCCACAGCTGGCGGAGGCTCTGGGGCTGTCACTCCACAGCTGGCGGAGGCTCTGGGGCTGTCACTCCACAGCTGGCGGAGGCTCTGGGGCTGTCACTCCACAGCTGGCGGAGGCTCTGGGGCTGTCACTCCACAGCTGGCGGAGGCTCTGGGGCTGTCACTCCACAGCTGGCGGAGGCTCTGGGGCTGTCACTCCACAGCTGGCGGAGGCTCTGGGGCTGTCACTCCACAGCTGGCGGAGGCTCTGGGGCTGTCACTCCACAGCTGGCGGAGGCTCTGGGGCTGTCACTCCACAGCTGGCGGAGGCTCTGGGGCTGTCACTCCACAGCTGGCGGAGGCTCTGGGGCTGTCACTCCACAGCTGGCGGAGGCTCTGGGGCTGTCACTCCACAGCTGGCGGAGGCTCTGGGGCTGTCACTCCACAGCTGGCGGAGGCTCTGGGGCTGTCACTCCACAGCTGGAGGAGGCTCTGGGGCTGTCACTCCACAGCTGGAGGAGGCTCTGGGGCTGTCACTCCACAGCTGGAGGAGGCTCTGGGGCTGTCACTCCACAGCTGGAGGAGGCTCTGGGGCTGTCACTCCACAGCTGGCGGAGGCTCTGGGGCTGTCACTCCACAGCTGGCGGAGGCTCTGGGGCTGTCACTCCACTTGCTAACCTCTCTGTCCGTCGACACACCGCCACTGGATCGGTCAACTTCACACTGGTGTCCAGCACCAGATGGAGAAGTCCAGGGTCGGGAAACCACGCTCTGTCCGTTCTCCAGCATCGTTTCATGTGAGAGATGCATTGAGCCTGAGACATCAGGGTGTTGATTTCCCAGCTGTACGTTTGCACAAACCCTTCATGTTCACTCTCATGTCTGAGCTGGGAGGGAGTGTCAGGAGCCCTGCACACCCATCGCAAGGACCCTAAGGAAATGTCTCCCTACCTTCAACAGCCTGAACAGTGGTACCTCTCTGAACTGATGATTTATCTTCTGAATATCCTGAAACTCATGACTGCCTGTCTCTCTGTTTGCTAAACTTCAGAACTAAACTTTTGACCTACAGAAGGCAATGGCATGTTTTGCTATTCAATTTAGTTTTTTTTTTTTTAATTTTCATTTTGTGACAGGATCTGCTATGTAGCCCAGACTGGCCACAGGCTCAGTCCAACTGCCTGGATTTTCCGAGTGTGGAGCACACCACACCATGCCCAGTGCAGAGATTGGGGAGCACACCACACCATGCCCAGTGCAGAGATCGGGGGGGGGGGGACACACCACCATGCCCAGTGCAGAGATGGGGGGACACACCACCATGCCCAGTGCAGAGATCAGGGGTGGGGGGCACACCACCATGCCTAGCATAGAGAATGTATTCTTGTTATCCACTCAACCTCGTTTCCATTTTTAAAAAATCCCAAATGTCTTATTCTTTCACTTCCATTTTCTCAGAGACTTATTTATGGGATGAGGTGGGGAATACCTAGAGAGTGGTCTGTGTGTTGCTGTTCGCCATTTGAGCCTGAAATGTTCCCCCGACAGGCTCATGTTTCAAATGCATATTCCCAAGGCAGTGGGTATATTTCAGGAGTCTGTGGAACCTTCAGGAGATTGGGTGTAATTGTCTGAAATAGATCCCTAGGAGCAGACTTTTGGCTGCATGGCCTCTGGGTCCTGTTCTCTACTTCCTGGTCCTCCTTACTTCCTTCCCAAGAACTGGGTTGATGCACCATGCCCATCGTGATGGGCTGAAGTCATGAAGCAAAGTAAATCTTTCCTCCCTTAAGGTCTGTCAGGTATCGTGATTTCAGAGTGCAGAAATAACTGAAGCTCTGTCTGCCTTCTCTCTCCCAAGAATTCCTTGATGAGACTGGCTTCCTTGGTGGCTTGGCCAAGACCTCTAGAGTGGGACCAAAATAATGTAAATATATTATCTAAAAGGCACTTATTAGATGTTACATGATAAGGATGGAGTAGTCCAGTTGTGGCTGTCTTAGGGTTTCTATCGCTGGGATGAAACACAGTGACCCAAAGCTACTTTGTAGCCTATCCCTGAAAAGTCAGGACAGAAACTCAACAGGGCAGGAACCTAGTGGCAGAAGCTGATACAGAGATCATCAAGGGGTGCTGCTTACTGGCTTGCTCATCACAGCCTGCTCAGCCTGCTTTCTTATAGAACCCAGGACCACCAGCCCCTGGGTGGCCCCACCCGCAACAGGCTGGACCCTCCCCCATCAATCACTAATTAAGAAAATGCCTTACAGTAGGATCTTATGCAAGTATTTTGTCAATTGAGGTCCCCCCACCCCCTTTCAGATAACTCTGGGTTGCATTGAATTGACACAAAACTAGCCAACACAGGGGCCAGTTTAGGGATAGGTTTTATATGGACATATTTGGGGGTTCCTTATGAGACATGGAAGCATGAGCCATTTAATTGAATGTCATAGAAGGCAAGTTGCTCACCGCTTCTAGCTGGAACTGGCCTATCGAGAGCCCTGCTCCTTGGATTTGAGTGGGCGGGTCTCTGAACTGAAAGAAGCTGATTGATTCCAAGGTGAGCACCTGACTCAGAAGCAGCCCACTCATAGGCTAGTAAGAGACCAATGAGCCGTGTGGTTCTGATGAATGAGATAGCAGTGACTATTTGAGTTTTGTCTCTGTCGCTTACCAGCCGTGTGGAGATGGACCAATTATTTCATTTCTCTAAGTCCAAAAGGGGTTTTGCTTTTGGTTTTGGTATTTTTGTTGTTTTATTTTTGTTTTGAGACAGGGTTTCTCTGAATAGCCCTGGCTTTTCCTGGAATTTATCCTATGAACAGACTGGCCTTGAATTCAGAGATCAACCTGCCTCTGCCCCCAAGTGCTGGGAGTAAAGGTGTGTGCCACTATGTCTGGCCAATGGATTGGTTTTATTGTTGTTGTTTGGAGACACAGTCTCACTATGCATCCCTAGCTGGTCTGGTACTCATTATATAGACACTATGTAGCCTGTCTTGCTTGGTGATGCTCAGATTAAAGGTTTATGTCATCAATCCCAGCTGTGGACTGCTTTTTAAATACTGACCAAATCTTGGCCTGGCGGTGGTGGTGCACGCCTTTAATCCCAGCACTCAGGAGGCAGAGGCAGGTGGATCTCTGAGAGTTTGAGGCCAGCCTGGTCTACAGCGTGAGTTCCAGGACAGCCATACCTGTTACACAGAGAAACCCTGCCTTGAAAAAAAAATAAATAAATACTAGTCAAATCTTATTTCTGGGGGAAATTCCTCTGTGTTGTATTTTTAAAAACACATTGCTGGCATTAATTTGCTAATATTTTGTTTAAGATTTTGTGATTGTGAAGGATATTCATCTGTAATGCTTTCTAGAGATGCATTTGTCTTGCTTTAGTATCAGAAATGATGCTTCCCTCATTAAATTCTTAGGGAGGGGTTGGTGAGATGACTCATCAGATAAAGGTACCTGCTGCCCAAACCAGATGCCCGAGTTTGCAAGTGTCGGGTCCCCTGAAATTGCAGTTACAGACAGCTCTGAGCTGCCATGTGGGTGCTGGGAATTGAACCCTGGTCCTCTGGAAGAGCAGCCAAGGCTCCCAACCTCTGAGCCTTCGCTCTAGCTGCTGCTGCCTGAGTTTGATCCCTAACCCCCCTGGGTAGAAGGAGAGAACAGACTCCTGAAAATTGTCCTCTGACCTACATATGAGCCTGCCACATACACTAAATATTAATTTATTTTTACTGTTTTGCACGTGTGTGCTGTGAACCCAGCAGGTGTCCACAGAAGCCAGAGGTTGCTGTCCTCCCTGGAGCTGGAGTCACAGGTAGGTGCTTGTGAATCCCTTGATGCTCATGCTGGAATCACACTCAGGTTCTCTGGAAGAGTATCACATGCTCTAAATGCTGAGCCAACTCTCCATCCCAAATAAATGTAATTTTAAGTTTTTGTTTGTTTGTTTTCCGAGATAGGGTTTCCCTGTATTGTTTTGGAGGCTGTCCTGGAACTCACTCTGTAGACCAGGCTGGCCTCAAACTCACAGAGATCCGCCTGCCTCTGCCTCCCGTGTGCTGGGATTAAAGGCGGTGCGCCACCACCACCCAGCTTGTAATTTTAATTTCTAAATAAGCAAAATAAATAGAGAGCTTCTACAAACAATTGCGTATTTACTATTGCTTCTTTAAATTTCTAGTCAACCAGCTTCTATAAACAATTGCACAGTTGCTATTTGCCAGGCAGTCCTTTGGGCCTGACATTGTTTGTGAGGTTTGTTACATCTTTGTAACATTTCTTTAGTAGCCAGAGAGCCATCCAAGTGACTTAGTTGTTGTTGAGTGAGCATTAGTAGATTGGTGTTTCTCAACTAATTTGTTCATTTCACTGAAGCCATTAGAATAGTTTTGGGCTTGTTGGAGGTTGCCTTTGTTCTGTGGCTTTTATCTTCTTGAGACAAGGTGTTGTGTGGGACTATCCTTTGAACCGAACAACTGCAGTTGGGGCATCAGCTGTGTGCACTTACAAAAAGTCATCCCATCTGGGCTTGTTGACTGTCTGTAGCCCTTTACGGGGTCAGGGAGGGTGACAGACCCTCACCTGTCACTTCCTACCACCTGTCATGAGCAGTGGCCGTGGGGAGGAGTTGAGCGTGTGCTCTTCAAAGTACAAGGATCTGGGAAGGCAAGGGGCAGGAGCTCCACCTCTGCCTGCGGGGCAAAGACGTTCTGATGCCGCCCTTGGTGGCGGGAGCAGCCACATCCACGAGGCAGGCCCTCACCTATGCTCTGGAAGGAAGAGCAATAGAGTCGTCGGTTCTCTAGACTGAACTCGGGTGGAATTGCTCTTCAGGTTGCAGTTGGGGCCTTAGGAGGAGATGTTCATTTTATCTCCCTCTGAGAAGGAATTTTAGCAACATAGGGTTGCATGTAGCCCTGACTGGTCTTGAACTCATTTACGTAGCTGTGGCTGGCCTTGAATTTATGATAATCCAGAGTGCTGAGGTTGCAGACCTGTGCTGCTGCGTGCCTGGCTTGATTAATTTTTTAAAATTTTGTATTATATTTATATATAATATATGCATGTAATATATATACATATATATCATATATGTATATATGTATATAATATATACATAGTGTGTGTGTGTGTGTGTGTGTGTGTGTGTTGGGGGAATCTTGCTATGTTGCTCAAACTGGATGAACTTGTAATCCTCCTGTCTCACCCTGAGTAACAGGCATGTCCCACCATGACTGGCATGGATTTACTTTGACTTTAGTTTTTCTTTTCTTTCCTTTTAATGATATTTTCATTTTATATATGTAGGTGTTTTGTATATATGTATGCATGCATATATGTATGTACGTATGTATGTATGTATGTATGTACACATGCATGTACATATGTGCACCACTTGCAAGCAGTACCTACAGAAGCCGAAAGAGAGTCAGATACCTTGGGACTGGAGTTATAGATAACTGTTAGCCTCCGTGTGAGGTAGTTTGAATGTAATTGGCCCCCATAATCTCATAGGGAGTGGCACTATTAGGAGGTGTGACCTTGTTGGAGGAAGTGTGTCACTGTGGGGGCGGGCTTTGAGGTTTCCTATGCTCAGTGTCTCAGTCGACTTCCTGTTGTCCTCAGGATGCCAGGACTCTCAGCTACTCCTCCAGCACCGCGTCTGCCTGCATGCTGCCGTGCTCCCTGCCATGAAGACAATGGACGGAACCTCCGAAACTGTGATCAAGCCACCCCAATTAAATGTTTTCCTTACAAGAGTTGCCGTGCTCATGGAGTCTCTTCACAGCAAACCCTAACGAAGACAATGTGGGTGCTGGGAACTGAACCCCCTTCCTCCGAAGAACAGCTATGGTCTCATCGCTGAGCCATCTCTAGCCCTTTCTTTTTCCTTCTGTTTTATTTTGGGGGGGGTTGTTTGTCTGTTTGTTCTTGAAATAGGGTCTCTCTATGAAGGTCTGGCTGTGCTGGAACTTGCTGTGTAGACCAGGCTGGCCTAGAACTCATTTCTCAGCCCCTTTGCTCTTTGTGTGTTTCTATGTAGAGGGTTTTGTTGTTCCTGCTCACTGTTGTTGTTTTACAGAAAGTGAACCTAGGTCCTCATGCATGCCAGGCAAAAGGCCTTACGCTGAGACAGATCCAGGCCCCCAGAGTTGCTTGTAAGTAGCAAACAATAAGACTTTGTGTTTCTCTTCGGATCATCTATGTTTTAAATTAGCTTCTACAAGACAATCAACATGACTTCTGCCATTTGCTGTTTGTCTTCTATTTACCCCTTTATTTGTGTTCATCTTCTTTTGGATAAATTGAGTATTTTTACATGATTTCATGTTTTTTCCACTTTATGCTGCAGCCCAGCCAGTCTGACCTCTCTATGCAGATCAGGCTGGTCTTGAACTCATGAGCGCTGAGATCAGGATGTATACACCATACCTAGCTTGGTTATATTCTTTTGTTGTTAGTTTAGCCAAGATTTACAATATACCCCTTAATTTATCATTACCTTTAAACAAGGGCATTCTCATACTCTGGGTAGAGCGAAAGACATAATGATTCTGTCAACTAGTGCTGTCAGTGCTGAGGGCACTAGACGCGGAGTTGGGGCTTGGGTCCTCGGTCCGGCTTTTCTAGTTCTCTTTTCTTTCTTTTTACTCTTAATTATGTGCGTGCGTGCGTGCGTGCGTGTCTACGTGTGTGCACACGCATGTAGGTGCCTGTGGAGGCCAGACACATCAGATCACCCCAGAGCTGCAGTTAGGTGCAGCTGTGGGCTTCTTGACACGGGTGATGGGAATTGAACTCTCGTCCTCTATTAGAGCATTGTGTGTGCTCTGAGCCATCAATCCACCAACCATCTCTTTTTTATCTTGTCTTTTCCTCCTTCGCCTTCTTCTGTTTTTAGTGCTGAGGGTTGAATCCAGAGCCTCATGTTTGCCAGGCAAATCCTTTTTCACTATACTAAATGCCCCAGCTGGCCTCAAACTCACTCTGTAGCCTAGGCAGGCCCTGACGTTATGACTCTCCTACTACAGACTCCCGAGTGGCTGGGACAGCAGGTTGTGGCCTGTGCCACCACTCCTGTGGCATCTCTTTAGGTATATTACTTAATGGTCTTGGGCTTGTAGCTTCACAGCAGGAAGGTAAGGAGATTGAGCTAGGTGACCTCAGAGCTCCTTCAAGGACCAGTGTTCCAGGAGGCTTCATTTGTGGCCTTGCTCACAGAGCTAATGAGTACCTACCCTGGCAGCACAACTAAGATTTATTTACTTTAATAATATTTATCAAAACCACAGAGCTCACTTCACACGCACACGTCATTCCTGCCTTCCTGTTTATCCCAAAGGTTATCTTTTCAAACTGCCCTTTGGGCTTATAAAAGCACCTTTGTGCTTATCACATATGATTACGTGAACAAAAAGCGGGTTATAAAACTACATCTTCGTTAGGGTATCTATTGCTGTGAAGAGACCATGACCAAGGCAGCTCATATAAAGGAAAACGTTTCATTGGAGCTGGCTTATAGTTCACAGGTGCAGTCCATTGTTGTCATAATGGGAAACATGGCCGTGTGCAGGCAGACGAGGTGCTGGGGAGGGAGCTGAGCGTCCTGCATCTGGATCTGCAGGCAGAGGGCACAGAATTGACTGAGCTTCTGAGACCTCAAAGCCCACCCCCTAGTGACACACTTCTCCAACAAAGCCACACCCACTCCAGCAAAGCCACGCCTCCTAATTGTGCTACTCCCTTTGAGCCCATGGGAGCCATTTATATTCAAACCACCAAAGGATGGACCCTATCTACCACCAATGTATATGCTGTGTAGATATTTTTAATTTAGGTTACGTATAAGTGTATAGAATATATTAAGTATTTTCGGGTGAATGCAGTTTATAAATACAAGCATTTGTGTCTGTGTTCACATAATCCGAAAGGTTCTACATGTTAACATTAAAATAGCTTTTTCTTTCTCTTGTCTCATTAAGGAGCACATAGCACATGGACAGAGCAGGCCTGGGGAGACAGCTTCACTTTCCAGCCTCTCTCGTGGTCCCCGTGTCGCTGTGTCGTGTCCCTGTCCCCGTGTCTGTCCTCTCCTCCCATGTCGCCCCCCCCCCAGTGAAGCCCAGATCAGCAGCCCCACCCTTACTGTGTAGCCAAGGACAGCCCTGAACTCCTGATACTCTTGCCTCCACCTCCTGGGCACCTGGATTACGGATGAACACAGCATCACTTGCTTTAGGCAGTGCTGGGGCCTGAACCCACGACTTTGTGCATGCTGGGCAAATGCCGTACCAACTGTGAATGGTGAAACAACGGTTTATTCCTCTCCACGCCCCCACCCCTACCCCAGGTACCGGGGATTGACCTAGGGCCTCGTGCATACCTGGTAAGCACTCTGTCACTGAGATTCGTCTCCTACTCTGTGCTTGTTTGTTCGTGAGACAAGTTCTCACTAAGTTACCCAGGCTGGCTTCGAATTCACTCAGCAGCTGATAGCCTAAGGTTCTGAACTCAATATCCTCTACCCTCTGCCTCTGCCCTTCCCTCTGCCTCTGCCCAGGAGCTGGGATTGTGGGTCTGTGTCACCAGACCCAGGTCTTTTGTGGATGTTCGTTTGAAATAGTTTATCATCGTGCCAAGGTTCGACTTAAAGTTTTTATTTTATTTTTATTATTAGGTATGTGTATGGGTATGTTCACCACGTGAGTGCTGGTGTCCTTAGAGGCCCGAGGCTTCAGACCCAGCATCGTAGGTGGTGGTAAGCCTGGTGGATTCTGGGAATGGCTGTCAGGTCCTCTACAGAATTAGGACACCCTCCTAACTGCTGGGCCATCTCTCCAGCCCACCATAGTTGGCTTTGAACTTGGGAGCTAAAATGACCCACCCACCTCAGCCTCCTGAGTGGCTGGGATTAAAGTATACCATCACACCCAGCTTTGTTTTATTTTTTATGTATTTATTTGTCCTCTGTATAATAATTTTTGCTAGGTGAACTGGTTATTTTCTTGGAAATAGTAAACTCGCACACACCACTAAACACCGTTTCCACTGGATCCAGAATCATGGTGCCCCTTTGACCTCATCCCTGACAGCTTCTCCCAGGTTGCCTTTTCTGTCTGGAATAACAGGACAACAGCAGAGCGAACACATGGCCTTGAACAAAGCAATCTACTCCTGGGGGGGGGGTCAGCCTTGACTTTCAGCCGTCCTCAATTCCCTCATCTCCATTCACTTGCCTTCCTTGTTTTTTCTGTCTTTTGCCGTGTTCAGTGAAGACCAGCACTAACCTCGGCCGCCCTTCCGACCTCCTGCATTAATTCATTCATTCGTCCTAGGGATTGGATCAGTGGGAATTGTCATGGCCGAGTCTGCCCAAGAAGCTTGCAGTGGTTGGGGAGGGTAGAGGCTGCGAGCGAGCGCAGGGGAAGGGCTGGGAGGAAAACAGGAACAACACATCTAGACAAAGAGACAGCCAGATTTCCACACAGGAGTATGAGTCAAGCATCACCATGGGGCTTGGGGGCCTGGGGACAGAAATAGTGATGCCATCATTCCATTTATCAATCCATCTATTCATTCCACAAATAACACGCGCAGCATCTGCCATTAGCTTGTCCCCGGCGCTGGAGAGGCAACAGTGCACAAAACAAGATAATGACCCCCCACCTGCCCTGCTTTGTTTACGTTCTGTGGGACACGGAAGGAAAGGAAGTGGGCAAGTGTATAAATGATGGCTGCTGGGGGCGTTAAGTGCCATGAAAAAAGCTGGCTAGTGTGTCAGAGAGCACCGGGGGAGGTGACATCGGTGCTGACGTGTCATCAGCTAAAATAGACGCCGGGATGGTTTCAGAGGAGAGACCGTGAGATTCTTCTCCTGGAATATCTCACCTTCCTCCCAAACTTGCATCATATCCCCTCTGCTCGGAGACTTTGTAGGGGGTCTCTGGAGGCTTCTGGGCCATCCTAGATCTTTAACTTGGCACTTCAGGGCCTCCATAGTCTTGCCCGCCCCCCCCCGCCTGCCTGTCCATCCCATCATCCCAGGGACCTTCCATTCTGACCATGATGGGCTCTGTTGACCAGGTCCACGGCAGTTGCATACCTTTGGGCCTCCACACCTGGAGCCTGGAACAGTTTCCTGACTTCTCCAGTTCAGAGCACAGGCCGTTCTTTGCCTAACTGCTCCCTTAGGAGGTTAATTCAGTCTTCTTGGGGGGAGGGGCTGGAGCCTTTGAGGTCCTCTCTTCCTAGGTATGGTGATTATGCCTATAATTCCAGCACTCAGGAAGCAGAGGCAGGGGGCTTGAAAGTTTAGATCAGTCTGGTCTATAATTCAAGACCCTGTTTAAAAAAAAAAAGAAGCAAACAAAAAATTTAATTAAAAAAATAAGTATATAAAAAGCTGGTTTGGTGGTACACACCTGTAATCCCAGCTCATGGAGGTAGAAACAAGATCAAGAACTCAAGGCCAATTTTCAGTTACCTATCAAGTTCAAGGATAGTCTGGGGACTTCATGAGACCTTATTTTTAAAAAAACCAAAATTTTAGAACAGCCAGGCATAGTGTTGAACAGCTTTAATCCCAGTACTGGGGCGGAGGCAGATCTCTGTGAGATCAAAGCCAGTGTGGTGTAAAAACAAGAGTTAGACAGTGAGACCCTGTCTAAATTAATAAATAAACCAAAGACCCCACAGACCCCCACCCCCACCCCCACACACGCATTGGATCCACTCTGTCTACCTGGCTAGAAAAACTCCACATGGTTTTTTGAGCTCATCTGTCATCTTATATGAAATGAAGACAGAAAGGCAGAAGAAGAGTCCAGAAAACCAGAGTTCTCCAGGAGTAGGAGCAACAGGACCCCGTCTTCTCGGTATTCGGAGTCAGGAAAAGGCACTGCAGTGGACTCCACGTAGGTTGCAAGCTGCCTAGCATGGGCCAGGCCAGAGCTAGAACCTTCTAGAATTCCTCCCACTCCTCCATTCTAAAGAGAGTTAAAGTTCAGGGTTCTAGGCTGGCAGGAAGAAGGACTACTGGGAATGTCCATAAGCCCTCTCTGCAAGCCTCAGTTCCCCAGCCTTGCTGCTGCCCCCCCCCGTCTCCTTAACTTGGAGAGGAGCACCTGGGTTTAGCCATCTGAAACATAGGATGTCAGTCAGCCTGTATCAGGTCCTCCCCACCCTTCTTCTCCTCCCTCCTCCCCCCTCCTCCCCCCTTTGGTGCTGATTCAGTTCTGAAGCTTGACCTTTGACACTTTGAGGCAGGATGTCCAGGCAGTGGGAGACTAGGGGAAGACACGTGATTGTTACCTCGGATATTTAGGATGAAAGTCAGTACCATAAACACGGACTCATCATATGAGCCTCCTTCCACTGGGTCTTTCATCTGGGGAATCTCAAAGTCCCAAACAAATGGTAATTAATTAATTTTCACAGCACCTTCCACGTGTGTCTGTGTGTGTGTGTGTGGCACCAGCCGACGGCCAGGGGACATTTTCTTGCACCCTTTGACAGTCCTTCTCACCCTCAGTGGGCTGGCAGCCCCAAAGGGACAATGCCACATGGGTAGGAGGCCTAGGTCTTAGACTCCTTGGGTCTAGAAGGCTTCAGGGTCAGAATGAGGCTCCACTAACTAACTTCCTGCCCCTGCCCCCTGCCCTGATCTCCCAGAGGGTGACTAAGAATGACCTAGACTCCAGTGGGAGCCTTTCTTGCCTCCACTGGCCAGCCGAGGCTAAACAATGTTAGATGACTCAGCAGAAACCTCCCAGCTCCAGGGCTGTGACAGCCTCTGCCTCTGTCTCCTGCATCTACACTGAGCTCAGTCACTTGTCTGCCCCCCCACCCCAAGGGGAGAAGATGCTTGAAATGATTTTTATCTTTAAATGCACATTGTAGAGGAAATAGAAGCTAGCTGTGTAAGCTGGGTGTGGTGGTGCTTACCTTTGATCCCAGCACTTACCTGAGAGGAGGCACAAACATAAACAATATTTCAACAATTCCACTACTGCCAAGGGCAACTGAGATCTTACTTTATTTTTGTCTATTCGCTGCTGGTTTTTGTTTTGTTTTGTTTTGCTTGAGACAGGTCTCTCAAGGTAGCTCTGGCTATCCTGGAGGGAACTCACTGTGCAGACCAGGCTGGCCTCAAACTCACAGGTGTTCTGGAAGGCCAGGGTTACAGTGCGCACACTGTGTTTGGGGGGGGTACTGGCATGTACTCACAGTGGGGTTGGAGAGCCGGTTCCATTAGCAAGGATTTCACGGTGAGGACTTGAGTTTGGATCCCCAACTCTCACCAGGTATGGTGGCATCTGGTAAAAGCCAAGCACTGAGGAGGCAGGAGCAGATCCCTGGAGACTGATTGCTGGCCTGCTAGTCTTAACGAACTCAACGAGCTCCAGGTTCCGTGAGAAACTGTGTCTCAAAGAGTAAGGTGTGGGGAGCTGGGGGGATGGCTCAGCAGTTAAGAACACTTCCAGAGAACCCACGTGTGATTCCCAGCACCCACATGCAGATGGTAACTAGGCTGATGCCCCCTTCTGACCTTTGTGGACACCAGGCAAGCATGCAGTGCACATGTATACACTCAGAGAAAATACTCATACACATAAAAATAAATACAAGCAATAAGGTAGAGAATAGCAGAAGACACCCAAAGTGGACTTCTAGACTCTACATAAACACACACACACACATCATATGCACACACACACACACATGTACACATGCATATGCCACACACAAGCGTGTGTACGCACATGTAAAAAGCAGACATGTGTGCTCACACACACTTATAGTAAAACAAAGACATGTATATGTACACACACACATAAAAACACAGACATATGTGTACACACACACCACCAAGCATAATTATACCTGCACACCCAAATATAAAAAGGATAGAAAGCTATATAAAGTGACAGTCAAATTCTACCCTTCCAGAAGTTGTCTATTACATATACAAGCATAAACACGCACAGCATAACATATGTATAACTTAGCTCCTTTCTACCTCACGTGAATACACATTTTCTTTGCTTGTGTATGTGTGTGTGTTTGTGTATGTGTGGTTTTTCAAGATAGGGTTTCTCTGTGTAGCTTTTGGTGCCTGTTCTGGAACTCTCTCTGTAGACCAAGCTGTCTTTGAACTCACAGAGATCCGCCTGCCTCTGCCTCCAGAGTGCTGGCATTAAAGGCATGTACCACCAATGCCCAGCGAATATACATTTTCTATGCATTTGAAAAAAAAACCACTGGTCAGGCCTTTTATCAACTGCTAATATTTTTCTTGTCTTGCTGGTAGGCTCTAGTGTACTTAACCTTTTCCCCGTTTCTTGACTTTTACTCAGGTGAGGAACAGGAAGCAGCCACTGAGTCAGAATGAAGAGTGGGAGGAGGAAGAGCACCAGGCTGTCCTGGGGGCCCACCAGGCACAGACACTTCCTGTCCATTCTAGCCCATTCTCCAGATGAGGAAAAGGAGGCACAGGGGAGGTTAAGAAGGCGTCTGCCTGTGGGTTAGAAACCAGAGCTGCAGGCACCGTTTATCCGTGCTAAAGGCCGTGGCTGTTGGACTTAACCAAGACTTGTTAGAAAATCCTAATTGACTGGTGACAGGACGCTCTCTCGGCTGGAGACGGGGAGAGCCTTTGGGCCACCTGCCTCTCCATGCACAGCAATAGCATCCTGTGCCTGGCGTCAGGGATCCAGGGTTGGAAAGGCACAGACTTGTCCTGTAGATCTTCACAGTTGCATGGAGGTGGCCATGTAAACCAGCAGTCACTATTCCGCATAGGAGAGGGTCATGCGAGAGGCCATGGGGGGGGGGACCCACTAGGGCCTTCTCTCTCAGACTCAAAAGGTCAAGGAAAGTGGGGAGGAGGCCTACACTGAGTCAGACCTTTGGTACCCGTCAGGCAGTGCCAGGGAGGCTGACCCACCCCTGCACCCTCTCCATCCTCTGCATCAGCCTCCCCTCCCCCCTTTCCGGGTTTACTTCCTGCCTTTCACAACATGGCGTTCCCTGTTCCCAGGGCAATAGAGTGGGCGGCAGGCTTTCAAACTTCTGAAAATGTTTTCAAGGAAACAATTCTGGTTTATTTTCTGGAAAATTCAGGAAATTTCCATCACACTCAGCACAGGAGTGGGAGGCACAGGAGAGCTCATATGGGTGTGTCTGACTGGAGTCCTGCTCTGGAATACCAGAAAGCGGATCAGATTTATGCTGACAAGCCGTAGAGACACAGCCTGGCAATCTTACACAAGACGGTTGGACCCAGCATAGTATTGGCAGGGTCTGAGACGTGCCAGTCTTGAAAAGTAAGCAATGAATTAAAACATCCAAAGGCTCAGAGCAGCAGAGGCATAAAACTCCATGTCACGTGAAGAGTGCTCAGGACGGCTGTCGCCGCCAGCCAGATAGCAAGGTGAAGGCAAGTGGCTGGCGGCCCGGCCCCGGGGCCCTCAGGGGTCAGCAGCCAGGCTTTGGCTTGGAAAGTCTGGCTGGATTGACTGTGGTCTGCACCCGGGCCTGCTCTCTGGGCTTGAGTGCAGCTGATCAGCCCTTGGCCTTCCTTGGGTAGGCAGGGCTGGGGCACAAGGGAACATCCTTCCTGCTAGGCGGAGGGCTCTGGATCTCATGCCACCACCATGGTCGTCTCAATGGTGCATGGAGGTTTAAAGGAAAACATAAGCCGAGAGCTTTTCACACTGCCAGGTGGTCAGTGAATGCCTGCAGAGGACATGGGGTTTCTGTTATTGCCATCACTATCCACTGTCTTCTTTTTTGTCTGTTTGTTTTTTCGAGACAGGGTTTCTCTGTATTGTTTTGGAGGCTGTCCTGGAACTCACTCTGTAGACCAGGCTAGCCTCAAACTCACAGAAATCTGCCTGCCTCTGCCTCCCGAGTGCTGGGATTAAAGGCGTGTGCCACCAACACCCGGCCACTCTCTTCTTTTTAAAGTAAAACATAGTTTCCACTCTAACTAGATAGCAAAAGGAACACAAAGTCACTGTGACCCACAGAAAACTCAACATTGGATGTTTCCAGTCAGTCTGCCTTCTGTGCGTTGGATTTAGTCTTCCTCACTCGATCCCTTCCTTCAGTCTGTCCTCCTTCCTCCGTGGCCCTGGGTGGGAGGAGATGGGGCACTCCATTACCCAAGCCTTTGAACGCTTGTGATGGTCTGTGTGCATCCCTGTGCGGCCTACCTTGTAGTATTGCACTTCCCTGTATGACACTGGGGAATCACCATTCTGTAACAGCTGGATGGGGGGTGGCGTGGGGGTGGATCCTGGAGAGGAACGTGTGTATAAATTATGAACATCCTTTGACAAAAAAAAATTCAGATCCAGCAATTAGTGTTTGAAATACTAACCAATGCTTAATTGACATGTGACCCCCGCTAATGAACTTGTATCTCTAGGGGACTTGGGGGAACTTGTTTGCTTCAATGCCCACAATTCAGAGTGGGTAGGAGGGGAACCCAAGCTCCCTCTCTTGCTCTTTCAGGGGTCCTTTTGAAGCCACCAAAAGAAGGCGTGTCCACGGGCCCAGTGTCATCTTGATTAGTCTGCCCACTGCTTTCTCACGTTCTCAATATGCTCAACTACTGATTAGGCCGGAGTGGTTTTTCCGGCCTGTGAAATTACCTGCCATTAGTGGAAAGTGTCCCAGCCTTGTGTCTCTTGCCAGGTTGAGACTTCGGGCAATTTTCTTAGATTTCTCAACTTGTTTTGGTGAAATAGAGTCGTGTGTGTCTACTAGGATTAAAGAGAAGCACGCTGCGCCCAGATGGCAAGTTTTTCTGCTCTGTCTTCCAGAGTCTTCTCCACCCCCCAACCCGCCCCCAGCCCCCACCCGCCCCGACCTGCCTAGGCTCCCTGCTTTCTTGGCTGCAAACTGGGTTCCGGGAAGTGGCCCTGCTGGAGACTGCCTCCGAGCAGCTGTGGCGTCAGATGACCCAGCTCCCCATCGGAGTGACTAAAATACCAGCGATGCCGATTATTTGAACTTCCTGGGCAGGGCCCGCCACTGCTGTGACTGGTGGGACCTTGGAAGCAACAGTAATTAATATTTTGCTGTCATTCCAATGGCCCCCGCCAAGCAAGGGGTCCCACCCTGAGCAGGGAGCCGGTGGAAACTGCCCGGGCCACATTCCCCGCCCATTGGTGAAGCCATGCTCTCTGAGGTTCCAGGCTGCTGGCAGCCAGATGTCCCTAGCCTTGTCGTGTGTGTGTGTGTGTGTGTGTGTGTGTGTGTGTGTGTGTAGGTGTGTATATGTGTGTGTGCCCCACCTGTGTTGCTAGTGGTGGTGGAAGTCAGAAGAGGACTTCAAATCTTCTGGAACTGGAGTTATAGGTGGCTGTGGCCACCACGTGAATGCCTGGACTAGAACCCAGGTCCTCTGCAAGAACACATGTTCACCTGCTGGTCTGTCCCTATGCTCCCTGGTTGAAGTTTTGAAAGAGTTGTCGTTTTTAGTGTAGTAGAAAGCACCCAATACCTAAATTCCGTTACTCCCCAGGTCCCGAAATCCCTCTTCACTCCTTTCGTTTTAAGCCCCACACCCCTTTAAGTAAACGTTTCCCATGTAGCCCAGGCTAGCCTTGAACTCACAATCCTCCTGCTTCAGGCTCCTTAGTGTGCAAATTACATGCATGGTCTACCCTGAGTGTGGTCTACCCTATTACAGCCAGGCTAAATTTCCACCCCCAACTCAACTTCAAGGCTTTGCCACCAATTCAAATGTAAGCTTCTCCCGGCAGGGACCGCTCTCCGCATCACTTAAACATAGCATTTCCGGAATGATGGAGGGCGGGAGTGAACACATATACAGCCAGGGCTGGCAGGAATGCTATGGCAGCTCTCTGTGCAGACTGATTTACGATTATACATCAGTCCATCACCTTGCAAGCATCTGGAGCTGTTGCTGTCAGTGCTACCCATCGTAAGTTCAGTAACAATTTTCAGAGAACACATAGCTAGTGAGTGGCCCATAAAACTGGAATCCTAGCAGCGAGCTGCACCCACTGTCCAGCACCCATGTGTAGTTAGCGTTCATACTTCTAGAGACTGCTTTATAAGAAATATGGAAGCAATTCCATCTTTGAGTGTGGAGTGGTCTTATGGTAAACAGTGTATGACATCTTTTCTCATCAAACATCGCAACAGTGTCCAAATACAGTCAGGGAGAAATGCCTAAATTCCCTCAATGTGACTGTTGTGTGACAACATTTTTCCCCTGGGAAATGAAGTGCAGTTGTCTGCTCCCCACAGGTAGAGTCCTTTTCCCATGCTGCAGTTCGTGCAAATCTCTCCTGGGCAGGGGGAGCTAGTCTTCTCTTTAGGCTTTCTCCTGAGTCTTCTGGGGTGCTCAGGCCGGCTTCCTCTGAAGCCTCTGAGGGGGACTCCCTGCTTTCCTTACTCTGTTAGGGAGGGGGCCTCGTGAATCTGGTCTGTTTCAGGGACTTCTTGAAGCTATTTCTTAATTGTTTACCTCCCTGCTTAAGGAGCTCCTCTGCAGGATGGAGTGCTTAATCTCAGAGGTCACATACAGCATTTGAGCAGTTGCCAGGGTGCCCATCTCTCCATGTGCGACCCACAACTGTGTCTATGGTGTTGCAGTGTTTGCAGGAAGGACAGACCAATGCCTTTTTCTCACACTAGCAGACCGAGGCTACAGCAGCGGTGGCTTACCACATAACAAGTGGTAGAAACTATAGAGAGAGTTCCTCATTCCCAGGCTGGAGTCCTTTCTGTCTATTCCTGTGGCTATGAAAACAGACCTAACACACTTCTAGGGGCTGTGCTGGACTCTGGTAATGCAAACCAGTGAGCCAAGGGTAAGGAGGAACAAGGGAGGCACTCGCTTCAGGCACAAAGTCTCCTTGGAGGGTACCAACCCCCCCCAGTAATCAAGGTAGACAGTACTTTGTTATTGTTAACATATATTACCACTGTGAGTTTGTGTGATGTGCTGGGGTGGGGCATGGGCGTGGCAACACACCTGTGGAGGGCAGAGGCAGCTCTGTGAAGCCAGGTCTCTCCTACATGCCTGTTGGTTCTAGAGATCATCCTTTGCTCACTAGACCTGAGTAACAAGTACCTTTACCTGATGATCGGTCTTGCTGGCCCAAGGGAAAGGATGTTTTCAAGCAAAATTATGAAAAAACAAACAAACAAATAAGTAAATACAACAACTAGCAAACCATAGCCTATAGTCTGCAACCTGGTTTTGATTTTTGTTGTTGAGACAGGGTCTTGCTATGTAACCCAGGCAAGCGTCAAACTCCTGACCTGTCATTCTGAGAGCCGGTGAGAAAACTCTAAGGAAACAAGACTAAAGTAGTCTTGTATAGGAGTGGATTTGCTTCAGATTAGCGATCATCTTACAGGTTGGCCTGTGACTGTCTACAGCCCAAACTCACGTGACCTCTGCCCGTGACCTCTGCCCATGACCTCGCCGAACCCTCAGAATGCCCTCATAGTGTAAACTGTCTGATGCCCTGGATAAAGTCGGCTAGTGCGTGAGACTTCAGTCCAGCTCACAGTTAGGCCCTGCACTCCCAGGCACATGCTGCCAGCCAGATGGTAACCCTGGTCCTTCTAACTCGTCTCTTACACGTTGGGATTACAGGCGTGTGACACACAACTAGCTTGGAGCCTTGCTCTCTTGTTGTTGTTTTGCTTTTTAATGAAGTTCTATTGGTTATTTTTAATTTTAAAAATATTTTAAGATGATTTTTAGCCGTATGAGAATTTTGTCTGTCTGTCTGTCTGCCTGTGGAGGCCAGAACATGGCATCATAACCCCTGGACCTGGAGTTATAGATGATTATGAGCCACCCTGTGAGTGCTGAAAATGAAGCCTTGCTCGTCTGGAAGAGCAGCCCGTTCTCTGAAAAATTGAGCCGCCTCTTCAGTCCTCTTTTTGTCTTTTAAGACAGGGGTCTTTAGGCTGGGATGCGGTGGCGCACGGCTTTAGTCCCAGCACTTGGGAGGCAGAGGCAGATGGATCTCTGGGAGTTCAAGTCCAGCCTGGTCTACAGAGTGAGTGCCAGGACATGCTCCAAAGCTACACAGAGAAACTTTGTCTCAATAAACCAAAAAAAAAAAGGAGGGGGGCTCTTTTGAGTTTTTTTGCCAGCTTGATACAAACTGGGGACATAAGAGAAGACTGAGAAAATAACGCCCATCAGATTGGCCTGTAGGCAAGTTTGTTGCTCATTTTCTAGATTAACCATTGATGTGGGAGGACCCAGCTCTCTGTGACTGCCACCACACCTGGGAATACAAAAGCAGGCTCAGCAGGCCACTAAGGGCCAGCTAGTAAGCAGCGCCTCCATGGTTTCTTCACCTGCCTCCAGGTGCCTGCCTGAGCCCCTGCCCTGACTTCCCTTCATGCTGGGCTGTCAGTTGTAAGAGAAACACTTTCCTGCCTGAGTTGCGTTTGGTATTTATCACAGCAATAGAAAGCAAAGTAGGAGCCAGGCAGTGGTGGCACACACCTTTAATCCTAGCACTAGGAAGGCAGAGGCAGGTAGATCTCTGTGAGTTCGAGACAGCCTGGTCTACAAGAGCTAGTTCCAGGACAGTCTCCAAAGACACAGAGAAACCCTGTCTTGAAAAACAAACAAACAAACAAACAAAAAACCAAACTAGGATAGGGTCTCATGTAACCCAGGCTTAAACTTTCTATGCAGCTGAAGATAACTGAACTTCTGCTCCTGTACTTCCACAAACACACACACATATGTGTGTATGTGTGTGTGTGTGTGTGTGTGTGTGTGTATATACATATATATATATGTTGTTGTTGTTTTGTTTGCTTTTTGAGACAGGATTTCTCTGTGCCTTTGGAGGCTGTCCTGGAACTCGCTCTTGTAGACCAGGCTGGTCTTGAACTCACAGAGATCCGCCTGCCTCTGCCTCCCGAGTGCTGGGACTAAAGGCGTGCACCGCCATCGCTTGGCTTGCCCAGGTTTTTTATGATTTTTGAGAGGGCTATGATTTGAAGGACCCTCCTGTAGGCTAGAAGGATCTGTCCTTTTTTCAAGTGTTCATTGGTTGCTGCTTGTTGAACTCACTAGAGAAGGCTGTGTGCAAAGGGCTGACTGGCGTGGTGTTTGGGTGGTGGATCCCCGACCTGGGAGGAGACTGCATCTCAGAGGACTGCCCCAGAGGTAAGCTGGAGATGAGTAACTGGGGAGGGTCTTGCTGTCTTTGAGATGGTCTTCCCATGTTGTCCAGGCGGACCTCCTCCTCAGCCTCCTGAGCAGCTGGGACCGCAGGCATGGGCTGCCACGCCCAACTGGAGACAGTTCTCAGTGGGATGGATGAGATGAGCGAGGGAAGCTTTTGAATGGCGTGGAAGCCCACAGATGGAGCCGCGCTGCAAATCTCGTGTGGGAATTAGACGATGTTATATACATAGGTGATGACTGATCCACAGTAAAGAAAGAGGAGGGTGGGTGTAGGCATTTCCGGCAGATCGGATGGGTCAGGTATTCTGGCACTCGGGAGTCACAGAATACTAAGTGATACACAGCTCAGATGGAAAGGTATCATGGAGCTCAGGAGCCAAGGAAAACCACAGGCTGTAGTAAGTATAGCAGCTTACAGCCCTGGTTTAGGGAAAGGCTTTCCCAGTGCTACGGCTCTGCTCAGGCAGGAGAGGGTCTTCGAGCTGAGAATGTTGCCCAGTGTAGCAGTTTTGCTCCAGCAGGAGAAAGTTTCCCAGGCGAAGTTGCTACAGTTCAGCTCTGCTCTCTGGAGAGTGGACAGTGCAGTGTAACAACCCGGCTCTGCCAGAGGAAGATTTCCCTGGCAAAAGTGTTACAGCCCTGCTCCCTCTGCTCTGCCTAGGGTCGTCTCTGCTCGGTGCAAAAGAAGGTCTTCACCCAAAGCTCATCGAAGGGGTTTATTGGGAGGGGAGAATCCAGGAGAGTGGGTAGCATGAACAGCCATAAGCTGAACAGACATGGGGTTTATATAGGGCTTCCAGGGTGGGGATTGGTCAGATTTCAATGCTGAGCTCAGATTAGCTAGAGCTCATGCTCAAGGATTGGTTCCTTTTCAGATTTGTCTCTGGTTTTAGGGCCAAAGTGTGTTTCTTTCACTGGTCCTTTTTAGCCTTTAGGCTCTAGTTTTAGGGCCAGGGTGTATTTCTTTCATTGGTTCTGGTTGCAGGACCAAAGTGTGTGAATACAAGCCTTTTGTATTTCAGATTGCTTTTCACCGGACATAGCCAATTTAGACTAAGGCGTCCATCCCCTTCTGAGCGTCTCTGATGAACGGCCATTATGTACTACTTCCACCAACCTTAAATCTTTACTATGGGGTGTGCATTTGCATGTGCATGTCTATGTGTGTTATCTGATTTTTCACAACAACACTATTAGCAGCTACAGACTTGGTATTCCTAAAAACAAACAAACAAACAAAGAAGCCTAGAGAAGTAAAGTGACCTGTCCAAACAGTAACTTCTGTCTATAAGGTCTGCGATTCGGTAAGCAGTGAGAAGCTGCCTTTTAGGGACCACACTTCTCTCTCTTTTTTTTTTTTTTTTTTTTTTGGTTTTACGAGACAGGGTTTCTCTGTATTGTTTCGGAGGCTATCGGTCCAGCCCGGCCTCGAACTCACAGAGATCCGCCTGCCTCTGCCTCCCGAGTGCTGGGATTAAAGGTGTGCGCCACTACCGCCCGGCTAACCACACTTCTCTTTAGAGAAGTATTTTCTCTGACTGAGGCTGAGGCTGGCCCCAAGGTCCTGGAGATGCCCACGTAGCCGGAGGCTGAACTCCTTCCTGGTTTCACTGCCAAGTTTCCCCCATCCACCCACTCTTCAGTTTCTGCGTAGTGACTTTCTCCAAAGACTGTCACTCTTGATAGTGACACGGCAAGAAAAGCTTGTGGTTGAATCACAGTGACCACTTCCTGTCCCATTCAGTGCCCCCTGTTCTCTTGTTTTGCCACTTAGCAATAAGTACCACAATGATTATGGCCTCTGGGTGACTCTGGAGGTTTGGTCAGTCTTTCTATAACCTCATATGTATGGAGGGAAACAAGCTTCCAATTCAGGGCAATTCCACAACCATGTCCACAGGGGCCTGATGGGACGGACCATGGCTGCCCCAGAGGGCCCGTGGGACAACCCCCGCCATGAAGTAAAGGAGTAGTCACTGACTGTGGCTTACCCATGGGTGCTTACTCACTGGGTCCTCTTGTCTTGAGCTCATGTGTTGAGACATAAGTGGGAAGACAGATGCCAAAGGATGGTGTGTATTTTGGGGAAAGCCCAGTTCTCCTCTATTTGCTCAGAAAGAGCTTCCTAGAGGCTGAGAACCACCCTGCCAACAGAGCCTGAGCAGCAAGGGGCCATGGGCTGGTTGAGGTTCAGCTGGGAAGGAGAATTCTCCTGGGTAGATAGGGCCGTGGAGACTCTAAAACCATCCAATTGCGCTGGAATCTCCAGGAGTCTTTTTCTTGTTTTGAGACAGGGTCTTCTGTAGCCCAGGCTGGCCTTGAACTCACTCTTTAGCTGTGGGTGACTTAAAACTCCTTTTGATCCTCCTGCCTGTACCTCCTGAGTGCCAGATTACAGGTCTGTGCCACTGTACGCCACAGGTCTGTGGCTTAGAACGCTTAAAATTCTAAAGGTTAAGGTATTTCTTGCCCCAGAGCCACCCTTACAGACAAAATGAAACCATCCAAATCCTAAAAAACAGCTGGGAGTGATCACACACATACACAAGCACCTCCACACACACATGCACCACACATACATACTACACATGTACCCCCACCCCACACATAACACACACACACACTACACATGCACCCATACACACATGCACCACTACATTTGAACCTTCACACATGCCTCTCTCTCTCTCTCTCTCTCTCTCTCACACACACACACACACACACACACACACACTCCGTAACAGAACACACAGTCCTGTCATCTGGGTCAACATGAGCCTGCTTGACCCTGGATCGTCACTCAAACTCCTCAATTTTCCTGTCTTAGTCAGTGTTCTATTGCTGTAAAGAGACACCACGACCATGGCAACTCTTGTAAGGGAAAACATTTCACTGAGGCGGCAGCTTGTAGTTTCAGAGGTTCAGTCCATTATCATCTTGGGGTGAGCATAGCAGTGTGCAGGTAGACATGGTGCTGGCTACATCTTGATCAGAAGGTAACAGGAAGTGCTCTGTCTCACTGTGTGTGGCTTGAATATATATGAACCCTCAAAGCCTGCCTCTACAATGACACACTGCTTTCCACAAGACCAAACCCACTCCAAAAAGGCCGCATCTCCTAATAGTATCACCCTCTATGAGCTTATGGAGGCCAGTTACATTCAAACTACTACTACAGTATCCAACTAGAAACTAAAATCTGATGTCTGTCCTGTATCCTGGTTGGAGTACATGTGTGTGTGTCAAAGTGCATAGGATTGTATGCAGGAAGGGAAAAGTTCATTTCACTATAAGTTTAAAGATTCCTTCTTTAAGCTGGGTGGTGGTGGTGTATGCCTTTAACAGCATTCAGAAGGTAGAGATGAGTGGATCTCTGGGAGTTCAAGGCCAACCTGGTCTCAAAAAGGATTCTTCTTTAAGCTGGGCATGGTGGCATACACCTATAACCCCACAGCACTCAGGAGGCAGAGACAAGACCAATGAGCTTCAATTCAGACAGGGTTGTACTAGGAGACTGTCTCATAAACACACACACACACACATGCATGCACACATGCACACACATGCACACACATGCATATGCGTACACACAGTACACACACACACATACATGGAAAACTTGTCTTCTCCTGTTTTTGTGGCATCAAAGATGTGGCCTTATGTAGACATTCAACAAGATGAACGAACGCCCTGTTGAATGGATGGAGCGCTGGACTCCTGCAGGCTGTCTGCCGTCATTCCTCTGTGCCTCCTTTCCTTCCCTCATTTCTGATAGGAGGACAAAGTTAGGGGCTTCAGGAAATACTGACGGTTTGTTCCATTCTCTGACCACTTGGCAACTTCTGACCTAAGGAAAAGGTTGCTACTAGAAGCCTACTCTTCCTTCCTTCCTCCTTCCCTCCCTCCCTCCCTCCCTCCCTTCCTTCTCCTCTTCTTTTGAGACAGGATCTCAATATGTAGCCCTGACTGTCTTGGAACTCAAGCTCAAACTCACAGAGACCCGCCGGCCTGTGCTTCCCGAACACTGGAATCAAAAGCAAGCATCACCACCTTGACTTTAATTTGATCCTGGCAACAAAGTGGCGAGTCAGGCATTGCACCTCTTTCTGCTTTATGAATTAAGAAACTGAGCCGGGGGGGGGGGGGGGCTTAAGCCCCTTCCTTTCTTTTCATTTTTTTCCAGTGAGTAATAGAAGATTTTCTTATGCAAGAATAGAGTCTTCCTTACCGAACTTAAAAGGAGAGGTTAAATGTTCGCTCCAACTTTCCTTCCTGAATAAGTCTTTCCTTCCCTGTCTGTTTTGAAAGCATGACACCAGAAGATGAAGGGCCCAAATGCCACCGTCACAGCTCCTAAAAGAGTTCTTGAGAGTGGGTCTGAAATTAGGATAAACATTTGCTGACTCGAGTAGGTACAATGAATCAAGGCAGGATCTCCCATGTGCGTTTGTCGTTTGGGGTCCTTTACTCCCGGTATCATCTCCCTACAGGGCTCTTCTGAGAATAAGCAAGATGACGGAGAGAAAGATCTAGACGCAAGGCGGGTGTCACTACTGCTAACTTCCTTTTATTTTTACAGATGTTTGTTATAAGCTGGAAAGTATTTGGCTAGCCAAAGAAAAAACATTGAAACTTCCTCGAAAACCAGCAGCAAGAGGACAATCATCAGAGGCATTTTATGATACGTCTCTTTTGACTTTTTAATGCATATTGTTTTTCTTAAAGATGGGGCCTTGGTACTGAAGAGATGGCTTGGAGTTAAGAATGTACAGTGCTCCTGCAGGGGACCTGAGGTGGGCAAACTCACAACCACCCCCAACTCCAGCAGGGGGGGGCTTACACCCTCTTCTGGCTTCTGAGGCTTCCCGCACCCACAGTCCATAGACACACATAAAAATAGATAGTTAAGTAGTTAAGTAATTACGAGATAAAATAAAACCTTTAAAACGTGACCTCACACTCTTGCTGTTTCCACGTATCCATTTTTAAGACAGGGTGGGGTACAGTGACCTATACACCGTGGACTTAACTCACCTGCACTGTGGAGCAGTTCCCTTTGTAAACAGCGCTGCAGCTGAGTATCTTGGCAGCTGCGGCACTACAATAAATGTCCATAAGAATTGGTAATCCCTACTGCCAGACTTCCAGAAACTTCAGGTAAGTTTCTCTTCCCAGCCAGCCCAGCGCCATCCATTACCCTGAATACTGGCCGATCCTGGATCCCCCCCCCCCCCGATCCATTTCTCTTTCCTACTACACAGATGTTTCTGTCCAAATCTAATTGGTCCTCTGTTGCTGAGGGTTCTCCATTCCTGGGTTTAACTAAATGCAGGTTTTATGGCAAATGCCTGTGACCCCAGCACACAGGAGGCAGAGGCAGGAGATCCTGCATGACCTACATAGCGAGGTCTGGTCAGCTGGAGCTACATAGTGAGGCCTTGTCTCAAGGAAAGCTAGGCGTGTGTTGGTTAATGCCTATACTCCCAGAACTTAGGTGGGAGAGGCAGGATGATCAGGAGTTCAAGGCCACCATCCTCTGCTTACATAGGGAGTTGGAGACCAGTATGGGCTATATGAGACCCTATCTCAAAAACAAAATATAAAACAAAAAACCCAGAATATTTTTAAAGCCTGTATCTGAGACAGGGTATGGTGGTGCATACCTTTAATCCCAGTACTCAGGAGGCTGAGGCAGGAGAATCTCTGTGAGTTCAAGTTCAGCCTGATATACATAGCAAGTTCTAGGACAGTAGGACTACATAGAGACCCCGTCTCAAACAACAACAATTTGTGTCTGAGATGGGCATGGTGACATACTCCTGTAAGTCCAGCACTTAGGAGGGTTGAAGCTACAGGATCACCTTTAGTTAGAGGCCAGTCTAGTCTACATAACAGCTACACTTCAAGGCTCTGACTCAACAACCAAGATGTAAACAAACACACAGCAAACAAAATGCCACCGGTGTCTGTCCTGAACATTCCCTAAACAGTACAGGAGAAGTGTATAATATCTACATTGTCATAAATGTCTAGAGAGGATTTAAAGTATGGAAGAGGGTTAGCATAGTTTTAAAGCAAACATTATTCCACTTTACGTAAGAGACTCACATTTTCATGGGTTTGGAGTGTTCAAAAGAGAGGGCTGGAACCAGTCCCGTCAAAACCCAGCCTCAATAGTTGCCCAGGCTAGTTCTGCACACAACTCTGGAGGATGTCCTGCCAGTTTCCCATCCCATTCGCCGGGTCCTAGGGGACCCCCCAACTGTCGGCTGCTTCTGTAGGTTTTCTCAATTGCAGGCTTTCTCTGCTGTAGGCTTTTTCTGCTGTAGGCTGTGTTCCCCAGATCTCATCAGCCTTGTTTGTGAAGCTTGCCCAAAGGTGACTTCTTGCTAAAGCTTCCCACTGGCTTTCTGATTACACCCTGGCTTCTACTGTGGAGGCAAGGCCCTCTGACCTGGTCGCTAAAGACAGGAGGGGAGGAGAGCATTTTATCACAGCCGAAAGTAGCAAACTTAGTGCCTGGGACAAAGCAGGAAAATGAGGGCTCAGATCAGAGAGAAACCACTAGGGAGAGGGGTGTAGAAAGAACAGAGGTCCTAGTCTCTCTCTCTCTCTCTCTCTCTCTCTCTCTCTCTCTCTCTCTCTCTCTCTCTCTCTCTCTCTCTCTCTCTCTCTCTCTCTCTCTCACACACACACACACACACCACACCTTGACTCCTTGGGGCACAGTACCCCAACATCCAACACTTGTCTCCTTTTTTCTCATATGGAACTTGTGATGACCTTGGACCCATCCTGATAAGCCAAGATAGTCTCACTTATTAAAAATATTTCATTGTCACACCAGCAAAGTCCCTCTGACATACAATGTCAGATAACTATAGATTCTAGAGCTTGGGATACGACATGTTTAGGTATTATTATTATTATTTATTATTATTATTATGTGCTTTGGTGTTTTGTCTGTGTGAGAGTGTCAGATCCCCTGGAACTGTAGTTACAGAGAGTTGTAATTTGTGAGCTGCCATGTGGGTGCTGGGAATTGAACCTGGGTCCTCTAGAAGAGCAGCCAGTGCTCTTAGCCGCTAAGCTATCTCTCCAGCCCTGTGTTTGGGTATTATTATTCTACCCTCCTAACTTGGCAAACTACTTTTTCTCTCTGACTTGAGTTTCTTTACCTGCAAGCTAAGAGTCTTCAACAAGAAGTTCTCCACAGCACCTCCCGGGTGTGGCTTTTGGGAATATTTTGCGTGAGATATGGGCGAGCCAAGCGCCAGGACCACACTCCTCTGCTTGAAAGTCGCCTTTCCATCTGATTGCTCCTGTTCTTATTAATTAAACCGGCATGCACAGAGAACTTCCCATGTGCCTGGCCCCATCCTAAGCCCTGCACCAAAGCAAAATCATTTAGTATTCACGGCAGCTCATGAGTATCATGGCCACGATTGTGTGGGAAACCAGGATGGGTAAGGATCAAACAAGATGACAAGCCAGCAGGACTCACAGCAATCTCAGCTGTCTGGCTCTGTGTCTATACACACGTGTATGCATGCATATTGTTGTGGGTGTTGTGCACCTGCTTGGGAGGCTCTGTCTCTGTCTCTGTCTCTCTTTGTCTCTGTCTCTGTCTGTCTCTGTCTCTCTCTCTGTGTATGTGTGTGTGTATGTGTATGTGTGTGTATGTGTGTGTGTGTGTATGTGTGTGTGTGTGTGTGTGTGTGTGTGTACCAGAGGTCAACTCTAGATATTGTCATCTACACAGTGAACCCAGGCGTCTTCCTTTTCTGTCTCTCTAATGCTAGGATTATAAATGTACATCACAATGCTAAGCTTGTGTGTGTGTGTGAGAGAGAGAGAGAGAGACAGAGAGAGACAGAGAGAGAGAGAGAGAGAGAGAGAGAGAGAGAGAGAGAGAGAGAGAGAGAGAGAGAGTTCTGGGGGGGATGTCAAACTTGGGTCTTCATGTTTGCAAGGCAAGTACTTTATTTATTGAGTCTCTCCCAGTCCCAGAGTCTAGACTTTTAAGAGCTGACTAGCTAGGTTGTTCTCAAAGCCATTGGCACACAGTCCTGTGGCCATGACCTGTCTCTTGTTTTCGTTGAAGTGAAGCCTTATGCAGTGCAGGGGAACTGATAATTCCACAAACAGCAGAGGATGACCTTGAACTTACAGCCCTTCTGCCTCTACCTCCCAAATGCTGGGGTTGTAGGCAGGTGCCACTATGGCCTGTTGTTTGGCTGTGCTGGGAACAGAACCCACGCTAAGCTAGCACTTTAACAAGTTGAAACACAGCCTCTGTCACTATCTCTCTTCTGGGCTGTAAGGGAGGAGAGAGCCAAAGGTTTTCTGGAGCCTGTGAACTAACTCCACTGTGATAAGAGCCCAGCACACAGGTGAAACCATGGAGCAACTGATAAGTGGCTATCAGCACTACCACTCCTCTAGAGTCTCCTTGACCAAAGCCACGGCTGCAAGACAAAAGGACAGACATTGAGCCAGGCACAGCGGCTTGTGCCTAGGATCCCAGCATTCTGGAGGATGAGGCTGGAAGATGCTATGAGCTCCAGGAAAGTCAGAGCTAAATAGCAAGACCCTGTCTCAAAAACCCTAGGGGAAGAGAACACTTACCAGATGTTTTCAAAAAGCAGTGCAGGTTTCACACTAGCACTTGGAGGCGGTTACTATTATTAGCACCTTTTACAGACCAGCAAATTGCTGTAGGATTGCCCATTGTCAGGGACTCCTTGTGGGTTGGGATCTGCCTAGCCTGCATCCATGGAGGTCAGCCATGGGCCCAGGGATCATGTTTCAAGTTGTGATCTAGTTTGACTCGGTTGGGGGGGGGTGAAACAAAGAAACATTTTAAGGTCAACTATTCTATATTAGGCTTTGATGCCGGGAGTTTAACATATCTCCTTTAGTCATAGCAACAACCTTGCTACATTTCACAGATTAGAAGAAATTCCTGAAAACGTGGGTAGAGCCAAGATTTAAAACTAGGTCTGTCTAACTTGGCTGTTTATTGACTTTCCAAGCTGGGCTTCAGCTCTCCCAGCTGAAGGATGAAGTTGTTAGATGACTTCTGGGCTCCAGCTCAGCTTGTGTTTTCAAGTGAGTGTTAACTGCCTGCCAGATACTGTGAATTTACATCTTCATAATATACACGGAGGTGCTACTCCCATTTCCACTTTACAAATGGGGAAACTGAGGTTCAAAATCATAAAATTTGTAATGTACAAAACAACATGGCTACTTTTTTGGCTTTTTTTTTTGTTGTTGTTGTTTTTTGTTTTTCGAGACAGGGTTTCTCTGTGTTGTCTTGGAAGCTGTCCTGGAACTCGCTTTGTAGACCAGGCTGGCCTCGGATTTTTTTTTTTTGGCTTTTTGTTAGTTCTTAAACCAAATTCTTGCTCATGACCCCACACAGCTTCCGAGTTGTCCAACAGCTTCAGAGGGAGGCCTTCCTGTACACCTGCCCAGTTGCAACAAGGCCAGGGTGGCCAGAGGGTGGGTTCTCAATGTGCCGGTCTCTTCTTTCGGATTTCAAAGGTTCACTCCAGTGAAGTTCTGTTAGAGTCAAAAGGTGACACTGGGGCTCAGAGCTGGCCTGGCACGACCATTTTCTCTGATCTTGTTGTCAAGGCAACCTTAGGACTCTGAGGTTCTGAAGTTACTCTTCCTTGAGACGGCCATTCCCAGTGGCCCACTGGTGAGTGCTCGAGGTTGGGGATGTGAAATCAGACAGTTGCTGGGACTTTCATGCCGTCAGTCAGAAAGAGGCGTCTTATAAGCATTTGTCCACTTCACTGATGCCCTGCAGGGACTTACAACATGCCTGGCACAGATCGGGGGCTCAGAAAATGTTGAATGCATGCATGCAAAAATGACAATGGGAGGAGGCCGCCACACTTTCCTAGGCAAGGTAATAGGCTAGGGCTTGCAGTGGTGGATGGACCAGCGAGATTGCCGCGGGGAAAGATGCTGCCATCACCCTGACAACCTGGGAGGAAGAGAGCAGGGCTAATTCCCGAAGGTGCCCCCCCACACACACACAGAGAGAGAGAGAGAGAGAGAGAGAGAGAGAGAGAGAGAGAGAGATCATGTATAATTTTTTGAGACAGGGGATTCACAACGTAGCCATGACTAGAAAGGGACTCACTCACTATGTAGATGAAGCTACCCTTGAACCTATAGACCTGCCTGCCTTGTCTCTAGAGTTCTTGTGATTAAAGACATAGTAGTGGTGACCACCACGAAAGAGGCTGGGGGACGCGGCTCGGCTAGTAAAGGTATTCTCGCCATCAAACCTGAACTCAACCTGAAACAACTTGATGGAGAGAGAACAGAACCTTCCATCCTCTACGTGAGCTGTCGGTCTTCTGGCCTCCACGTGAGAGCCACGGCACATGCATTAATAAGATGTAATAGAAGTGTGTGTGTTACACAAACTCGTGCCTATCGGTATATAGAAAGTAAAAGCTCAGATCACCTTCGAGACGCTGACCTCTGCTCTGCTGCCTGATCCCCACACCCTTGAGCTACAGCTGCCCACGGAAGAGTCCAGACCTACTCCAGGCTCTGGGAATGGGGCACCAAGGATGCCTCTCATCCATTCTCTCCCTCCCTTGTTATAATCCTAGAAAGAACACAAAACTTACCATGCTATTTTAAATGTACATTCAGTGTCTGCATTTCTATTGTTGTGCAACCGACATCCAGGACTCTCTCCTTCTGCAAGCTGTCCTGTTCACCTTGCACCCATGGTATTTTCCACTGCCATCTTGGATTTTAGACACAAGAACAGAGTTTAAAGCCTTCCGCGAGTCTTTAATATTCATTCGCTCGTTTACTCATTTGTGGGGTGGGGAAGGTCACGTGGGATGTGCATGTGAAGGTTCGACGGCAGGAATAGGTGCTTTTTTTGCACCGACTGTCCACGAGGGTTCTAGGGGTTGAGCTCAGGTCGTTAGGCTTGGTGGCGAGCGCCTTTTATTCACTGGGCCATTTTACCAGCCGCAAAGCCTTCATTGGGTCTTCTATGGCACAAGATGTCATGAATGTCCAGTAAATGGTCGTTGATGTTTGCGTCCCCACCCCACCCCCACCCACTTCAGGGTTTACCGGCACCTTATCGGTTGAAATGCCTCACAGTTAGTATAAGAGTGCCCTCTAGTGGAGGTGATGGAAGTTGACACTGAGAACAACCCGTTGGCAGGTGATGGCAAGTGTCCTTGGTGTCTTCCTTTGTGTGGTTTCCTTACTGGACTCCAAGTTGTGAACAGTTGAAAGTTGAGCCAAGTGTAAATGGCTCTGTAATCTTAGAACTCAGAGTGTGGAGGCAAGAGGATTGCTGTGAGTAAGTTCCTGGCTAGGCTAGGCTACCTAGGGAAAGCCTGATTCAGAAAACACAAACCCCTACTAGGCCCAAGCCTTTCATCCCAGCACAAGGGCAGAGGCAAGTAGATCTCTGAGCTTGTGCACCGTGAGTTCCAGGCCAGCTGGAACTACATAGTGAGCCATGTAAAAAACAAAAACAAAAACAGAAAACCAACCCAAAACAAACAAACAAAAGAAGGTAAACGCTCATATCCACTTTACAGATGTGGTACATAGAACAGTGTTTTTCAAATAGACTGAGAAGAGTCAGTTTTTCCCCCCAAGGGTTGCAAAACAATTCACTTATACAATCAAAATGAATTATGGCATAAAGTACATCAAAACACGAAAGCCTGCAAAATAAAAACCAAAATTTTAAGGTAAGATTCAACAGATAAAAGTACATTCCAACAAGAACAAACATAACCCTGGGAAAATAATGTCCAAATTGGTATATATCCATTGAATGGGTGTATTTTTAATTGATAGAGAGAATTGCATTTTATGGTGCTCTGCTTTCATAACTAAATGAAAAATCATGAGTAAAATAGTGTTTCCCTGCTTCTAATTATATATATATATATATATATATATATATATATATATATATATATAATCAGCCAGTGGCTTTAGAAGGTAAAAATTCTTACCGTTGCTGAAACTACCCAGTCCAGGGAGGATGGATTCCAGTGATACATTGCAAAGTGTGATGTGTGTCAGAACTGCTTCTGCTCTGCTTGAATGAGTGTTTAGCAGAGGATTACAGAGTTGGCTCAGCAGTTAAGAGCACTTGTTTCAGGTTCAATTTCTAGCAGCCACATGACGTAACTCCAGTTCCAGGGGATCCACCACCCTCCTCTGACCTAAGCAGGCACCAGGCATTAAGTGTTACACAGACTTACATGCAAAGCACCCATAGGCATAAAATAAAATTTAAATTCAAAAGAAATTTTAGAGAGAGAGTTTAGTGGAAAGCCGGTCATGGAGCCCAGGCCTTGAATTCCAGCAGTGAGGAGGCAGAGGCTGGAGGATATTTGAATTTGAGGCCAGCCTAGCTTTTATATAGAGCTCCAGGACATCCAGGGCCATAGAGAGACCTTGTCTGAAAAGAGAAAGTGTATGTGTGTGGAGAGAGAGAGAGAGAGATGGAGAGATGGACTGGCAGGGAGGTTTGAGTAAGACTGGTCCCCATAGGCTCATATGTGTGAATACTGAGTCACCAGAGAGTGGCACTGTTTGAAAGGGTTAGGTGTGGCCTTGTTAGAGTAGGTGTGTAGGTGTGTCACTGGGGTGGGCTTTGAGGTTTCAAAAGCCTATGCCAGGCCCAGCCTCTCCATCTGTCTTTCCTTGCTGCCTGAGGGTCAGAACGTAGAACTCCAGGATATTTATCCCATGACATGTCTGCTTTTGTACCGCCAAGCTCCCTGCTGTGACGATAATGGATTAAGACTCTGAAACCGTCAGCAAGCCCCAGTTAAATGCTCTCTTTTGTAAGAGCTGCCTTGGTCATGGTGTCTCATCATAGCAATGGAAACGCTAACTTGTAGTGGGAATCCAGTAGAGTCACTGTGTCTGGGGTAACATCAGAAAGAAGTCGTTGCTTCCCACTGTATCTAGGGTAACGTTAGAATGTAACAGTTGTTTGTTGGAGGTACTTAGACCTTGGAGAAATCATAGCAGAGAACAATGACTGTTTCCTATGAGAACAATGATTGTTTCCTATGAGAACAATGATTGTTTCCTATGAGAACAATGACTGTTTCCTATGAGAACAATGACTGTTTCCTGTGAGAACAATGACTGTTTCCTATGAGAACAATGACTGTTTCCTATGAGAACAATGACTGTTTCCTATGAGAACAATGACTGTTTCCTATGAGAACAATGACTGTTTCCTATGAGAACAATGACTGTTTCCTATGAGAACAATGATTGTTTCCTATGATGTATAGAGTTGTTCTCCATACGCTGCATGACTTTAGTAAGGTAAGGACAAAAGCTGTGGAGCTGTGATGATTTCCTTCGAGAACATAGAGGCCAGAGGGGCTTTGGTATGAGGAACATGCTTTACCCAGAAAACAACCTATGTGTAATAATGAACAAATGCAATTCTAAACAGCTGTTCAAGGTTCAGTACATCAGAGGCTGGCCCTCCCTGCTGCTGAAGAGCCTAAATTACATTCGGGAATGATCCTCCTCCGCTGACCATCCTGCACAGCTAAGACAGTTGATGAGATGGTTCAGAGTGTAAATAAATGTGTTTTGCTGGCAAACCTGGTGACCCCAGTTCAGTCTTGGGACCCACCCCAAGGAGAGAACCAGTTCCATAAACTTGTCTTGTGACCTCCCCTGGTGACATTTTTCTTATGATCTAACAAATGAAGTTGCCTGGATAGCAGAGTGCAGAGCTAGCCACACTAGTTAGCCACAGAGGCCAGGCAGTGGTGATACACACCTTTAATCCCAGTATATGGGAGACAGAGGAAGACGGATGGATCTCTGTTAGTTCAAAGCCACCCTGGGCTACATGAAATTGACCCAGTGTAACCCACAAACACGGTCAAGCGGTAGTGGCTCACACAAAGGCGATCCCAGCACTTGGAGTGGCGCCTTTAGTCCCTGCACTAAGGAGGTGGAGACAGGAAGGTATATGGCTGGGATGAGAGAGGAGTATAAGGCGGGAGGAGACAGGAGCAAAGGGCCATCTGAGCCGTCTAGGCAGTCCGAGGAGCAGCACAGTCTGAGGAGCAGCGCATTTCTAAACCGTCTGAGCATGCAGTCTGAGGAGAGACTCCCCCCTTCAGTCTGAGCATCGGTAGAGGCGAGAACTCTCTAGTGGCTGGCTGCTTTGTTTCTCTGATCTTCAGCTTTAACCCCGATATCTGACTCTGAGTTTTTGTTAAGAACAATTAGAATTTGTGCTACAGCCTCCAATGTGCACTGTAGCATGTAGGCATGTACATATAAGCAGATACACACAGCTACGTTTCTTTTTTTGTTTCTGCTTTATTTTTTCAAGATAGGGTTTCTCTGTGTCTTTGGAGGCTGTCTTGGAACTTGCTCTTGTAGTCCAGGCTGGTCTCAAATTCACAGAGATCCGCCTGCCTCTGCCTCCCGAGAGCTGGGATTAAAGGTGTGCGCCACCACTGCCTGGCACACAGCTACGTTTCTAAGGATTTGTTTACTTTTATGTTCATGGGTGTTTTGGCTGAGTGTATGTCTGTGCACAACATTGGTACAGTGCCTGCAGTGTCCAGAAGAGGGTGTGAGATCCCTTGGAAATGGAGTTACAGATGGTTGTAAGCCTCCATGTGCGTGTTGGGAGCCGAACCCTGGTCCCCTACAAGAACAACTGTTCTTAAGGGCTAAGCCACCTCTCCAGCCCTTTCTATCAATTTTTAGATCCAATATTCTTTCTTTTAAAGTGTTTCTTCAGGGTTTGGAACTGCTCCTATCTCCGACGTAATACTCAGGACAATAGTTGTGCTAGCTGTATTAGCTAGTACCTCTCTACAAAAAGCATTTAGCCCCTCATAATCAATGCCTGCCTGTTGAGCCCCAGCCTCCATGGATCTCTGTGCATTGCTTGTCAGCTGACAGCCACAGGTGCATCCTGTTCTCTAGTCCTGGCTTACAGCCCGGCCTTGCCCCACTGGCATCAACATCTAGCACGAGGAAAACACGGACTCTGACACCTGGGGTTTTCCCACTGTGCTGTAAGTCTGTATAGAAGGCTGCTCTCTCTTTATGACACAGACACACATCACACACACTCTTTCCTGGCAATAAAGGCGGCAGATGCATTCTCTTAGCACAAATCGTTGGACGTCTTGTCTTTCATTTCCTGATACCTCAGACTTGTTCGTGGCATGGACATCACACTGCCAGCTTCCTGCAATGGTGATCATGGACTAAAGAACATAGGGAAGCATACAATGAAAGAGAACTTCTGATTGGTTTATGCAGTCAGAGTAATCCAACAATAGCTGTCCCACACTAGAGAGGACCTGGTAGAGGCTCAGTGTGAGAGGCTGGGTGTCTCAGGAGTCCCAATCTGATGCCAACGGCCTTGAGGAGTCCTAGAGAGTGACTGGTCTTCATTCTACACTGGAAGCCCAAAGACATTTGTTCTAATACTAAGGAAGGACTCATGGTCCTCTGTTGTGGGGCGACTGATGGGCATGGTTTTCTATGAATATGTGACTCTATAGAACTAAGAGAGGGTTGTGGGAGCGCACTCTCTGTCTTGAGTGGTCCGAGCTGGAGCAAATGGAGAAGCGGCTTGTGTTGGTCCTCTTCACCCGTGGGCAGAATGACCTGCTGGACGCCGGCAGCTGGGTCAGCAGCAGCGTCTGCTTTGTTCTGTATTCATGAGTTTGTTTTTTCATTGCACCCCTTAATAAATTATTAAATAGACTTTTGTGGATGTTTCAGTCCATCAGCAGAGCAGAGATGAACTCACCAATGACAGTGAAGCCAAGTAAGTGGAAAAAACAAAAGCAAAAAACAAAAACAAACAAACAAAAAGGTGTTCCTGCTTCCATGCCCTTTTAACTACTAGAAGGTGGCGTCCACATTTATTGTGTGGGCCTTCCCACATCAGTTCCAGGGATTGATCTTCCTCAGGCATGCCAACAGGCTAACCTGATGTAGATATCATTCATTGATCCTCCCCGGGCATTCCAATAGACAAACCTGATTAATTAATCACTCATTGAGGCTCTCTGCCTGGGTGATTCAGGCTGTATCAAGTTGACAATTGAACCGTCACAGTGGCACTGCCCTGGTAATCTAGTCATACAGGGGACATTGCCCTGGCTGCCTGCTTCTATATGATGGCATTATGTTAGTTAGAACCAAGGTTGGGTAAGGCACAGTCTTCCTCTCCAGATATCAGATAGCACAGCCTTCCTCTCCAGGAAGCCACTATGGTGATGATTAAAGCCATCTCAGATGACATAATCTGACCATGACTCCCAATGGCTATGGCTTTTTACATAGATAACTGTGACGTCAGGCGTGGTCTGCAGACAGCAGGGATTTTCTTTCATAACCTCCAGCTCTTTAGCTCACTGTGTTTCTACAGCTAATGTTCACCTGAACATCTTGTCCAGGGATAGTGCTGTCTCCCTGGCTTCCTTTTGCAAGGGTGCATGACGTCAGAGGAGGGGGAGGCACATGTAGTGTTCGTGTGAGTTCAGCAGGGTACACATTTCAAAGCATCTAAGGAGGTCTTTATTTTTTCCTTGCAAAGACAATGATCATCACATTTCTTGGTTAAACTACTGACAAGTGTGAAAACTGCTACTTCATTTCGAGAGACTGTATGATACATTTTAGGTTGGCCTACAGCCTGACTGCATAGAGGGCATAATTCGGGTACGGAGACAAGACAAAGGTGTGTAAATATTCAAAAATAATTAAAGAGATGTAGCATAGCGACACTCACCTGTAATCCCTGTGTCCTAGAAGCAAGAGGATGGAGAGTTTCGGGACACCTGGGCTGTGTAGCAAGTTCTAGGTCAGCTCGGTTGCATATGTAAACAAACAAACAGCAACAACCCCTCCCCTCAGATCCCACCCAAACACAGGTCCTGGGAACAGCCGGCAGCAGGTAGCTAGCTCCTTGTATATTGGTAGACTCCATCCTCAAGTGCTGTATAACAGAGCCCAATTCTCTGCTTCTCTCTCTCCCGGGGCTTCCGGGAGACTGCACAGCCAAGTACAGTTGAAATTCCACGGGGAAGTCAAGCGACTGAAGGCGATTTTCAGGTTGCTCCGTGCTTTGACACGACAATTCTAGGACTCAGTGTACTGATCTCCCTGAGTTTCCCAGCAGGGTAGCCCCCAGAGGACCTGCTTTGTCACAGAAGTTGCTGGCGTTCTCTCTTCTCCACCTCATTCTCCCAATCGCCACTGCTCTCCCAGAGCACTTTCTAGTAAATTACCTGTACCTTACAGTTCAGCTACCACGACAGAAGCACACAGCACCTTCTATGTAAACTACCTGTACCCTTTCCTTTTCAGCTACTATGACTGAAGTGCTATGAATTTTCATGTACAATTTTGTTAAACTTTTTGCATCAAAACCCCTACAACCTTCTTGTTCCATGTTAAGTGGGATTCTATACTTTGTGTTCCTTGTATGGTTTCCATCTCTTAGCATTAATAAAAATTCATCTTTGTAACATGCATCAGAATTCTTTTTATTGATTAATGGATACCATTTTGTGATGCCCACTTCATATCATCTCGTATTTGGTTTTTTGTGTCAAAAGTTGTCACACACGAGCCAGACATTGTGGTAAGAATTTTGCTTCTTTGCATTTTTCATTTGTAAGTTTTGGTTACTTTGTGCAAACTAATTGCTGAAGGAACCAATAGGAACAAATTAAATTCTTTCTCTCTTGAATTCTACCATCATGGAGAGAGGCAATAAATACAAGGCAATAGATACATTTCTAATATCACTATTTGGTATTTTAGGGCTTTGAAAAAAAGTATTTTCTTTCTACTCTTATAATTATACAAGCTAACTGTGTATAGAGTTCATAAAACGTGTAAAGACCCAAGAAAGAAAGCAAACATCGTATTGCTTGTGAAAAGCCATTGTAAACGTTCTGGTGGTTTCATTATTTTTAGATAGGGCCTCACGCCAACCTTCTATGTAGTAGAAGGTGAACTTGAACTTTTGGCCATGACCCCCCCAAAGTTCTGGGGTTACCCTCAAATCCCTGAGACCTATTCTGATGCAAAAGTGGCGTCTTTTATTGTTTCAAAACTGTATTAACTAGAGCCCCTGCCGGGTCCATCTGGAGGTAGGGAATTTATTGGGTAGAGCGAGGGGAGTATCTAGGGGTTGATTGGTCAACTGGTTGTTATGGCCCTCCCATGGTGGTTGCTATGCTCTGCATACCTCTGCCATGACACTGCTGTAAAGCAAGTCCAGAGCCCACCAGCTAACTTCTGATTGGTTCCTTGCCATGGAGGGTATCTGACCTCCTAGTGCCTGGGAGGACAGGCCGGTCAGGAAGCTCAGTGCACGAGTCAGGGGCCTATATCTTGCTTTTTTTTTTTTCTGTAGCCTGTCATGGCTCCCAAAGCAGGGGGACTGGGTGAGGGTCGAGTCCCTTCAGCACCAATAGGCTAGTTCACTCTGTCCTGGGGACGCAGCCTAGCACCTCCTGCTTGACAGACTGGGGCTTTCCCAGCTGACTGCATCGCCAGCCCTCATCCCTAGGAATCGTAGGCTTAGAACTCGATTTTCATGAAACACCTGAAACCTCACAAATTGACTGGGGTAAAGCCACTAATCCCCAACGGGAACTGTTAAAAAAGAACCATTTCCTTTTCTAAAACGTATTTTTCCTATCTTTTTCTCAAACGTTGGGTCGAATTTGGCCAACATTTCAGATAAAGGGTTCTCGGTGGGGGCACAAGAGAAGACTGGCGTTTTAGAAACCAGGAGAATGAGAACCTGCCTCAGGCAGCAGGAGCCAGGACCAGGACCTATAGGCAACCCCAGTTTCTTTTCCAGAGGTAATTTTAGGGTGGCCCCCAGCTCTACTTTTTTGTTTTTGGTTTTGGTTTTTTTTTTTTTTTTTTTTGAGACAGGTTTCTCTGTGGCTTTGGAGGCTGTCCTGGAACTCGCTCTTGTAGACCAGGCTGGCTTCGAACTCACAGGTCCTCCTCCTCCTCCTCCTCCTCCTCCTCCTCCTCCTCCTCCTCCTCCTCCTCCTCCTCCTCCTCCGAGTTTGCCACCACTGCCCAGCCAGAGTTCTACTTCTTACACCATTAAAGATAACACACATTGGGCTGGAGAGATGGCTCAGAGGCTGTTCTTCAGAGGTCCTGACTTCAATTCCCAGCAACCACATGGTAGCTCACAACCATCTGTAATGAGATCTGGTGTCCTCTTCTGGCTTGCAGACATGTACACAAAACACTGTATACATAATACACAAATCTTAAAAAAAAAAGAAGATAATGCACATTTAGTTGGGTGTGGTGGCGCACACCTTTAATGGCAGCGGCAGGTGGATCTCTGAGTTCAAGGCCAGCTCTCCTCCTGCTCTACAGAACAAATCGCTGGAAGTCCTAGGGACTAACAGATCCTACACATTTAAGAATTGCTCCTAGTATCTACTACATTTCAAGAAATCGCTTTGTGGCATCGCAGAGACCTTTCTAGGCTTGGAGATACAATGGCTCACGGGATAGTATCACATTATTATGCTTTGCTTTGTTTCTGAGATGGTCTCTGTGTAACAGCCTCTGGCTGTCCTGGAACTCCCTTTGCAGACCAAGCAAGCAGGCCTTGAACTCAAAGATCTGCCTGCCTCTGCCTCCCGAGTGTTGGGATTAAAGGCGTGTCCTGCCACCATGCCAGGCACGTTATTAAAATTCAAGCCCGAGGTGGCACTGCCTGCGCATCTATGACCTCAGCCGTTAAAAAGGGAATGGTGAAGACCGGGTGGTCAAAGGTCATCCTCGGCTACAAGGTGAATTCGAGTCCAGCCTCGGCTACTTGAGAGCCGGCGGCCCCGGAAAAACAAAACAAGAACCCCCTGCGGTCGGGGCTGCAGAGGTGGCTCAGAGGTTAAGAGCACTGACTGCTGCTCTTCCAGGGGTCCTGAGTTCAAATTCCCGGCAACCACACGGTGGCTCACAGCCATCTACAATCCAATCTGGTGCCATCCAATGTAGCAGAACACTGTGTATGCAATAAATAAATCTTAAAAAACAAACAAAAAACAAAAACAAGAACTGAAAGACCCCAGGCGGGGGACTTTCACGGGAGGGAGACCCGAACCCAAGGAACACCGAGGCCACGAGCTTGGATGCAAACAGCAAGAGGCTTTATTGATAATACACGGGTACCCGGGCGTCTCAGTCTCGGGAACTGAGAGCCCGAGCTGGGGACTCAGGGGTTCTTTTATAGCAAAAGCGCAGTACAGAAGCGAGAAGCCTAGTTACAGGACCCTGATTGGGTAATTTAAATGAGGCGGGGGCTCAGAACGAGGTTTCTCTCATCTGGACAGAGAGGCAATTAAGGTTTCTCTCATCTGGACAGAGAGGCAATTAAGGTTTCTCTCAGAACCAATTCTCGGCCTTGGCCCTATCTGAAGAACAAAGGTTTCTGTGCCTGCCCAATCTTTCTGGGCTGGCTGTGCAGACCATAGACACCTGGGCCCCTATCTGGACAGAGATAGTAGTGACTATGCAGCTGTAAAGACCTTGAGCTGAGCTTCCTTCTGATCGAAAAAATGACTATTCGGCTGATCTGTGGGGAAAGGAATTTTCCATAGGCCTCAGCCACCGGTGCTGGGCCGGGGTCTTTCATTCCCCCATTGCTCTTGTAACTGAATGAAATCTTTCATTCAGAGGTTTCTGCCATCTCGAAATCCCTTTGCTTTAGCTGCTGGTATTGTTGAGTCAAAACCAGTGATTGTACAATTGATAACCTTTCCTTTATGAACTGGATCAATCTGTTTAAGATGCATGGCCCAATCATCAGAATCAGAAATATAATGATCAGGGGTCCCATAATAGTGGATATGAGAGTCGAATACCAAGGGGACCTGTTATACCAATTCTGAAACCATCCCTGTTGGGACTCAATTAATTGGTGGTACTTTTGGCGTCTTTCTTTTATTTTAGCCAGGTTATCTCTTACCACTCCGGTATGGTCTGCGTAAAAGCAGCATTCTTCTTTAAGGGCCGCACAAATTCCCCCTTGCTGTAAAAATAAGAGGTCTAGTCCCCTTCTGTTTTGGAGGGCTACTTCTGCCAGGGCAGCGACAGAGACTTCTCCAGGGCAGCGACAGACTCCTCTAAAGACCGAATATCTGCACGCATTACTTGTTGTAGGAGTTGGAACTGTTTAGTTTCCTGCAGTGCGGCAGTACCGGTTCCTATTCCTGCTGCTATGCCTCCCATGGTTAGTCCTCCTAGTAGGATGGCAGTAGTGATGGAGATAGGTTCCCTCTTAATGCGGCCAGTACTTATCATGTCATAGTCAGAGGGGTGGTAAATTACCTTAGGCCATAATTCAATCAGAACACAATAGTCAACGGTGGCACCTAGTACCGTGGTGGAGACACAAGGGGTTAATCCAGTGTTGCATGCCCAATATGTCCCATTGGGGGCTATCAAGTAGCGGCCACTTTGGGGCAAAGGCTCAGCGGCATTGCATAGTCCTTGATGTGTGGTGGGGACGTTACCTATACATAGCCCCTTTCCAGATACTTCTGAGATGGTCAATTTATGTTGCGTAGCTGTCCCACAAAGAGCCTCGGCTGTGGCCTGATTTGTATATTCGCCCATAACCGCTAAGCCTTCATAATAGGGAGGTTGCGGAGTCAGACAAAGCCAGCATTCCTTAGTCTTATCTGGGCGAGTTAAATTCAGAGTGGCATATGTCCCTTTAATTAGGGCTAATATTCTATCTCCCGTGCCTTCAAGGGGGGGGCCCGAGGAGGGGGGTTTGGGAGTGCTTTCTGTAGGCGCGGGAGCGGCTGTGGTTTTAGGCAGGGTCATGGGCCTGGTATCAGCCTTGGGCAGAGTAGGCTAGGCTGCTTTTGATCAGCAAGGACCTGATTAGGGCCTATTGCCTGTGAATTGACAGGAGCCACCTTACATCTGATTGTAAAGATTACCCCTTGTCTGGCCCGTACAGATACCAACGCAAACCCCAAGTATACCCAGTCTGCCAGTCCGGGGCTTGCTTTCCCTGCGCAGTGAAGGAAATGGCAAGAGGCCTACCTATCATTCCAGATTGTCCTTTGTCCCAGCCTCTGCGTACCTGTATTGTATCCCAGGATGAGGATGGCCTCCAATATGCGTCCCCTGTAGTCTTGCACCCCAAGCTGCACAGAAAAAGTAGTCATATCCCCACATTTCTGGGCCTGTTGCCAGGCATGCCCATCTCGGGGGCAGACATAGAAGTCCTTTGAACTTAGCTGCTCTCTGGCTCTTTGATCAACATACCCGGGGGTGGTTTCTCTGGAGTCCATGAGTCGACGTCTGTAAAAGTGGGAACCACTGGCGCATGCCTTTGGGTGGCAATGGGGAATGTCCCAAGTGTCCAACCCTGCTACCAAATCACAAAATTCAGGCCATAGAGTAGGCCACCATGTCCCAAGTGCATGTGGTTCCGTGACAGCATAAATGACCTCCCCCACTTGGGAGAGAACCTCCCAGGTTAATTTATAAACGGTATGGGGACTGGAGGCCACACCAGTGTCTGATTTTATGAGGAGGGCTATTAGCAGGAGGGAGAGGAGCGGGTAAGTTTTATTTTTAGAGGATTTTGAGTGCGCTGAGCCTTTCATCCTGGGTCCAGATCCTCAGGGAAGGCAGCTTTTACGTGCCAGGCATGTATCCAAGCAGCAATCCCGTCCACCTTGAGAGCAGTAGGGGTGGTCAACAGGACCGTGTATGGTCCCTTCCAGCGGGGTTCAAGGTTCTTAGCCTGGTGGCGCCGGACCCAAACGCTGTCTCCCACGTAATAGGAGTGGGGGGACAATAGGGTGTCTCCTCTGGTCTCGGTAGGCTTGGGCCAGAGGCTTCCAGACTTCCTGCTGAACCAGCTGGAGTGCCTGCAGGTGAGCTTGAAGAGAGGGGGAATTGGCATAGTCAGAAATATCTTGGTCAAAGAACTGAACAAAGGGAATGGTGGTTCCATGTAAAATCTCAAAAGGGGTGAGGCCATGGGGGCCCGGTGTATTCCGGGCACAATAGAGGGCAAGGGGAGCAAGAGGACCCAGTCTTTAGTGCCAGCTACAAGCGATAATTTAGTTATAGTCTCCTTAATGGTTCTATTTATTTGTTCTACCTGTCCTGAGCTTTGGGGTCAGTAAGCACAATGTAATCTCCAATTAATCCCCAACAAGGTGGCCACAGACTGACTTACCTGAGAAACAAAGGCAGGCCCGTTGTCTGTCCCCAATACCTGTGGCATTCCGTAACGGGGAAGATTTCTTCAAGAAGTTTCTTGGTGACCACCTTTGTTGTCTCGTGCTTGGTGGGGTAGGCTTCAGTCCATCCCGAGAAGGTGTTAACAAAAACCAGGAGATCTGTGAAATCTATTTCCCAGTGCACCCCAGGCCAGTGCCCCCGAGCTCGGGTCCCCTTGGGTAGCTTTAGCCTGGTCATATTGACGTGGGCGCAGGCGTCACATTGCTCAGTCACTTGTTTTATTATTTCTTCTATTCCCAACAGGTGGCGGGTATTTTCTTCCCGGGCTAACAGTTCTCTCATTTTCCTGGAGCTCAAATGAGTGAGTTTGTGTAGGCTGTTAACCAGATATCTAGTCATTAGGCGGGGAAGGACAGTTTTCCCTTGATAGGTCCAGAGACCATCATGTACTCGGGTCGCCCCCAGTCTTTTCATGGCCTTGATGTCTTTTATCTTATAGTCCCAAGACGGGAGGTCTTCTCGGAAGCCTCATTAGTTACAGGGACTACAGCTGCCTGGAGGAGGTGACTGCTGCTTTTCATGGCCAGGGCAGCCTCCCGGGCGGCCAGGTCTGCCCTCCGGTTTCCCGGGCGACTGGACTGTCACCTTTCTGATGCCCTGGGCAATGTATAATACTGAGGGCGGTTGGCAAGTGCAGAGCCTCTAAGAGGGCCAGGATTTCCTTTTTGTTTTTAATGTCTTTGCCCTCTGAGGTCAATAGCCCCCTTCGCCTATAAATTTCACCATGGATGTGAGCGGTGGCAAAAGCATAGCGGCTGTCTGTGTAGACAGTGAGTTTCTTACCTTCTGCCAGTCTCAGGGCCTGTGTCAAGGCAATCAGTTCTGCTCGTTGGGCTGATGTTCCTGGCGGCAAGGCCTCGGCCCAAATTGTCAATGCAGCACCGGCTTTCCACTCTCCTTGATGTACAAAGCTGCTTCCGTCCGTGAACCAGACAAGGTCAGGGTTGGGAAGGGGTTGATCCGTGAGGTCAGCTCTCGTCCCATGGACCTCAGCCAGGACCTGCAAGCAGTTATGAGTCTCTGCTTCCCCGGGAGGGGGAGTAGCGAGGCGGGGTCTAGGGTCACCGGAGCCCCGGAGTGAATTCGGTCCTTGTCCAGCAACAGAGTCTGGTAATGGGTCATCCTGGCATTGGTGAGCCAGCGGCCTGGTGGCTGCCTGAGCATAGATAGTCAAAGGCTGCCCCAACGCCAATTTGTCAAAGGGTTCAGTCAGATCAGGTAACCCCAGAGCTGGGGAGCTGAGCAGAGCCTTCTTGATGTCCATGAAGGCTTTCTCCTGGCTCTCCCCTCAGTCAAAGTTGTCCCATGATTCCCAGGTCTGCATCCTGCCATTCAAAGGCAAACAGTGGCTGACTGTCTTTGTGTAACCGCAGGCAGAAGAGGGCATCCTTCAAATCCAGGACTGAGTATCAAACATAGTCAGGTGGCAGCCCACTCAGGAGGTTATAGGGATTGGGGACCGTGGGGTGTATGTCCTCAACCCGCTTATTGACTTCCCGGAGGTCCTGGACCGGCCTATAGTCATTGGTTCCGGGCTTCTTGACTGGCAACAAGGGAGTGTTCCAGGGGGACCGGCAGGGGGTTTGGGTCTCTGAAAGGTCCTTATTTCTCAGTGAGGCCCCCTTTGTCCCTCTCTCTACCTATCCTGTCTCTGCGACTACTGTGGCCAACAGTTTAGTCATTTCTCTATTACGCTTCTTGTCCCTTGCTATCCTGTCTCTCTCATTTCCTGTCTCTGACATTCTGTTTACCTCTTTTCTCTCTCTCTCTGAGCTTCTCTTTTATTAAAAAAATACGTTCTGTCTCCCTCAATACATCTGGTAGTGTATACCCCTGTCATATGGGTTATACATTCTGTAAGCTTCCTTAAGTCTTTCAAAAAATGCGGCTGGCGATTCCTCTGCCTTCTGAACTATCTGTCTTACCTGGGCCAAATTTATAGATTGCTTATCCGTCTTTCGGAGACTCGCTACAAGCAACTGGCATTAAAGACATTAGATGGGTCCTACCTGCCTCAGTGGTGAAGTCCCAGTCTGGGCAGCATCAATTTCATTTGGAAGCTGCGTAGGTTGTCCATTTGCCCCAGGTGGGGTGATGGGTAGTAAGAACCGACTCCAATAGATCAGTCATTCTCACAGGATCTGCTGAAAAGGAGGGGTTATTTTTTTCCAGTTATAAAGATCTGAGGCAGAGAACGGCCAGTACTGCAACTGGCCATCATGGCCCGTCCGGAGGCAGGACGGTTTAATCCGGAGCGGGCTGAGGCTACGGCGCCGCCCGAAAGGGCCGGAGCGTCTGCCGGGGAGCGGGGCCGAGGGGCGTGGCGGCCGCTCTCTGACCCGGTCCATCGCGGGCCGCAGGGAGGCAGACACAGCTCCCCTCGCATTGTCGCCGGTCGGTCGCGCCGTCACATTCAGGGCGCCCTTCGCGCAGCGGCCGGGACGCTGAACGCGAACCGGAAATGGGCCGCAGCCCGAGCGGTGCCGCAGCGGCGGCGGCGGGGGTTAGGGAAGAGGAGGGGGAGGGAGGGTCATAGACCGGCACTTCCCAGGTAACTATATAGGGTACTTGGTCCGGGTGGCCCTGGGGTCCAGGATCCATGACTTTCTCTTTCACCTGGAAAATAATTTGAGGGTTAAAGGTGCCATCTCGTGGCCAGCCAACATCAAAAGTTGGCCATTCAGAAGAGCAAAAGGTGATCTTTGCTTCTTGCGCACGTTGACAGTCCGGTTACGAGCATCTCGAGAGCGATGACAAACGACATTCAGACGGACGAACAGATAAGAAACAAAAACAAACAGATTTTCGCTGCGCGGCTTTGACGAAAGTCAAAAGCAAATTCAGATCGGGGACGGGGGCCTTGTGCTCCCGTCCTTGTCCCCTATCAGGATGGAAACTCCCTCGGCCAGCGGGACTTCCCCAAACAGACGGGGCAGATTCCTAGGCATCTACCCCAAACAACCGAGTCCCTAAGAACTCCAGCTCCAGATACAGACCTGCCCCAAACAGACGAGTTCCTAAGAACTCCAGACGGGGCAGATGGACACCTGCCCCAAACAGACGGGGCCCCAAACAGACGAGTTCCCTAAGAACTCCAGACGGTGCAGATGGACACCTGCCCCAAACAGACGGGGCCCCAAACAGACGAGTTCCTAAGAACTCCAGACGGGGCAGATGGACACCTGCCCCAAACAGACGGGGCCCCAAACAGACGAGTTCCTAAGAACTCCAGACGGGGCAGATGGACACCTGCCCCAAACAGACGGGGCCCCAAACAGACGAGTTCCTAAGAACTCCAGACGGGGCAGATGGACACCTGCCCCAAACAGACGGGGCCCCAAACAGACGAGGCAGATCGTGTCCTAGAGCTGCGGTCGGTGCCACCAGATACAGATGTATACAGCTGTATATTACAGACGCAGGCGCAATAAAACAACAGTCATAGACAGACAGACAGCAGACAACAGAAACAACAGAAATTTAGTCCGGACAATTCTTACCTCCCAGAAGTGGGTCGGTGGTCCCTGGGCAGGGTCTCAATTCCCGGCCAACGCACCAAATGAAAGACCCCAGGCGGGGGACTTTCACGGGAGGGAGACCCGAACCCAAGGAACACCGAGGCCACGAGCTTGGATGCAAACAGCAAGAGGCTTTATTGATAATACACGGGTACCCGGGGCGTCTCAGTCTCGGGAACTGAGAGCCCCGAGCTGGGGACTCAGGGGTTCTTTTATAGCAAAAAGCGCAGTACAGAAGCGAGAAGCCTAGTTACAGGACCCTGATTGGGTAATTTAAATGAGGCGGGGGCTCAGAACGAGGTTTCTCTCATCTGGACAGAGAGGCAATTAAGGTTTCTCTCATCTGGACAGAGAGGCAATTAAGGTTTCTCTCAGAACCAATTCTCGGCCTTGGCCCTATCTGAAGAACAAAGGTTTCTGTGCCTGCCCAATCTTTCTGGGCTGGCTGTGCAGACCATAGACACCTGGGCCCCTATCTGGACAGAGATAGTAGTGACTATGCAGCTGTAAAGACCTTGAGCTGAGCTTCCTTCTGATCGAAAAAATGACTATTCGGCTGATCTGTGGGGGAAAGGAATTTTCCATAGGCCTCAGCCACCGGTGCTGGGCCGGGGTCTTTCAGAACAACCTCCCGAGGAGGACATGGAACACAAAACCTTCACGGTTTCCTAGCGGTCAGGAGCCTGAGAACCGGCAGGAGGCGCTCTAGGGTCATAAAGAGGATAATGGAGCGCTGCGGCGGAGATTCCGAGCCCGGAACCCCCGGGCGTCACAATGAGAGATTCGCATTCAAGGCCGGCGCGAGCCCGGCGGGGGCGGGCGACCGCGTGACCCCTGGCGCGAGCGGCGATTGGCTCCGCCCGGCTCCCGCTAGGCTTTGGCGCCGAGCAGGCCCCGCCCCCCCCTCCGCGGGCGCGACCACAGTCCGGGCTTCTCGGGGCCGCGCTCCCCGCCGCTCCTCCGCAACCGGCGCCGCAAAAACTGACTGATCGAGCGAGGGCCGCCGGGGAGGGGGGCCGCGCGGGGGGGTCGTCTCCCCGACGCGACGGAGCGGGGCCGGCCCCGAGTGTTCCCCACGCCCTCCCCCCCGCGATCTGCGTGATCCCGGAGTGGTTCCGCCCGGCGCGCGGGCTCCGCCTCCGCGGCGGCCGCCATCTTGCTGGGCCACAGGGGAGCGAGCGGGAGCGAGCGGAGCCCGGCGGGAGGGGCTCGCCTGCGCCTCTGCCTCTCTCTCTCTCTGTCTGCCGACCCCGCCGCCGCCGTCCTGAGGCGAAGCGTCTCCCTGCCGAGGGCCCGGAGCCATGTACATCAAGCAGGTAGGGGCTGACATCCCCGCGGGAGGGTCGGAGCCGGCCGGGCGTGGGGGCGGGGAGGGCGGGAGGAGGCCGGGCCGAGAGGCCGGGGCAGCCGGGGCCTCCCGTGAGGCCGCGCGCAGGTCTGCCCGGGGCCGGGGCGGGCCGCGTCCGTGTGCGGGCGCCGAGGTGCGGGCGGGCGGGCACCGGGGCTGCAGGCTGTCGCCGCCCGGCCTGGGCTGGCTTTCCCCGTGAAGGGCGGACCCTGGCTGCGGAACGTGTGGCGCCCGTTCCCTCGGTTGTTTACACTTCTGTCAGAGCGGTCTTCCCGCGCCGGGGCGCACCGCAGTCAGGGGCCGTGCGCACACGGCCGGAGGAGGCTGTCTGCTGTTGGACGTGTGGGGCTCCCCGCTCACACACACACACACACACACACACACAGACACGCATGCACACACGCACGCACACAGACACGCACACAGACACGCACGTCCCGACCTCTCTGGGCTGGGAGTAAGCACGCGGGGACCGGCCTGCGTGCTCGCTGTCTGCACCCCGCTGTCTGCAGGGTTGGCGGTGGCAGCCCCCGCACGCGCGCGCGCACGCACCTCTGAATGCTGAGGTCGTGTCTCCCGCCCTCACGCAGCCCTGCACCCGCGGAGGCTGCGGAGCATCCGGAGGGCTCGGGCGTGCATGCTCCAAAGCGAGATGAGATGTCTCCGTCCTGCGGTCAAGGAGAAAAGCGAGGGACGGAAAGGAAGGAGTGTGGCCATAGGCGTTCTTCCTGCGTGTGTGTGTGTGTGTGTGTGTGTGTATGGGTGTGCGCGCGTCCTCGTTCTGAAGGGTGTCTCCTCTCTCTCAGGTGATTATCCAGGGCTTCCGGAGTTACCGAGATCAAACGATTGTAGATCCCTTCAGCTCAAAGCATAATGTTATTGGTAAGTGTTCCTGGTTAAAGGTGTCAGGGTTAGCACTGATGCAGGTGAGTGCGCTCTGGCTTTATGCAAAGGAGACAGGAATTGTCTCGGAAGTTAAGTGTTTCTCTATGAAATTTCTCTTCTCTGTACCGATGGATCGCTTGTTTCCTAAAAATAAAGTGTTGAGGCAACTCAGTCGGGGGGAATCATTCGGTGGGGGCTGGTGTAGGCTTAGTAGTACAAGTGCTTTCCTAGCATGTGGGTGGGAGGGTGTTGACTGTATTATTATTGAGAGCGTTTCATGTCTGAGGGTTTTTTTTTAGCAGCTTTAAGTTACGATGACTGAGTGTTAGACATTTGACCTGTTTTGTTCTTGTTCAAGAAAGAAGGCTTATTCACAAATTGTCCTGTCATTTTCCCTTGCCAATTTCCTTGTGAATGTGAGTTGTCATGATAGACAGTAGATATCACGCCTGTCTCATAAGGCTGTAGAAAGAGTGAGAGGAGGTATATGGTTGCTGTCATTAGCGGTGCTTGGCTGAGACTTTTTGTTTAAAGTCCCCGTTTTGCTGTGAGAGGTGACAAAAGCACATTCTGCTGAATTTTTAAAGGATGGATGAAACTAGTGCTTTTAGACATCAGACATCAGGTTGTAGTGTTGACAGTTTCAGACATCAGACATCAGATTGTAGTGTTGACAGTTTTAGACATCAGACATCAGATTGTAGTGTTGACAGTTTTGCAGTACAGTCTCCTTGTTGTGGTTTGCTAGGGCAGCTATGAGAAAGCATGCTAGATTGGTGGCTTAGACACTTGAGAGGATAGGAGTCTGGGTTTGTGGTAGCAGCCTGATTGAGTTCTGAGGGGGCCTCATTTCTGCCCACTTGACAGCAAACACCTTCCCAGGGTTCCCACCCTCAGGACCTTATGTGTCCTTGTCCATCACCTAATCCAGTACACGGGATAGGTGAGGCTTGCGTGCAGAATCAGTCGAGGGGAAATGATGAATGCCAGTGTTCATAGGAGGTGTTTAGACAGTCAGTTAGCATAAAACACTAAAGGAAAGCCAGGTGTGGTTTTAGGATAAGGTTCCATGGCAGGGAGGGTGACCAAGGCAGAGGGACAAACAGCCAGGCAGACAGCTCAAGTGAGAAGCTGTATTAGAAAGGGGGGAAGGAAAGAGAAAAGAGGTTAGGAGACAGAGAGGACAGAAGAGGGAGCAGGAAAAGTCCTGTCTGCCCCAGGGGAACAGCAGGAAAGAGGGAAAGAGTGGAAAGAGAGAGTAAGTGGACTTTGGAGGTCTTTCTTTTGAAGGGGTCCTTTGCATCTGTTCTGACCAGGGTACTGCCTGAGTGCATTCTGCCCGGTGACAGGGCAGGCCAGCATAATGCCTGAGTCCTTACATGTGGTTGCTTAGTTTCAGCTACTTGGGAGGCTAAAGTAAGAGGGTTGCTTGAGTTTAGGTATTCAAGACCAGCCCAGTCAATAAATATAGCAGGAGATTGACATTAAATGAATAAAAGCAAAAATCAAGACTAGGCTTTTTTTGCCCTTGGTACCTGAGCTGCAACCCTGCATGGGAATGGAGAAAACTACTCTGTTTAGCTACACAGAGTGTTAATTGAGTTAATATGTTTTGTGGAAGTGCGAGATTGTACTAACATTTTGAGGATCTTTCTGTTTGCTAGTCTGAAAATATTTAGAAATGGAGAAGCCGTGTGGTGGTGGCGCATGCCTTTAATCCCAGCACTCAGGAGGCAGAGGCAGGCGGATCTCTGTGAGTTCGAGGCCGGGCTGGTCGACAGTCTCAATGCAGAGAAACCCTGTCTCGTGAAAAAAAAAAAAGAAATGGAGAAGAAACATTACTAGATTTTGCATTATCTCTTTTGCTTCTAAGCTGAAAAATACCTTAAAGTTTCAGTTGTATGGTTTTGTAAGTGATCTGTGAGATATCTATCCTTAGCTAGAATATTGTATCTAAAGTCTGTTAAATGTCTTTCTTTCAGTTGCTATCAGGCTTTGCTTAAAACATTCGTTTCTTTTGAGAGTAAAGAATTCTTTATAATGTTTTAACTTATAGTTGCTTTATTGGTACTTTTTTAATTAAAGAGATACTTTAATGTGAGAAAAATAAAAAATTATTATGTTTAAAATAATGAGCTGGAGAGATGCGTCAGCAGTTAAGCTCACTTACAGAGACCACGTTTGGGTCCTAGCACCCAAATGGTGGTTCACAGCCATCTTTAACTCCAGTTTGAGTGCCTTCTGACTTCTAAGTACTCAAAAGCATAAGATGAAATAAGTAAATCTAAAAAAATCTAATAAGAGATTCTACTTTTGTTTAATGATTTTGATCCTAAGGAAAAAACCAAAAATTTGAAAGCAACTGTCTCTTGTGCTGTTTGAATCTGTGATAGCCCAAATACCATTTACTTTGTATCTCCTGTCTCTAATCTTCACATCTAACCAAATGTAGCCATTGAAGATTAATTAGAAGGAAAAAAATTGCCCTTCTTAGCCTGTGCAAACCAAACACTTCTTTCCTGTTACTGTTGCCTAAAACAATATAGCATGACATTTACTTATTTATTTATCTGTCTATTTGTTTTGGTTTTTCCAGGCAGGGTTTCTCAGTAGCTATGGAGCCAGTCCTGGAATTGGCGCTATAGACCAGGCTGGCCTCAAACTCAAAGAGATCCACCTGCCTCTGCCTCCCAAGTGCTGGGATTAAAGGTGTGCGCCACCACTACCCAGCAAGGATTCGGTTTTTAATCTCTTACTTAACCATAGCATTGGATGTTATAAATAATCCAGAGAGAATCTTTGTGTTTGTATGTACATGTTATACCATTTTATTGAAGGGATTTGAGCATCCTCAGATTTTGGTATCCATGACTGGAGAGGAGAACTCTCTTAGAATCAATCCCCTATGGAATTATGGATGATTTGTATATACTTTTTAGGGTTGTCTGTCCGTCGTCTGCCCCCCCCCCCCCCGCGCCTTGTAATAAGAAGTACCCGTTAATATAGGATATTATGAGAAATCATGAAAGCTAAGAGAAATTAAATTGTAATTCCATATAAAGATTATTGTTCTCTCCCTGTCCCTTTTAAAATTAAATTTCACTCACTCACTCACTCACTCACTCACTCACTCACTCACTCACTCACACACTCACTCAGAGACAGGGCTTCACTATATAGCACAAGCTTGCCCTTAAATTTTGATCCTCTTGTCTGAGCCTCCCATGTGCTAGGATTACAGGGATATACCATGTTCAGTTTCATAATCATTCATAAGGAAAACAGGGCTGGAGTGATGGCTCAATTGTTAGGAGCATTTGATGGAATATTCCAGAGGACCTGAATTGGGTTCCCAACCTCCACATCAGGAGGCTAACAACTACCTGTAATCCAGCATCAGAGGATCCAGTGTACTCTTTTGGCTTCCATGCACACACACACACACACACACACACACACACACACACACACTAGATACACATAAAAATCTGTTAAAAATGAGAAAAATGTGTGTTAATCCTGATATTTTCCTGAAAGACAGAATAGGCAGGTTTTAATGGAAGGTGCAGACTAAGATGATATGGACATCACTCTTTGTCTTTGATGTATTTTATGTCTTTTCTGTTGCTGTGATAATACTATGACCAAGGCAGGAAAGAGTTTATTTGGGTTACACAGTTTCAGAGAAGTCTGACCATCATGGCGAGAAGCATGGCTCAGGCAGGCCGTGTCTCAGGAAAAGTAGCTGAATTTTCACCTTGATACACAGGCTTGAGGCAGAGTTCAGTGGGAATGGCACTGTGGGCTTTTAAAACCTTAAAGTCTGTTCCAAGTGAAACACCTCCTCCAAAAAGGCCACATCTCCCAATCCTTCCCAAACAGTTCCACCTACTGGAGACCATTCTCATACAAACTACCACAGTGTGTATGGTTGCTCTGCTTGCGTTTGTGTGAGTCTACTATGTTCATGCTTTGTGCCTGCAAAGTCAGAAATTCCCTCCAAGTGGAGTTAAGACATGGTTGTGAACCACCATGTGGGAGCCAAGAAGTGAATCCAGGGCCTCTGTAATCGTAATAACAAGTGCTCCTAACAACCCCCATCTCTCCTGCCCCCGCTCTCAGTTTTTTAAGACACATTTGGTTTGTTGTCATGCTAGATAATTTCCAGATTTCTAGACCTGCCGTGCTTTGGAAAGGTCAGAAGAGAAGGCTGGAAAGGGATTTGTCTGCTTATGGCTGCCATTCATTGGTCATAGTTACTACCTAAGACAATTATTATGCATTGTTCTGGAATACACTAAATGAAATACTCTGTGACTGTCTCGGTTTCTATCCTGACCTTAACTTGATGCCTCTAATGTCAAGAAATTACAGAAATCCGTGACCTGCTAAAAACTGCCTCATGCTTTTGGAATGTTTTGCTCTGGGTACAAAACTCTGAAGTAGTTGTGGAGTTAGTTACAGCTTCCTGTAGTTATTCATAGGCCTGCCTTGACTGTATCTCCAAAATAGACTGAAATACCTATGGGTTGTTTCCCAAGGTACTGATTGGAAAACAGGCATGTAAATCGGGGAGTCTATAGAAACTGTCTACCTTAGGGTTCCATTAAGTGTGTAGACTCATTTAAGCTTTTATTAAATAAAAGCAGTTCCTCTTTTAACATGCTGGCAGTCTGCTGTTTTTTCATCTAGAATGTTAGCTTTAGGCACGTTTTCTCACTTTGTATCCCTGGCTGCCTAAAAGTCCCTCTGTGGATCAGGTTGGCCTAAAATTTGGCTGTAGTCCTGCTTCTGCCTTCTAAGTGTTAAGACTATAGATGCGTACCACCACACCTATCTAGAATAATTTTATTTTCCAGATAGAGTCTTGTGTAGCCAAGTCTGGCATCAAACTCAAGATTCTGCTGCCTCAGTGCTGGAGACTAGGCCAGTCTGTAACTTGCTGCAATCCTCCTTTCTCTGCCTTCTGAATACTGGAATTACAGGCATGTGCCACTATGCCTAGCTCAGAATAGATCTCGAATGTCTTTCCTTAGTAAATGCCTAGCATCCCTTAAGATTTTAGTGTTTTACTATATGGATAGGAGTAATTTTTTCCAGTTATTAATGAATTGTGATTTACTTTTTTTTTTTTTTTTTTTTTTTTTTTTTGGTTTTTTGAGACAGGGTTTCTCTGTAGCCTTGGAGGCTGTCCTGGAACTCACTTTGTAGACCAGGCTGGCCTCGAACTCACAGAGATCCACCTACCTCTGCCTCCCGAGTGTTGGGATTAAAGGTGTGCGCCACCAACGCCCAGCATGATTTACTTTTAAGAAGTGTGTGTGTGTGTGTGTGTGCGCGTGTGTGCGTGCGCGTGTTAAGTTGCAGATAGTTAAGAGCCACATGATGTGGGTGCTAGGAACCAAACTTGGGTCCTTTGTAAGAGCTCTATGCTCTTAACCATTGGCTGTCTCTATCTTCAGTTGTCATTTATATATACTCACTTGATGAACTTTTCAGCTTTTATTTAGAAATAATTTTGATTTTACAGAAAAAAATTCCCAATGAGAACAAATAATTGTTCCTAATCTTTTTACTTTTTCTCATTATACTTTACACACACACACACACACACACATACACACACACACACCTGTAAGGTATGTGTATCTTTTTCTTCTCACTTCAATATATACTTTGCAAGATTGGGGTATTTTTGTAGTCATTGTATAATTAATTACCTTACATAAGCTTAACAGTTCCATTCTCTCCAGAGTTCACTATTTTAATAGACCCAGAAGTGTTCTTTACAGGACACCCCCCCCACCAATATAAAATCCAGTTTATTAACTGTTAGATTTAATTGTCATGTTTCTTTAAGAGTCTTTAATCTGGAACATTTCGGCAACCTTTATTTTTTTCTTTTAAAAGTGTATTTAACAATTTCATACATGTGTATAATGATCCCAATTTCCCTTATCCTCACTCCCACCACACGCTGAAGTCCTACTTCTGACAAGCCCCTCCTACTTACTTTTCCTTTCTGATCACTGCATTTAGTTGTGGTTGCTTGCAGGAGTGTGAGTCTGGACCTATTTAGTTATGTATTGGAGCCTGGCAACTTAGTGACTGTACCACTGAAGAAAATGAATCTTTCTCCTCAGTGCATATTAATTACCCACAGTCCCTCAGGGAGCGATGGGGCTTAATGAGCTTGCTAGCCAGCCCTGATGAAATGATGCTGGGTCCAGGGTTGTGCAGGTTGTCACAGCCGTGGTGAATTGATGACTGTAGTGGCCACGCCATGTCCTTAGGACACTCTCACAGCAGTGCTTCCCAGCCTCTGTTGTTTGCATTGTTTCTGCCCTCTGCTGTGATGCTTCAGGGGAAAGATGATAGAGAGCATCCAGTTAGGAACAAGCACTTCATAGTCTCCGTACTCTGACCAGTCCTGAGTTATTGCATTCACCCTGCCTTTGCAAAAGGAAGCTTCTCTGGTGAAGTCTGAGAGCACCAGTCTGTGGGCAGAAGCATAAAGTCTAGTAGGCACTTTTAGACCGTGTCCATTCAGGGGCTGAAGAGATAGCTCAGCAACTAAGAGCACTGACCGCTCCTTCACACGGCCCTGGCTGGAGTCCTAGCTTCCACATGGCAGTTAACATCTGTCTGTAGCTTGAGTTCCAGAGGATCCCATAGCTCAGCAACTAAGAGCACTGACCGCTCCTTCACACGGCCCTGGCTGGAGTCCTAGCTTCCACATGGCAGTTAACATCTGTCTGTAGCTTGAGTTCCAGAGGATCCCACAGACACCAGGTATTCATGTAGTACTCAGATATGCTTGCACACACGTAGAAACATAGCCTTAAGAACAAACCCCCCCATGTCCATTTGGCAAAACTGTAGTAGGTTCTTCCCTGGGCCTATGACTGCCCTAGCTGTGGAGTTTTGTCTAGGTTCACAGTGCCAGACCTAAAGTTCCCAGCTGTGGAGGGGGCCTCACACCCAGCCAGAATGCTGTTGGCTGCCCCGCAATAGGTGTGCCATTATCACACACCAACAATAGGCGTGCCACTATCACATATCCCTGGGCGTGTCTCACCAGGCAGTCATTAGTGTCGCCTGTGGGACCCACAGCTGCATTAGGACCATTGGTGGCTTTTCTCCCCAGCAGCTACTGTAATACTTTGCAGTACTGTGAAAGTTATCCAGTAGGAAGGAAATGTCCAGCTCAGATACAACTGGATTACTTATTGTCTTGCATCCTGAGTACGTGATGTCTTCAGAAGTAGGATCTTAAAATGTTTGTAGTGGGCAACCAAGTACATCAGCAATACCTTGTAATGTTAGGGGTGCATGGGCCTCCCTGATTAATCTGACACTAGGATCTTTATTTCATAACGTTTGGCTACTGGGAGGAGCATTATCCACCACCTGTAGAAGGTGTTTTTATTTAAATTTATTTCTTATTATCTATTTACTTTAGAGATAGTGCCTAGGTGTGTTGCTCAGGCTCCTTTTTTTTTTTTTTTTTGGTTTTTTTTTTGGTTTTTCGAGACAGGGTTTCTCTGTATTGTTTTGGAGACTGTCCTGGAACTCGCTTTGTAGACCAGGCTGGCATGGAACTCACAGAGATCCGCCTGCCTCTGCCTCCCGAGTGCTGGGATTAAAGGCGTGTGCCACCAACGCCCGGCTGCTCAGGCTCCTTTTTTAAGTGGAAATCCCATACTTTAGCCTTCAGAGTGTTTTGCTTACAAGTCTATACCACTGTGCTTGGTATTTTATAGCATTATTATTTCTGAAAAGTGCTTTCATGTCTGTCTTCTCATTAGCATTTTTGGAGACAGGTCCATTCATGTCTTACTGGGGCTGTTATACTGTTAACTAGTCAGGGTCGTGACCATTGTTTTCACTACCTTGTGCTTGTTTGCTTCTGGTTTTGTTCCTTTTTTCCCTCCTGTAAATAGTACAGGGAGATACTTTTTACACCCTTGCAAATGATTAATATGGGGATCTACTTTTGGACCATGCAACTATCCTAGTTTTAATTTTATTTTATTCTGTGTGCATGCACGGTAACTGGACACCAGAAGAGAACATGAGATTCCCTGTAACTGGAGTTACAGACAGTTGTGGGTGTTGGGAACTGAACTCAGGACCTCTGGAAGAGGAGCCTAAGTACTGAGCCATTCCACAAAGCTCCATGCAACTGCCTTTTTTAAAATTGCCTTTATGCTTAGCATTTATTAATGAGTTTTGCCTTTAGTCTAATAGTAACAAAATAAAGATCTCTATTTCTAGCATTCTTTGCTTTTTATCACTTGACAGTGGATGTTTCCCTCTAAACAAGAGCGCTCCGTATTTATCTTACTATTATTGCTGTAGACGAATGGATTGTTCCTTCTGCTAATCATCAAGGTTGTATATTTGGTACTCATTTGTAGGGAAAAGGGGCCAGCCAAAGAAACACACCCTGAGCAGAGCCAAAAAACACACTTTGGCCCTGCAACCTGAACCAAAGAAATGAAACCTCACCCTGAAATCAGTGCCAAAGAAACACACTTTGTCTCTGGAATCAGAGCCAGTAAAATGCACCCTGGCCCTAAATTGAGAGCTGAAAGGCTAAAAAGGACCAGTGAAAGAAACACACTTTGGCCCTGAAACCAGGGCCAAATCTGACCCTAACCCTGGGCAGAAAACTAACCAATCCCTGAGCAGATTTAGCCATCCTAAACTCGGATTGAAATCTGATCAATCCCCTAGAAAAACTCTGCCCCCCAGTGTCTGATCAGCGTGTGGCTGTTCAGGCTGCCCGACTGTCCTCTGTCACCCTGGTAGAGGGCAGCCACCCTCCTGAATTCTTCCCTCCCAATAAATCTTGAATGAGGTTTGGTGAAGACCTCCTTTCACTGGAGAAGAAATGACCCAGAGCAGAGGGGAGCAGGGCTGTAACACTTTTTGCCCAGGGAAACCTTCCCATGCTAAGTGAAGTTGTTACACTCTGCTGTCTGGGGGACTGGAGCTGAACAGCCTCGCCTGGGAAACCCTCCTGCTGGAGCAGAGCTGATACACTAGGGAAGCCTCTCCCTGAAGTAGGGCTGTAAGCGGCTATGCCCTACTGTGACCTGGGGTATTTATTCCTTGGCTCCTGATTGCCAGAATGCCTTTCCATCTGAGCTGTGACACTCCATGTTCTTTGGCTCCTGAGTGCCATAAAAACCCCTCCCTGTCCATCCCATTGGATCCGTTGAAATGCCTACAATATTAGCTAGGGCTTGGCCCCTGACATTCAAACTGAGGTAGTGAAAAAGTACCTCACAGAGCTGGAGAGTTGAGTCAGCAGTTAAGAGCACACTCTGCTCTTGAAGAGGACCAGTGTTCAGTTCCTAGCACCCTTCACTCAGACTTGTTCTCGAGAGTGTGCACACACATACACACACTGAAAAATAAGATTTCCTCTGGGTGTGGTAGTGGGTTCCCAGGGGAGGCAGAGGCTACACAGAGAAACTCTGTCTTGAAAAACCTAAAGGTAAAATAAAGTGAAATATCTCTTTTAAACAGGCCTTATAGCTGGCCATGGTACTACATACCTTTGTTTCCTGAACTGGGAGGCAGGAGGATCTCTTGAGTTTGAGGCCAGCCAGAGCTACATAATGTGAGACTGTCTCAAAAACAAAAACAAAAGATGTGCCTTAAAATTATCTCCACTCTTGTGATTCCATCATAAGTTTAGTGTGAGATAGTTAACAATATAAAATTGCTAAAAATATCATGTATAATTTACATATATTGTTTCATGCATTTTTATGAGTTACCAATGTCAGGCAGTATAGTTACCCCTATTTAAACTTTTGGGAGAGAGCTAAAGATCAACTATTTGAGGGGGATGACTTAGTGGCTTAGTATGAGACTTGAGTTCGTATTTCTACACTCATAGAAGTGGGGCCATGTCAGTGTGTATCTGTAACCTTAGCACTGGGGCTGGAATAGATTATATGGGGTTGGTAGCCAGTCAGTCTAGCTAAAAGAGTGTTCAGAGAGAGGCCATCTCAAAAATTAGGTGAGCAAGAGAGGAAGACACCTGTGTTGACTTTTGTCCCCCACATGTATGCATGGGTGTATACACACACAACACACACACAGAAAACTAGCAAGAAAGAAAAAGTATCTGAAGCCGGGTGTGATAGTGCACGCCTATAATCTCAGCACTTGGGAAGCGGAGGCAGCAGGATTACACAATTAGGAGGAGCTAGAGAAGCTAGTGAGCACCAGACCAGCCAGACCTGTCACAAGCAAAAACTATCTAGAATCTGTGTAAGTATTAAATTCAGTAGGTAATCATAGCTCGGCTTGTTTCTTTTACCACCTTTTGTTTAGTTTCAATATTAAGGTTTTATGTTAGAAAGTTGCACTTAAAATTTTAAAATGGGAGGACGGGGAAGTGAATATGCTCCGGGTTCATAGTGTGAAATTCCCAAGTAATAAAAAATATCATGGAAAAATTTAAAATAGATTTAGTAATTTTAAATTTGGCTGTTTTATGTGAACTGACATGTACTTTTTGAAATTTTTATAGTGGGCAGAAATGGATCTGGAAAAAGCAACTTTTTTTATGGTAAGTACAGATTTTTGAATTTTAACTATATGAAGACTCAAATGTCTTTCCTTTTTTTTTTTAATTTTTATGTGTATTGATGTTTTGCCATGGGTGTCGGATCTCCTGGAACTAGAGTTAAAGACAGTTGTGAGCTACCATATGGATGCTGGGAATTGAACGTGGGTTCTCTAGAAGAACAGTCAGTGCTCTTAACTGCTGAGCCATCTCTCCAGTCCTCAAGTGTCTTTAATAGTTTATTAAAATGATTGATTTCTGAGATTGTGTCTGCAGGAAATCTAAGAAGTCATACATAGTTGGTTTAGTGTAATAAATTAGAATATGAGGATCTGAATTGTCTGTCTTCTGTTCGGCTTTGTGAGACAGCCAGAATACTTGTTCAATTATTTTTGCTAATAATGGCGAAACACTTGTTCAATTATTTTTGCTAATAATGGCTGTGTATATCTTGGATGGATCCTGAGAAAGGATAGAGCAGTGCAGTAAAAATACTGATACCTGTTTGAAGATGATAAAAATGTATTAAGAATAACATGAGAGATGACTCAGACAAGTCTTTTGAGAAGAAAAAAATCAGTGGAGTTGGACTATATAAAGAGGGGTTTTAATTGTTAGCTTAGTTGACAGTGCTTCTGCAAGCAGGGTTTGGCAGGAGTGAAGGTTTTGTTTCTTTACACATGTGTCTGAAGGACACTGAACGCCTATAATGGTTGTGATTTGGTGATGGTCAGAGAGCAGACTGAAGTAAGCGTGCATCTGAGATCCCAGGGAAAGGAGGACAGTGTGGGTCTCCCCGTCCCAGTCTGTCAAAGCACATGACAGCATCCTGAGTGCTCCTCCCTTGTGCTCTCACACTGACAGTATTTTAGAGGTCTCTTGAGTAGATCTCAACCAGAACAAGTAAATTAAAGCGTTCCATATCTTGGGCAGTAGTCTGTTGGTTAGGTGTTTTATGTGGAATGTGGGACTAGTTCTCACAGAAGCGGGGATTAAGCAGTGCAGGAGGGGCTGGGAATGTGAAGCAGGTCCTGTGTTTCTTAGTTTGCACAAACTGTTCAGCTATAGCAGTGCGTCATTGTGTTGTTATTAGGCAGACGGATCTATTTAGGCGATTAAAACCTCATGTGGCTTGTTTATGCAGTTTTATACAGTGCATGGCTTTATAATGTTCACCTAATTTATTAGTATAGTGTATACTTTTATTAGGGAGTAGACCTACCTTTTGCTTCCCTGATTTTTTTGATACTTGATTGTCTTTTATATTTCAGTGAAAGCTTAATTTATAATATCATCCTACCATATTAGTCTGATATCCTGGAAAATTGTCTGTAATCATTTTGTGTTTATGAAACAATCTGCAGTGTTTATTGCCTGATATGTTATATTCTATTAAGATAACGGGGTTATGAATACACTGTAAATCCTCCTTTAGAATGTACTAATAGCCTTGTTTTTGTGTTTTTTAGCAATCCAGTTTGTTCTCAGTGATGAATTTAGTCATCTCCGCCCGGAGCAGCGATTGGCTTTGTTGCATGTGAGTGAGACTCTTTAAGACATTGTTAAGTATTTTTAAACATTCCTTGTCAGTCTTTGTTTTGAAAGAAAATTGCTGGGCATGGCTGCTCACTGATTGCAGCTCTTGAAAGAAAGGCTGAAGCAGGATTGCCTTGAGTTTGAGGCCACGCAGGGCTTTCATAGTTCCAGGCCAGCTTGAGCTGCAGTGTGAGATCCTGTCTTTAAAAGGGGGTGGAGGAGACAGGACTGAAAAGATAGCTCGGTGGTTAAGAGCATTGGCTGCTCTTCCAGGGGCCTTGGCTCTGTTTCCAGCAGCAACATGGCAGCTCACAAGTGTCTGTGTCTCCTTCTGGCCTCTGGGCACCAGGCACACATGTGGTGTGTGATGCATGTGCTGGCCGAACCCCTGTACGTGCGAAGTAGAGATAAATACACTTTTAAAAGTTCAGGGCACAACCCCTGTGTGAGCATGATGTGTTAGTAAGTGTGCTGTTCTGTTGTAAAATCCAGTGTGCTACGTCAGCCACAGATAAAGCTCTAATAATTTCATAATAGTTAGAAGAAAGTTATATGTAACCAGCTGCGTGGTAAAGGGTACATGCGGGGCTACAACACTTAAGTGATCTGGGCCAAGGGCTAAGGATTTAGAGGAAGACTAAGACAGCAGCTCATTCTTGCAAGGAGAATGGCGTTTATTGTAGCAAGAGCAGAGCGTTAAATACCAGTAGCAGGCGGGGTGGAAAACTACTAAGGGCTACCAAGGTCAGGAGCTCACGTTCCCAGAGCCCTCTGGCAAAGGATGGGCAGACAACAGGAACTTGAATTTAGACGATAAGGATGGGTGGAAAATAGGAACTTGCATTCAGACTATACTGGGTAGAGGGGGCAAGAGGTATTTTGCTAGAAGTTCCTAGTCACAAGCTGGTCAGCAGACCCCCATGGGGGAAGAGTGCAACAGTTACAGAAATTTCTTCCATATGAACTTTTTCAGATTTTATTTTAAAAAACTGTTGTGTGAATGTACGTACATGGACCAAGGTGTATATATTACTGAGCCAGAAGACTTGGGGAGTGGGTTTGTCTTCTGTGGTCCCTGTGATTGAACTCACCAGCAAGCTTGTATAGCAAGCACTCTTACTTGGTGACCGTCCTGCCAGCCCTTCCCTTTTGCTTATTGAGACAGTTCACTGTTGCTCAGGATGACTTCATACTTATAATTCTTTTGCCTCCACTTCTCAAGTGCTGGAATTAGAGTTGTGAACCATTCCTAGTTACATAAGTTTCCTTTAAAATTTTTATTTGTGTGTATGTGTGTACATATGCATGTACCTGCCTGCTTCTCTGTTACCTGCATTAAATGAGTGAGAAACCAAAGAGGGCGATGGATTCATTGAAACTAGAATTACAGGTGGTTGTGAGACACCTGTGTGGGTGCTGGAGCCTGAACCCAGGTCCTCTGCAAGAACAGTAGGTGTTCTTAGCCACTGAGCCATCTCGTCAACCCATTTACATTTCTGTAAGACTATTGGTCCTAAAGACAGGTTTGCTGAGGACAAAGAAGAATTACAGATTGGGGAGCTTTATACACAGCTACAAGTTGAGGGCATAGAGAAATTACCATTGCGAACCTAATAAACTTTGTATTTAGTGCCTCTTCTCATTGTGGAAACGAGTGTTTAGGGCTAGTGATGCAGTTCAGGGTAGAATGCTTGCCCAGCATGTGTGAGGCCATAGATTTGATCCCTGCTGTTGTTTTTCTCTTTGTTCTTTGGGGGCTTGTTCTTACTTATGAATGTCTGGCCTTAGCTTAGCTTAAATCTAGTCAGTCTTTCTAACTTAAATTAGCCCATCTCTCTTCTACATTTTGTCTCTGGATTTTTACCTTTCTTTATTCTGTACGCCTCTCTTCCCTTCTTACTGTGTGGCTGACCTCTGGGGTCCTTTCCCTTTTTTTTTGCTCCTTCACCTTTTACTCTTTCTCCTTTTTATTCTCTCTGAATGTCAGCCCTGCCTATCCTCTCCTGTCTAGCTATTGGGTGTTCAGCTCTGTATTGGACTAATAGGTGTTTTAGACTGGCAGAGTAACACAGCTTTGCAGATGTAAACAAATGCACTGTAAAAGAATGTAGCACATCTTTGCGTCACAAATATTCCACAGCATAAACTAATGTAACACCTTTAAAGCTAATATTCCATAGCAGATTCCCAGCACTATAAAACAAAACCTGTAAGGAAAGTTGTTATAAATTTCATTTGGGTAAGAAATTATATATGACTAATGAGATACCATAATTTAGCTTGTTTACATATTGTGTATAATTAGTTTTAAGATGAGATAATAAGATTGTACAGTATACCTAAATGATGTTTCTTATATATAGGAAGTCCTTTGTAATCATGACTTTTTTTTTTCCTTTTTGTTTTGAATTTGTAGCCCAGTAATCAAAACTGATATCATATAGGACACTTGTTAGACTAATCAAATTGGCATTAAAAGAACTAATCTTTTAGATGGGGGAGGGTGTGTTTGGTTATGGGGTTAAAGGCCAGATGTCATGATCAGGTGTTTTCCTGTATTTCTGTCTGCATTTTATAGATGGGCCCTCACTGAGCTTGGAGCCCATCAGTTCCATTCAACTAGACTGGCTTGCCAGTGAGCTCCTAGGCAGATGCCTTTCTCTGCCCATTCTCCCCCCAATACTGGAGTCAAGGGATGCTGTTGTGCCCAGCATTTATGTGGGTACTATGGATCCAAACTCAGGATCCAAACTAGCCTTGCCTGCACTTTCCTATTTTCAGAAACTGTGTACTGATCTGATACAAAGAATGAGAGCCTAAGCTGAGTAGATGGATGGTAAATATCTGAACTTGGTGTGTAGTTGTGTCATAGGTGGTCTGAATGTGATACCTTAAATATGCATGTTTCTGTTAGCAGATTTAAAATCACAAACTATGCGTCATGTGTTTAGAAAACAGATATCCAGTAATCATCACATTATTTCTTAGGGTTCCTTTCTAGCATTAAGATGAGGCTACAAGAAAAGACCCTCAAGCTATATTGCAAATTGGTAGAATTAGGTGACTGCAGGCTATTGTGCCGTAATAAAGTGGCCTCCAGAATTAAACTTGAGTCTATCTGCAGTAGTGTTTTGTTACTGTGATAAAATGCCTGGTATACACAATTTAAGGGCAGAAAGATTTATTTTGGTTTATAGTGTCATAGGCTTCCATCCCTGGGCCTTGTTCTGTTGCTCAGAGTATCATGGGAGTAGGGATGCCTGACATGCTACTTATCTCATGGTGGACAAGAAACAGGTGGATGTTGAGGCGCACACCTTAATCCCAGTACTGGGGGGGCAGAGACAACGTGGGTCTCTGAGTTGAAGGCCAGCCAGGTTACTTAGTGAGATACTATCTCAGAAATTAAAAAGCAGTGCCAGAGACCTAGGCCATAGCAGCCCTCAGTGAGGCTCACTACACTATTTCTGGTTTGGCCCTGCTTCCTAAAGCAGTGGTCCCATGAAGGCCCAAAACTTCAGTATGAGTCTTCTGGTAGGGATACTTCATATCTGAACCATCACAATATTTTGATATTTTTCATATAGTTGTTACTCAGAATAAAAAGCCTTTCCTGTTTGGTAATCAGGATATGTACTAGTGTAGTATTAAGTTTTTCTCCATTGAGTCAGGCTTGTTATGCATTAAGCTTTGTATGTGTTGTGAGGAGCCTTTGTCTTGAGAAATGGGTCTTCCTGTGTAGCCTAGGCTGATGTGGAATTAAGGCAGTCTCCCTCCTTAGTCTTTCAGGTATTGAGCGTACAGGTGTGTGCCAGCGTGCCTGTCTGTGCTAGACTTTAAAATGGGTTTAAGTAGTATAAAATAACATTTAAGTTACAAATGCCCCATTTTTTTTCATGTTTCAGGAGGGTACAGGTCCTCGTGTTATTTCTGCTTTTGTGGAAATCATTTTTGATAATTCAGACAACCGGTTACCAGTAAGTGATAGTTAATTTTTTTAATAATAATGTTGGGAATTTTATGTAATGGTTTCAATGCTTAAAATTCAAAGCACTGAAGATTTATAATTTAGATTTATATTGCTAAAGTAAATAAGTAGTCTATGGATTTTGTGTTTAAATTTCAACAACTACTCTAGTAAACAAAGGATTATGTAAAGCAATTGTAAAAAAATTTTCCCTAAATATTCATAGTATCATCTTTAGAGAGATCGTTGAAATTCTAAAATAGTGTGATGGTGTGATGAAGGACTTTAAAATGAACTTATCTTAAAAAGTTGTCTACTTGACTGTCTTTGGGCTTTTATTTATTTATTTCTTAGATTGATAAAGAGGAAGTTTCACTTCGAAGAGTTATCGGTGCCAAAAAAGACCAGTATTTCCTAGATAAGAAGATGGTCACGTAAGCTTTTGTTTCTATGTTTCCAGTTAGTTTACAGGTTCATAAACACAAGGAGATGACTACCTGATACTTGGTAATTAGCTTTCAGTCTCAACATACAGTCCCGAGTTTCTCTGGAAGATGATTCAGTTTCTGATATGTAGTTCCTAATGCTGTGTTACTCAGTGCTAATTTGCTTGCTTATTGATGGTTGCTTTAAAATTATTTATCTAATTTTCATTGTTTATTAACAGGAAAAATGATGTGATGAATCTTCTTGAAAGTGCTGGATTTTCTCGAAGTAATCCCTATTACATTGTTAAACAAGGAAAGGTAAAACGATTGTATGTACTTCCTTGTAGAAATTACTTTTCTTGATAACAACTTCCCCTGAATGATTATTTTATATTGAAGTTAATGATTTTCAGGGTTATGAAGTACCAAATACATTTGGGTATTTTTGTTTGTTTGTTTTTACAGGTAGCCCTGGCTGTCCCAGAACTCATTATGTAGACTAGTCTCTCTGGCCTCAAACTAACAGAGATCCAATGCCTTCGCCTCCCTAGTGCTGTAATTACAGGCTTGTGCCATCACTAGGGACTAGCTTTATATTGAAAGAAGTATGCCAGTAGATTATTAGTGACCTAGTGAGGTGGAATTTATTGGAAAACGTTGGCTTTTAGAAGTTACAGTGATCATATCTAAGTCTATTACATAAGTTCTATAAAAATTATACTTGAAGTGGGGCAGTAATGGCACATGCCTTTAATCCCGGCACTTGTGAGGTAGAGGCAGGTGGGTCTCTGTAAGTTCCAGGACAGGTACTATTTCTACGCAGAGAAACCCTGTCTCAAAAAAACTAAAACTAATAAATAACAAAAAGAGAAGAAAAATTACATTTGAAAAAAGTTACTTCCCAAAAGTAATATTTCATTTAGTTTAAAAAGCTTGCATTGCAAGGAGCATACTATAATGCTATATACCATTTTCCCTTGAGTTTTTTTTTTAACATTTATTTATTTATTTATTAAGTATACAGTGTTTTGTTTGCATGTAACCCTGCAATGCCAGAAGAGGGCACCAGGTCTCATTACAGATGGTTGTGAGCCATTATGTGATTGCTGGGATTTGAACTCAGGATCTTTGGAAGAACAGCCAGTGCTCTTCACCTCTGAGCCATCTCTCCAGCCCATCCCTTGAGTTGTTTTTATCAGGTAGACTATAAACTCTGGCTGATTATTCTGTTGCTTCCTCATGTAATTTTCATCTCAGAACTTACCCTTTAGTAGATTTTTTTTCTTCCATTATTTATTTTCCTAGAGTATTGTTTGGTATGTGTACCTTTGAAAAACCGTTCTTAGCTCAGAACCATTTTTTTTTAATGTAAAAGTGTAAGAATAACAGTTTCTTTAATGCAATGGTAGTATTTTGATATCTAATGATTTGTATTAAGGCACATGCCATTTAGGTTGTACCATATTTGTCTATTAAAGCATATCATTCCTGTTATTTTTTTGTAATTCAAAATTTAAAAATTGTTATTGTGTGAATAGTATGTGGATACAGGTGCTACAGCTTACAGTTGGAGGTCAGAGAACAACTTTGTGGTAATTCTTGTTTTCTACCTTTATGTGGGTTCTGGGGATCAAACTCAGATTAGGTGTGTACCACAAACACTTGTATCCACTGAGCCATCTTGTCATACTCTCCCGTTATAGTTTACTTATTTAATATAGCCTTAAAGAAATCTGCAATGGGACTGGAGAGCCGGCTCAGTGAAGAGTGCTGACTGCTCTTGCAGGTGATCCAGGTTGGCTTCCTAGGACCCACGTGGTGTCTCATAGCCGTCTGTAACGCCAGTCCTTAGGAATACAGCAAGCGCACATACATGCAGGCTCAGACCTATAACACACAAACCTAAATAGTTTAAGAGTCTGTAATGGTTTCCCTTTATAAAAAATAATTTCTTCTGGGGCTGAAGAGCTGGCTCAGTGGTTATGAGCATTGGCTGCTCTTCCAGAGGACCTGTATTCAATTCTCAGCACCCACATGGCAGCTCACAACTGTCTGTAAGTCCAGTTTCAGGGAACCCTAACCCTCACAAGCACATACATGCAGGTAAAACATTGATGCTCATAAAATAAAAATTAAAAAAACAAAAAACACTTGGAACAGTGGTGTTCATCTTTTTTTTTTTTTTTGGTTTTTACGAGACAGGGTTTCTCTGTATTGTTTTGGAGGCTATCGGTCCAGCCCAGCCTCGAACTCACAGAGATCTGCCTGCCTCTGCCTCCCGAGTGCTGGGATTAAAGGCGTGCGCCACCACCGCCCGGCTATGGTGTTCATCTTTTATACATTTATTATATTGCCTAAGGGGAAAATGGTAGTATTTCATTTATAAGATAGTGATACTCATAAAAGAGACTGGTAGATAAAGGAGATAGGGAAATTGGCTATAGGGGCTGAGAGAAAACTGTTGGTAAGGTGTCTGCTGTATAAGTAGGACCATGTGTTTGGTGGTCTCTAGTACCCATGTGGACAGCCCAGTGCAGCAGCTCATTCTTGTGACACCAGTGCTGGAGAGGTAGAGATGGGCGGATTCCCAGGGCTTTCCAAAACAAGGTGGACAGCTCTTAAAGAATAGATCTTTGACTTCACAGGCATGTCTTCCCATGTACAGCTACACATACTTGAATATGCACACAAAAGAGAAATGGTATGGTCACTATATACATTATATTGATTTAATCATAATCTGCTAAAATTTAGCACATGCATTTTTGTATTTAAAGTCCTTTCAGAGCCCAGCATAGCGGTGCACTTCAGTAATCCCAGCACTTAGGGACAGAGGCAGGAGGACTGAATGTTTGAGGCCAGCTCCTAAGCTACATAGTGAGACTGGTCTTAAAAAGCGAAGAAAGAGAGCCTGGCATGGTAGTGCACGCCTCTAATCCCAGCACTCAGAAGGCAGAGGCAGATGGATCTGTAAGTCGGAGACTACGCTGGTCTATGTAAATGAGTTCCGGGACAGCCAGGGCTACATAAAGGAAGCCTGTCTCAAGAAGCTGAACAGTAAAGGAAAACCTAAACATTTGAAGGTAGAGTTCTTATTTTTGGGGGGGGGGGAGGGGTTCCGAGGCAGGGTTTCTCTGTATTTTTTTTTTTGGAGGCTGTCCTGGAACTTGCTGTGTAGACCAGGCTGGCCTCGAACTCACAGAGATCTGCCTGCCCCGGCCTCTCGAGTGGTGAGATTAAAAGTGTGTGCCACCAACACCCGACTGAGTTCTTATTCGTAAGGAGTAGTCATTAGTTAATAATTACTGCTTTTTCCGAAATTCTAGATCAACCAAATGGCAACAGCACCAGATTCTCAGAGATTAAAGCTGTTGAGAGAAGTAGCTGGTACTAGAGTATATGATGAGCGGAAAGAAGAAAGCATCTCTCTAATGAAAGAAACAGGTAAAACAAATACGCTCTACCTAATTTTGCTGTCAATTATTTTCTTGTTGTATTAATAATAGAAAGTGTTGTCTGGCTTCAGAAATACATTATATGGTGATTTTTGTGCATATTGAGTAAAGGGAAAATCAGTTTGAGGTAGTTTAAGGGTTGAGGTTTCTAGTATTTCATCTTTGAATAAAGATAATAAAAATAATAGGGCCTTGGCAAGTCAACCAATTTTTGACTCCAGCTTCCTCAGAAGTCTTACCAGTAAACTGGTGTGCTTTTCCCTCCCCTCCAGATATTGGAGTATCTCTTGTTACAAAGTTCTATATTGTTCAGAAAGAAGTAGATGTAGAATTTTAACTTTACTAGTATATTTTATTCTTTTCAAATGCTATAGCATGTCATGTAACAGCTTAGAGACAGTTTTACGTTCAAAGTCAGTAAACTGACATGGCTTTACACTCAATCTCTCTGGTCCCAAGACTTCTGTCTACAAACCCCTGTTTTGTAGATTATGACAGTTATCTTGTATGACAGTTAAGGTAATGTCATGCCTGGATTACAGTAAGTATTCATTGTATGGTAGCAGCATGCAGTGCCCAATGATAAATACTGCGGATTAGCAATGCTGGTGATAATTCTTTAATGTGGTGGAACAGCTCATTGGTGTGAAGAGGAAGTGTAAACTGAGGTAGGTCCTCTGCCACCCGTCAGAATGACTGTTAGTGTGTAACTTTGTTCTCCAGTGCTTTTTATTAAAAAAAACAAAAACTTACTGTTTTTACATCTTAGATTTCATTAGCGCATGATACCAATGAAATAATGCTATACTTCTAGGGGGTAATTTTAGTTTATATCTGAGAAGTGATATCCCATGAAAACTTCACCATCTTCTTTCCCTTGCTATTCTGAAGAGGGCAAACGGGAAAAAATCAACGAGCTGTTAAAATACATTGAAGAGCGGCTACACACTCTGGAGGAGGAGAAAGAGGAGCTGGCTCAGTACCAGAAGTGGGATAAGATGAGGCGTGCCCTGGAGTACACCATCTACAACCAGGAGCTCAATGAGACTCGGGCCAAACTTGACGAGGTAAGACGCGGCCTTTACATCACAGTTACTCTGCTTCCGGAGCATGGTAACTCAGTTACTCTCCATTGACCTTTTAGTGATTTTTAAATATGAACTTAAAGATGAAAACCTTTTACTTTACCAACCTAAAGGACATGCTTATGAAAATATAGAAAGCTTACAAAACTAAAAGCATAATAATGTTTTAAGTGTGTTATAAAATGTTAGATACAAAATGAGTTAGAAATAGTAGGTTGTTTTGTTTTTCAGCTTTCTGCTAAGCGAGAAACAAGTGGAGAGAAATCTAGACAATTAAGAGATGCCCAACAGGATGCAAGAGATAAAATGGAGGTAAGATTATAAATAAGCTTCAGATTCATATTCAGTGCTGCAAACTTTTTGTACCAGAATAGTGGGATGGTAACCATAAAGGGGAGTGACAGTGATTGGACATTGGAAAGCAATTGTTGTGTTAAGTTTTTAAGTGAAAGAAATAGATGGAGTCAGCAAAGTGGTGAGTAAGCTGCAGGCCAGTAGCCGGAGTCCATCCCTGGAACGCACATAAAAGTGAAAGGAGATAACGAATCCAGAAGGTTATCCTATATCCTGACATGCGCTCTGGGTCAGGTGCACTCTCGAGTGTGTGTGCATGTAGGCCCACAGATGTTTGTAAAGAGATGTAGGTGGTTGGTGGTGTCACGATCCTTCCACTGCTTCTGTTTCTGACTCATTTTCTCTTTCTGGTTAGGATATTGAGCGCCAGGTGAGAGAACTGAAAACAAAAATTTCAGCTATGAAAGAAGAAAAAGAGCAGCTCAGTGCTGAAAGACAAGAACAGATTAAGCAAAGGACCAAGTTGGAACTCAAAGCCAAGGATTTACAAGATGAGCTGGCAGGCAATAGTGAACAGAGGGTAAGTTGGTGAATAAAAGACAGTGCTGATGAGCTGCACGAGAGAAGATGACCTTTTCTGTGATGGCTAAGCTTTTGTGAGGTTTGGCACATTTGATTTGTACTCAAGTATCAACTTAGTAAGTGCTACTTTTATTAATGGTTTAGTTGTATAATTGACTTGTTTTCATGAGGAAATTTTTTTTTGCTGATGTATAAATTAAGCAGATTAAATTTTACTTGCTTTATTTACAGAAACGTTTATTAAAAGAGAGGCAGAAGCTGCTTGAAAAAATAGAAGAAAAGCAGAAAGAACTGGCAGAGACAGAACCTAAATTCAACAGTGTGAAAGAAAAAGAAGAGCGAGGAATTGCTAGGTCTGAGCTTTTCATCACCATTAGCCTTGCTGCGTAGTTGTTGCCAGTGGTGTCTGGGTGGCTCCAGGTTTGGTCCCTTGTTCAGAGAATTGGGAAGGAGGCGCACACTTTTAATCCCAGCACTCGGGAGGCAGAGGCAGGCGGATCTCTGTGAGTTTGAAGCTGGGCTGGACCGACAGCTTCGAAAACAACACAGAGAAACCCTGTCTCGTAAAAACCAAAAAAAAAAAAAAAAAAAAAAAAAACCAGCCAGTTATTTTACATAGAGCAAAGCAGAAATACACATTTGAACACAAGCAGGTAGTTATCAAGAGGTTGCTAAGGGGAATAACTTCCTTTGTTTGAAGTGGGGCATATGTGCATCTCAATGCAGGTAGGGGCCCTGGGGAGTAGAGCTCATGTTGCTAAGCTCCTGTATTTGCCTGCCTGAGTTCCTCTATAGAACCTACATAGCTGTGGGTTAAGAAGGTACTGGCATAATTAATAGGCAAAAATCATAGGCCCACTTTATGTAAGCAATGCTGTTTTTGTTTTTGAGATTGGATCTCGCCTTATAAGACTAGTTTGTATGTGCCATCATACCCATGACGCTTTTGTACCTGTAAGGTCTAGAGAACTTTTACTCAATACCCTGGGAGGTTGGACATGTCTTTTCTTTTTGGAGGACAGTCTTCTTTATAGCTCTAGCTAGCCTTGAACTCAGATCTGTCTGCCTCCTGGGTGCTGGGATTCCCGGCTTCACTCTTTTTATTGTGTGTGTGGTCATGCCATGAAGCAGGTGGAGGTCAGAAGAAAGTTTAAATTGGTTTTCTCCTGCTATATGGGTTGGGATGGAGCTATTACTAAGTTAGTCAGCAAGAATCTCTTCTTCCTCAGCCATCTCCTGTTGGCTGCTGCCACTGTCTGCTTAAAACAAAACAAAACAAAAACCCCTGAGGTTCTGAGAGATTATGGTATTTTTTGTTTTGTTTTTGTTTTTGAGACAGGATCTCATACAGCCCAGGGTAGCCTTCAACTCATTATGTAACTTAAACCTTGAACTTCTCATCCTCTTGACCCCACTTAGAAAGTGCTGGAATTACAGGCACCTGCACCATGTGTAATACCTTACCCAGTATTTATACAGGTCCTAGGGATGAACCCAGGGTTTGCATGCTAGGCAAGTATCTCTACCAAAGGATCTATGTCCCCAACTTAGTTCTGAGAGGTTAGATAACTTAGTTAAGAAACAATATCAACAAATCAGGCAGCATCTTTTTGAGGCTTGGTGGTGAGTCCTGGGCGGCTTGTGGTCTGAGACTGGCCTTGGGTAGCTCAGCTTCCAGTTTAGCTGGAGTCACAAGGTACCTGCCTTCATGCCAGATAAATAACATGGCTCTTTTTGAGTTTGTTTTTTTCCCATTCAGTGCTGTTTTAACTCAGTGTTCACTCATTCCTTGTGAGTTAGTGTAGTTTGCGTTTTTTCTGACATGCCTTGTAGATGCTCTTCCAGTCTTCTGTAACATTTTACTGTCACTGATATTTATATTAGTAGCCAACTGTTTCTTTGCCCATGTGAGGGTCTACCCTTTTTGTTTTATAGATACTTTATGTAATCAGAACATTTATGTTCTATATGTTAAAAACATATGATTTTTTAGGGTGTTTTACCATATAACTGAAAGTTCATGTATCAGTTAAATATAGTTAGAACATGTCTGAAAGTTTCTGAAGTGGGATAGTAGCGTTGTCTAGATTTAGTGACCAACCCAGACCTTGGGTCTCTGTAGAATCCTGATGAAGGGATTATTCTACTTGATTTCTAATTATAATACAATAAAGTTAGAAGACAGCTTTTTTTTTTGAAACACTTTTTAATTATATATTAGAAACAAGCTTCCTTCCCATGTCAGTCCCAGCTCCCTCTCCCTCCCCTCTGTGCCTGCTCCCTGAGGACAACTTTAAGAGTGTTTCTACCCTGTGGGTCCTGAGCCATCTCACCAGCCCTGAATTCTCCTGTAATGTAATTCCTAAAAGGGTAGTTTCTGTAGGACAATAATGATTACAATTACTTTATTTCTTGTCTTTGTAGATTGGCTCAAGCTACCCAGGAAAGAACTGACCTTTATGCAAAGCAGGGTCGAGGAAGCCAGTTTACATCAAAAGAAGAAAGAGACAAGTGGATTAAAAAGGAGCTGAAGTCTTTAGATCAGGCTATTAATGACAAAAAGAGACAGATTGCTGCTATCCATAAGGATTTGGAGGATACCGAGGCAAATAAAGAGAAAAATCTGGAGCAATATAATGTAAGAACAATTTTGCTTTTTTGGTTTAGTTTGAGACATTGTTCTACTCAGACTAGGTTTTTAGTAGCTTCTTTTATGTATAATCAATATATAATAATTGGACATACTTATGTCATTTGGTGAACTGTTATATATATACATATATATATGTATGTCTGCTTTTTGTTTCTATGGATTAAATTGATAATTTTTTTTCCATAGAAACTGGATCAGGATCTCAATGAAGTCAAAGCTCGAGTTGAAGAACTGGACAGAAAATACTATGAAGTAAAGAATAAGAAAGATGAACTGCAGAGTGAAAGGAAGTGAGTAGACTAAGATGCTGTGATTTTTACATGGTCTTTGTTTGGTTTCAGTATTTTTCTCTTAACTAAATGCTGTTCATGTCTCATTCTAACTCGTCAGTTACTTGTGGAGAGAGGAGAATGCAGAGCAGCAAGCCCTTGCCGCTAAACGGGAAGACCTGGAAAAGAAGCAGCAGCTTCTTAGAGCGGCGACAGGGAAGGTAGGCGGGGCTTCTTGTTTCCTGAGCCACCCATCAGTCAGGAAAGACATCACTCAGAAGTAGGAAGAAGTGGGATTATGTATGCAGGGTCTCTTTTATTTGCTTTCTACTTTTCTACTTTGCTCTGTTTGAGTTATAAGGTCTTACTGTGTAGCTCGGGCTGACCTCACACTCAGCTCCATGAGTTCAGGAATCACAGGTGTGTGCTGTCTTAACCTGGTTCACTACTTATTAATGAAAGCAATTTTGGTGTTGATAAAGAGTCCACTGTAAACCCCAGCATCATAGAACAGAAGCCATAGTAGTGTTAGATGTAGTTATTCTCTCTCAAGTGGATGACAGACCGGATGGTGTTTAATTTTTGGTAGTGTATCTAAGCAGTAGCATAATAGGCTCATGTCTTTCCAGCAGGAGTATCAACAATTGTCGATGCTAATATTTTTCACTAATTGGTTTACAGGCCATTTTAAACGGAATAGACAGCATAAACAAAGTGCTAGACCATTTTCGCCGAAAAGGAATAAACCAACATGTTCAAAATGGCTACCATGGCATTGTAATGAATAATTTTGAGTGTGAACCAGCTTTCTATACTTGTGTGGAGGTCACAGCTGGTAACAGGTGAGGCTTTGGGTTTGTTTTTTGTTTTGGTCTGACATTTAGGTGGGTTTTGTTGTTCCTCTTCTGAAGATGAAGAAATGAGAACACTCTAAAAGAAGTCTTGTAGTACAGTGTGCTTATCCTTAGTTCTGTGTTTAATTTTCTAATTAAAGAAGTTAGATGCTAGATACTTGTTTCTAGAACTTTATACTTTTGGGGCTCACCAGTTCATTAGAATGTCCTCAGTGTTTCTTCAGACAAATTTCTTAGTTGCATAGAAAAATGTGAAATGTTTGATCCTTAAATGCTTTAAACACCTTGCAGTCTGGTAGTAAAGATGCATCTCTCTCTGTTTGTTAGGTTATTTTATCACATTGTCGATTCAGATGAAGTCAGTACCAAGATTTTAATGGAGTTCAATAAAATGAATCTTCCTGGGGAGGTGACTTTTCTGCCTCTGAACAAGTTAGATGTGAGGGACACTGCCTATCCGGAAACCAATGTGAGTGTCTTGCTGAGCTGTTGTTATTATGACATCTGCTTCATGTGTTTTGGTGCTTAGGTATTTTACATTGGGATTCACTGATTGAGATTCACTGATCTGTAAGGTAAACATGCTTTCTTTGTGTGGAGTGTAGTTAATGCTGGGTTGGGTCAAGAAGGGAGAGGTCACAGCCAAGTAATGAAACAAATCATTGCTTATGTGTTTATCATCAGAGTGACAGACAGCAGTCAGTTTAGGAATTGGGGAAGAATTCCCAAGAAATGTGTCATACAAAAAGAATATATTGAGGTTTTTTTTTTTTTTTTTTTTTTTTTTGGATATGCTTTTGGGGAAGGAGATTGTCTTCTTTTGTATTTCAAGGCAGGGCTTTTCTATGTAACAGCCATAGCTGTCCTGGAACTTGCTCTGTAGACCAGGCTGGCCTCAAACTCAGAGATCAGTCTGCCTCTGTCCCTGCCTCCCCAGTGCTGGGATTAAAGGCATGTGCCACCACCGCTTGGCTTTGGGTATGTTTTTAAAACAGTTTAAAATAAGTTAAAAGTGTCTATTTCTGTTACTAGGTATATTTACTTTAAATGGATTACCAGCTTTGGAAATGTTAATTGCTTTGAGGTATTTGATCTAAGAATGCTGATTGTGTAACAAACTGTTGTGCTCTAGGAGTAAGGCTGAACCTATATTAGAACGATCAGTGATTTAAGTAGAATATTGAGTCTTTCTTGCTTTCAAATATACCAGTTTCACCTTTGAAGCTCTGGGGAGGAAACTTGAGGCTCGCAGATAATGACTTGAATGAAAAAGCAAAGCTGAGAAGGTGACTGGGTGGGTGAAGGCATGCACTCCAAGTCAGAGCATTCAAGGATGACCCCTGAACCCACCTTGTGGAAGGAGAAAACTGAGTCTTAAAAATTGTCCTGTGACCTCTACATGCATGTTGTGGCATGTCTACACAGGTACATACACACAAATACTGTGCAGAGGGAGAGAGTTTGAGATACATGTAGCTCATTGGAAGAAAGATGCTCTGGGTTTAGTCCTCACCATGACAGAAAGAGAATGGATGCAGTGTGGTTCTGTCTGTACAGTGTAAAGATAACAGGCCAGACACATAGAAGGTAGTGTAATTTGAATAGTGATCACCTTCAGTAGGTGACCACTATAGTATATTCCTTCTTGTGGTGTATGGTGGTTACCTTGATGTTCTCTCTGTAATTATTAAAAAGCCTTGTTCTGACTTTAGAAAAGAAAAAAGAGAAAGATGTGTATGTGTGTTTATGTACACTTGGAGGCCAGAAAATGTCTTCTTATCCCTTTCCACCATAATTTTTGAGAAGGGGTCACTTTACCAACCTAGACCTCGCTATTTGGCTAGATTGACTGGTCCTGTAAGCTCTAGGGATCTTACCTGTCCAGCCCCACATCCCCAGCGCCAGGTTACAGGTGTGCCACGTCTGGGTTTTTGTGCCAATGCTGGGGTCTGAATTCAGGAAGCCCTTTACCGGCTGAGCCATTCTCCTAGCCTGGAAAACAAGTATCTGAAAAAGTGTTTTTCTGAATGTCTCATTCAGGTGACTGAAGAAATAACTAGTTGTGTATTTTTACCTTTTATGTCACCAATACTTTCTCATCTTTCCATATATTCCCTCCCTCACTTCATCTTTACGACTTTATAAGGAAGGGACTGTTGATACAGTTGAACACATGGTAGGTCTTCACTAGATGACTTAAGTAAATGTTTCCTGGTGGCAGAGCGAGGAATTAACCTTTCTGGTCAGGTCAGCCTACAGTTGCTCTTCACAGTAACCAGTTGTTATTAACCCCTTGGTTACAGGGACAGAGTTTCCAGGCTAGTTCAGTACAATGCTTTTTTTCTAATGTCTTCTGTATAAAAACCAGTAATTTGTAATATGAGGCTACTTATATTTTTTATTTCATAAAGACATGGATAATAGTAGTAATTCTACAGTTTTTAATCAACTGTGTCACAGTATTTTTCCTAACAATGTTCATTGCAGGATGCTATTCCTATGATCAGTAAACTGAGGTACAACCCCAGGTTTGACAAAGCTTTCAAGCATGTATTTGGGAAGACACTCATCTGTCGGAGCATGGAAGTTTCCACTCAACTGGCTCGTGCTTTCACTATGGATTGTATTACTTTGGAAGGTTTGTAATCGTAATTAGCTTTAGACACACTCTAATGAAACTTTAACTTGGGGTGTGTAATGTGTCACTCTGGCTGTAAGCATATTGGTGAGTACATTGAAGAATTTAGTCATATTTTAAGAGTTTGAAAATTCACATCAGTTTGATCAGTTTTTAAAATGGTTTAAATAAGAGTATAGATCCTACGTGTAAGTGTAAACGTTTGGTCTCTGGCACCATGTGCTCCTTTGGCTGTTGAGCAGCGAAGCCTATGGAGCTTTTCTCAAAAATGAAAACAATGACTGGGTGGTGGTGGTGCATACCATGAATCCCTGCGAATCTCTGTGAGTTTGAGGCCAGCATGGTCTACAGAGTGAGTTTTAGGGTCTACATAGAAACCCTGTCTTGGAAAAAATAAAAAATAAAGAAGAGAAAAATTTAAAAACCTGTTAAGAACCCTGTTTACTAGGATAATTACCAAAACAAGTTTAACATGATCCTTTGAAATAATAGCAGTGGGTCTAATTTTTTGTTTGAAAATGGTCTCAACTGTGCATCTGTGGCCAGCCTGGAATTCATAATGTAGACCAGGCTGGCCTTGAGCCCAGAGAGATCTACCCGCCTCCCGAGTGCTGGCATTGAAGGTGTGCACCACTACACCCAGCTAACTGCCAAAATCTCAAAAATTGACAGCTTCGTCTAAATAATATTTTGATATTTGTAGCAAGTGTAATCTGACATTTTAAAAAACCTTTATAAGGAACTCATGGGTGTAACACATGGATGTTAATAATGCTACATTTTCTTTCAAGGGTAATAACAAACTTTGCCCCACTCAAATATAATTGGATTTATCTATGTAATACAGGATAAGAATTTTTAATAATACAGGTTTATTGTCCTCATTTTTGTATAATTGCTTAAAGTAACATACCCACATTTGTCATTCCACCTGTATGAAAAGAAGCAGGCAGTAGTGGCACACACCTTTAATTCCAGCACAAGAGAGGCAGAGGTAGGCAAATCTCTATGAGTGTGAGGCCAGCCTAGCCTACAGAGCTAGTTCCAACAAAACCAGAGCTGTTACACAGAGAAACCTGTCTTAAAAAGCAAAAAGAAAGTAAGCTGTAAATATTATTTCATCCTAGAATTTACTGAGTGTCTCTTTAGGACGGACATTCTCTAGTTAGTACATTGTCACACCTAAAACTTTGAGCATTAAAAGACAGTGCCTCTTGTCCTACTCCCCTTTGGTGGGGTGGCGATGGTGCTGATGACACACACAGGGTCTCACTGTGTAACTTTGGCTGTCCCAGAACTCATTGTGTCAATCAGGCTGGCCTTGAACTCACAGGTCCTCTGCCCTCCAAAGTCGGGATTAAAGGCATGCACTGCTATGCCAGACTCCTTCTCCCTTTCACTTCCCTAGAGACTGACTCGGGAAGTTTCTCTTTGGATTTGTCATATCTAGTCCCCTCATTAGATTCCAGCATAACATTCTTGTTGTGACTACTGTATTAGTGGTCTTTGTTTCTTAGTGCATCAGATAATGTATCCAAATATTAATGATGCTAAAGTTGATCATTAGCATGTCTCTCAGGTAAAGATACTTCTTTGTAGCTAATATGTAAAGTTTTTCGTAGGATGGTACACACTTTTAATCCTAGCACTCAGGAGACAGAGGCATTATCTCTGAATTTCAGTCTGGCATGGTCTACATCTCTAGTTTTAGGACAGCCAGGACTGCTTAGTGAGACCCTATCACTCAAGGATGGATGGATGGATGGATGGATGGATGGATGGATGGATGGATGGTAGGTAGGTAGGTAGGTAGGTAGGTAGGTAGGTAGGTAGGTAGGTAAGTAAGTAAGTAGATAGCACGTACATGAATATCAGGCTCCCTGACAAATTCTTAAGCATACTTTGTTAATAAACATCCTTTGTTACTAATAACTCAGGGTTTTAAAGACATAATTCTTCTCTTGTTTACTCTACCTGTTACTTTGGCAAAGAACCTGCCTCTCAATTTTTTAAGTATTTGTCGATTCTTGTCTTAAATTCACTGTGATTCCACATTAGCTCAAATTTTTGATACTCAAACCTTCCCAAATTAAAGACTACCAATTTTAATATGAAAAGAAAGGTTTTTAAAGAATAGCTTAAATTCTTTTTTTTGGTTTTTCGAGACAGGGTTTCTCTGTGGCTTTGGAGGCTGTCCTGGAACTTGCTTGGTAGTCCAGGCTGGTCTCGAACTCACAGAGATCCGCCTGCCTCTGCCTCCCGAGTGCTGGGATTAAAGGCGTGCGCCACCAATGCCCGGCTAGCTTAAATTCTTAAGTTACTCTTAAATTGCATGTTGTTAAAACCCTTAGGTTAGTGTTTCATTATAAGTCAGTTTAATGTACATAAGAACGCTACTATGCAGAGTAACTCTTACGTTTTGTTCACAGGTGATCAAGTCAGCCATCGAGGTGCTCTGACTGGAGGCTATTATGACACAAGAAAGTCTCGGCTTGAGTTACAGAAAGACGTCAGAAAAGCAGAAGAGGAGCTGGGTGAGCTTGAAGCAAAGCTCAATGAAAACCTGCGCAGAAACATTGAAAATATCTTTTTGTTTTGTGCTTAATGGGATACTGTGGAGAAAGAGCTGCATTTTAATTGCAGCATGCAGTCTTGTGTGTTAAGTGGTGTTTTGTTTGTTTGGTTTTTTTTTAGTATTGCATGGGGGAGATAGCACATTTCATTTTAGTTTTTATTTAAGCATAAGAGCTGGTGTAACTTCTGAAGACTAAGAAAACATTTAAAAAGTAATACTGATTTAAGTTGCTAATACTGGTGAGTGCTTTGAAGAAATAGAACTTGAAGAGCAATAAAATTCAAGGTTGTCAGCAAAGAGGAAATAGAAGAAAGACCTGGCTGGTGTTTAAGGTGTGTGGGAAACATCAGTAATGCTGTTACTAAATAGATGTTCAGTGTCAGCACTGGAAAATGTCCTTTAGCATTTACTCCTTTGGCAGAATTTTGTGCAGATTTAGTTTTAGTGGAGGCAATAACAACAGGTATCCAAGTCTGAGTAACTAATTCTTCTAATTAAGTGTAGTACTACATGAAAGGTGGCTAGTTCAGAACACTTGTACATATGTGTTTCTTAAAACAAACATGGCGCTTTTGGTGTGTGCACCCTGTTTTGTCACCTGAGAGTGTGGGTACCCTGAGCATCAGGAATTTACTACTTCAGGATATCCTTAGCTGATTTTTTTTTTAACCTGCAAGTTTGCAGTTGAAACAATGTACAGAAAAAGACAAATGGTCCTGCAGGGATCTGTGTATGATACTTATCTGCTTAAGTGTGGCAAGAATATGAGGAAGAATTAAGAAAAGGATGCTTGTGTGTTTGGCGCTGGCTCAGTGGTACAGTGCTTGCAGCACAGCATGAAGACCTGCGTTTGGATCCCCAGCTCCTACGTGAAAAGCTGGTGTGGTGCTCTCTACCCTAGCACTTGGAGACGGGAAGGTCCTAGGAGTTTGCTGGCTAGCGAGGTTAACTACTGGTGCTTTCCAGACTCATGAAGACATAACTCTTTCAAAAGGTAGTGGAGAAAGAAGAAGACAGCAGGTGTCAGCTGTGGCCTTCCCGCACTTGTACGTGTCCACTCTCACACCCACGCACACACTGGAAGCTGCTGTCAGTCTGCATTTGCCAGTCTGTTTAGACTTAATTATTTCATAGTAGGCAAGGCTACTCTTCATACCTGACCCCTCAAAGCAGAGCCTTCAGCATAATACATTATACATACTCCCTTTTTTTGGTTTTCAAGACACAATTTCTCTGTATTATTTTGGAGGCTGTCCTGAAACTCGCTTAGTAGACCTAGATCCATCTGCCCCTGCCTTCCAAGTGCTGGGACTAAAGGCATGCACCATCAATGCCTGACCAATTATACATATTTTTTTAAAGAAAATATTTAAGTATGTATGTGTATAATCATAAATGCTATTACTTGATTTTACTTAGCATACTTTAATAATTCCTACATTTGTTTTATTCAAGTATAATAAATGTGCATATTTTAGAAAAGAATGTGTAATGAAATGTTTCAAATTTCTTTTATGACTGTATTTTTAGCCATAGTATTGAGTTCAGCATTGTGGTTGTTCATAACTTTGGGGAGATTACTTAGGGGTAAAGAAAAGGATGCATGGAGATGTGAGAACAGAAGGAAATTCAGAGTATGTGATATATTTACAACTAAGAATTTTCCTTAGCCTTGTATATGGATTAATAATGAAATTGATCAGTTGATGAACCAAATGCAGCAGATAGAGACTCAGCAAAGAAAATTTAAAGCTTCCAGAGATAGCATATTGTCAGAGATGAAGATGCTAAAAGAGAAGAGGCAGCAGTCAGAGAAGACCTTTATGCCGAAGGTCCGTGAGTATGTCATGTCACAGCCTTTGTACAGATGTCTCTATTTCATGCTTTGTGTAGCAGTAGCAGTAAGACAGCTAGTGAAAGACAAAAACGATGGTTAAGGAACCATTTTGTCAGTTTTGTTCTTATGGATATGCTTGAAGATTTTTGTATAGTTTAACCATGTAATATTTGTCCCTCCTCTTAGTTTTGCATTATAAATACCTATATAGCTCTAATTATCAAACTTGGATATACTTGGTGATGGAGTCTTGCCCAACATGGGTGATGTTGAGGCCCTAGATCCAACTCCAGCACCAATAAGAGGGGAAAAAATTGAATTAGTACACATTTCTCTTGATTTTGGTTTTATCCCAGTAAACTTGTTGTTCAATAAAGCTAACAAACAAGCCTATCAACACATAATAGTACTTATATCGTTGAGTTCATAGAGTTATTTAGCTTACTTAATATATACATAGTTTGCCGTGTTTTACTGTTTGTATGTGCTGTAGTGACTAATATTAATAAATAATAATCTTATGTAGCAACGTAGCTTACAAAGCTTGGAGGCAAGTCTGCATGCTATGGAGTCTACCAGAGAATCGCTGAAAGCAGAACTAGGAACTGATTTGCTTTCTCAACTCAGCCTAGAAGATCAGAAAAGAGTAGACGCACTGAACGACGAAATCCGTCAACTTCAGCAGGCAAGTACACCTGACAGTGAAGAAAACAGACCCATTGAAAACTGGCTGTTGTCGAAAAGAGCAGGAAGAAAGTCTCTGATGTCAGGTGGTGGCGGCCACACCTCTAATCTCAGGCTTCAGGAGGCAGGGGCAGGCGGATCTCAGTGAGTTCTAGGCCAGCCTGGTCTACAGAGCAAGTTCCAGGACAGCTAAAGATACACAGCAAAACCCTGCCTTTGAAAGAGAAGATAGAAAAACAAACATGGAATTTGAATACTTGTTTGTCTAAACTGTTCTGGATATTTTAGGGTTGTACAGTTACATTTGTCTTACTCAGTGCATGTTTATCATTAGTAAGTGCAGTGGTCACTTTTGATAAAATGCACCAACAAAATTGACATTAGAGATAATGGGTTTATTTTGGCTCGCAGCATAGTAAAATCTATCATGGTGTCAGAGCCTGAGGCAGTTGGTCACTACTTAAGCTTGCTTTCTCTTTGTACAGTTCAGACCCCCAGCCCATGGGATGGTACCTCTCACATTCAGGGTTGATCTTCAGATAACTAAGAGATAATCCCTGTCTTGCACGCGTGCCCAGGGACCTGTCTCCTTTATGACATAAAGATATCCACTGAGCCGTTTTGATAGCCTAGGACTTTTGATTTTTACTTTAATAATACATGGTTGTAAACAACACTGAGTTCAAAAGATAAAAAGAAGGATAAGAAAATTGGTTTTGGTAGCATATCTTTTATTATTTAATGTGTATGAGTGTTTTGCTTTTGTGTGTGTGTGTGTGTGTGTGTATGTACACTAAAATGCCTTAGCTGGAGGCCAGAAGGCGATGTAAAACCCCTGGACCTAAAGATACAGATGGTTGTGAACCACTGTGTTGGTGTTCTTAGAGGCAGAGACATCTCTCCAGTCCTCTTGGTAGCAGGTCTTATAAAAAAGTAACTAGGAGCTAGGAGTGGTGACACACCTTTAATCCCAGCACTCAGGAGGTAGAGGCAGGCAGGTCTTTGAGTTCAATGCCAGCCTACAGAGTGAGTTCCAGGACAGCCAAAGATACACAGAGAAACCCTGTCTTGAAAACAATGAAAACAAAAAACAACTAGGAACAGTAACAATAACTTTAAACTTTTTTTTTTCATTTTATGCCTGGATATGGAGATTAGACGACAGCTTGTGAGAATTGTTCTCTCCTTGAACCACATGGGTTCCAGGGATTGAAAAATTCCCATTTCAGCTCATTTGGATACAAGCAATAGGACAACTGATTTCGTGGCGTTTCCTCATTTCTTTCTTAAACGTTATTGTTTGTATGGGTGATGTTGCATATATATACCATAGTGTGTATGTGGAAGACAGAGGACGACTTTGGAGGTGATTATTGTCTGCTTCCACCTTTATATGGGCAAGTGCCTTTACCTACCTACTGAGCCATCTCTCTGGCCCTTAGCATTTCTTGGCACATTTCCTAATACTGTCACTTTTTTCTTGAATCCTTCTAGGAAAACAGACAGCTGCTAAATGAAAGAATTAAACTAGAAGGTATTATTACTCGAGTAGAGACTTACCTGAATGAGAATCTGAGGAAACGCTTGGACCAAGTTGAACAGGTACTTTCTTTTCTGAGCTAGAAAGTGTGTCAGTGAGCACTGATTGGAAACATTGTTTAGGGATCAAAAGACTCACTGAGAGTATCGTCCTTAGGTTGGAATTCAGCACTGCCACCTAGTGTGTGACTTGGGCAAGTCATTTGACCTTTCTGTTCCCAGTTTTCTTTAGTGTGAAGTGTAATAGTTGTACCTACTTTGTATTATTATAATCTTGTTATGTTCTACATGCTTACATGCGCATTGTTACTTTACAGTTAATCTTAGTTAAGCACTCAGATTTTCTAGTAATTACATTTTTTTCCCATCTTTAATGGCTACTTCAGTTATATTCAGGAATAACACATACACATAGATGAGACATTTGCTTCCTCAAATGTTCATTTAAACAGCTAAGTATAGCATTGTAAGCTCATTTTATATTTTGAGATTTAATCTTGCTAAACTTTGTTTTTTTTGTGTGTGTGTTGCAGGAACTTAATGAACTGAGAGAGACAGAGGGTGGTACTGTTCTTACTGCCACAACATCAGAACTTGAAGCTATCAATAAAAGAGTAAAAGATACTATGGCAAGGTCAGAAGGTAAATACTTAGTTTAAACTTTTTCAGTATTTTGTTTAATTTGTTTTGCAAAATTGTTGCAAAATGAAATACGGGGTGGGGGGAACTTTTGTGAAAATGATTCTGGCAGTTTTATGAAACTAGTAACATGTTCTGCATTTTATTATATTGGGGAAAGTGGCAGAAGGAAAACAGCTGAAGAGTGTATGAGCAGGGCATGGTGGGGATGCTTGTGGTAGTTGGTTCTTTACCATGTTGATTGCAGGGGCTTGAACTCTATCCAGTGAGTCATCTGGCTAGTCTGTCTACTCGTTTTCATTTGTTTGGTGATGGAGGTTTTTTGGCGGGGGTGGGGGTATATGTGTTTGGTTTTTGAGATAGGGTTTCTCTATGTAGCCCTGGCTATCCTGGAATTTTCTCTGTAGGACCATGCTAGCCTCCAACCCTCAGTGATTCGCCTGCCTCTGGGATTGAAGGCATGCACCACCACCACCAGGGTTGTTTTGATTTTGAAGCACATTCTTAATCATGTAGCCCTAACTGACCTAGAGCTATGAAGATCAGGCTGACCTTGAATCCTCAGAGGTTTGCCTGTTTGTGTCTCCCCAATGCTGGGATTAAGGTGTCCTTTCAGTTATATATGTTGTCAACAAAAGATGTAACCCTGGGGGCTAGACAGATGGCTTAGTGGTTAAGAGCATTGGCTGCTCTTCCAGAGGACCTGAGTTCAATTCACAGCACCCAAGGCAGCTCACAGTTGTCTGTAACTCCAGGGAATCTGACATGCTCACATAGACATACATGCAGGCAAAACACCAGTGAACATAAAGCAATTACTTTAAGTAAATAAATCATTTAAAAATATTTTTTAAAAATGTAGTCCCTTAGGACTGGAGAAATGGCTCAGTGGTTTAAGAGCACTGACTGCTCTTCTAGAGAACCTGGGATCAAATCCCAGTACCCACATGGCAACTCAGAGCTGTCTGTAACTTCAGGATCTGACACCCTCACGCAGGCATACATGCAGGCAAAACACTAATGCAAGTGATTCTACAAACTTTCCCCTGGTAGTACTCAGGAGAAAATTGTCTGGAATTAGGTGATTTGTGAATTTCACAGTAAAATTTAAACCCTGAGAAAACTTAAAGCCTGCCTACTTTAGAAAATCTGACCATTAAAGTCTTCACTCCAATGACATTCTGCTTATGAAATGAGTCTTAATATCCTTAATTTTATTTGTCTTCTGTCTTCTTAGATTTGGATAATTCCATTGACAAAACAGAAGCTGGAATCAAAGAGCTCCAGAAAAGTATGGAGCGCTGGAAAAATATGGAGAAGGAGCACATGGACGCCATCAACCACGACACCAAGGAGCTGGAGAAGATGACCAACCGGCAAGGCATGCTGCTGAAGAAGAAGGAGGAGTGCATGAAGAAGATCCGGGAGCTGGGCTCCCTCCCCCAGGAGGCCTTCGAAAAGTACCAGACCCTCAGCCTCAAGCAGGTGAGTCTGCACTTTAAACAAGTGCCTTCGCAAAAGTCCTGCGGCGTGACTATATTAATATGCTTTGTTTTTCTTTTAGTTGTTTCGAAAACTTGAGCAGTGCAACACAGAGTTGAAGAAGTATAGTCATGTTAATAAAAAAGCTTTAGATCAGTTTGTGAATTTCTCGGAGCAGAAAGAAAAGTTGATAAAGCGACAAGAAGAACTGGATAGGGGCTACAAATCAATCATGGAATTAATGAACGTACTTGAACTTCGAAAATATGAAGCTATTCAGTTAACTTTCAAACAGGTAAGTTCTGTTGGTGATGAAAACCCCGAATAGACAAAAGCTCCAGCTCTTCTTTGCATGGAAATGGACCCAGCATACGGGAACTAATGCAGCTACTGTTAGCTTTGCTAGCAGTGACCCGAGTGCTTTATGCAGTGCTGGAGAGGATTCTCTTGTTTTGACTAAGGTTTAAAAATGCATCTGATTATCCTGGCGGTGGTGGTGCACGCCTTTAATCCCAGCACTCGGGAGGCAGAGGCAGGCGGATCTCTGTGAGTTTGAGGCCGGGCTGGTCCGACAGCCTCCAGAACAATACAGAGAAACCCTGTCTCGTAAAACAAAAAACAAACAAACAAAAAAATGCATCTGATTGCCTTTACATATTTTTTCACACAAATATTCCCGAACCATATTTGTGTTTCAGTTGACCCTTTTTCTTTTTCTTAAAGGTATCTAAGAACTTCAGTGAAGTATTCCAGAAGTTAGTCCCTGGTGGCAAAGCGACCTTGGTGATGAAGAAAGGAGACGTGGAGGGCAGCCAGTCCCAGGACGAAGGGGAAGGCAGCGGGGAGAGTGAGAGAGGCTCTGGGTCACAGAGCAGCGTCCCATCAGTTGACCAGTTCACAGGAGTGGGAATCAGGGTAACCCTTTCCATTTGTTTCCTTCACTGCTAGCTGAGTGGGATTTACGCTTTATTCCATCTGAACTGTTTATGTGCCATTTAACTTTGAGGGGTGATGGGACATCACCTTTAGGATGCTAACACTCTTGTTCTCTTAGGTGTCGTTTACCGGAAAGCAAGGTGAAATGAGAGAAATGCAGCAACTTTCGGGCGGACAGAAATCTCTGGTGGCCCTTGCTCTGATTTTTGCCATTCAGAAATGTGACCCTGCTCCCTTTTACTTGTTCGACGAGATTGACCAGGCGTTGGACGCTCAGCACAGAAAAGCTGTGTCGGGTACAGTGTTGATTTCTGTTCAGTGAGAGCTTGCTGTGCCTGGGAAGGTGGGAAATGCAGTCATGTGAGCCCAGGTTTGGATGTCTAGCACACACCTAAAAGTTGGGCAGGGAGCAGATGGAGACACGAGGATCCTGGGAGATCAAATCCCACCCAGCGTAGCCAAAACCATGAGCTCAAGGTTCAGTGAGCGGCCCTGTCTTGAAAGGGGGTGGGAAAGAAGAAAGAGAGAATCAGGTGGAAGGCTGGGGAGACTGTCAGGAGACATTAGCGTTGGCCTCTGACCTCAGAACTGGCTGGGCCAGCGGCGTGGCTGACTGAGTGCTTAGCCAGCATACACAGTCTTGGGCTTGATAGCCAGGACTTCACAAACTGGGCAAGGTGGACCTTGTCTGTTTTCCTAGCATTAAGGAAATAGAGGCAGAAGGATCAGGAGTTCAAGACCAGCCCAAACACTGTATCAAGTTCATGGCCAGCCTTGGGTGCATTGATCCCTGTCTCAAGAAATGTCTTCAAGATCATAATAATGCTAGCTCAGCCCTTTCTTAATGACTTGTTACCTGAAGTATTTGGGTGGACACTGTATATTCAATAAGTATTTTCTCTGAACAGTTTTAATAGTTAGGTATTAGGCTGTTTTCATAGTTTACTTTTGAGAAATAGGTGAAATTCTTCAATGAAATTTTTATACAAGAGCTTTAAAACTTGTTTTTTGTTTTGTTTTTGGTGTTAAGGGTAGTACTTATAACGTGGAGATAGCTTAGCAGTTAAGAGCATTGGCTGCTCTTGCAGGATCTGGGCTGGGTGTGATTCCAAGCACCCATATGGTGTCTCAAGGCCATTCATAATTCCAATTTCAGGAGATCAAAACACCCTTTTTGACTTCTGAGGGACAGTACTGAGTATGCACGTGCTCCATATGTATACATGCAGATAAAACTTGCGCACATGCACACAACACAAGATGTTTAAAAAGTAGTGCTTGTTATAAACTTAATTGTTTTGTTTGTTTTTCGAGACAGAGTTTCTCTGTATTGTTTTGAAGGCTGTCCTGGAACTCGCTGTAGACCAGGCTGGCCTCGAACTCACGGATCGCCTGCCTCTGCCTCCCTAGTGCTGGGATTAAAGGCGTGTGCCACCAACGCCTGGCTTAATTTTTTTTTTATTTAGAGATGCTACTACCTACATCTTACAGGAGGGGCATACTTAGCATTTGATTTTGTGTGTATTTGAGAAAATGATTGACTCTGACATATGTTAAAAATCTTCTGTTTCAGATTTATTTTTGGTTTTTCATTTTGAGACAGTGTCATGTAGGAAGAACTTGGACAACTTCTGGTCCTCTTGTCTCCTCCCACGTGCTGTGATTATAGTATCACCATACTGGGTTAGAAGTTTCTTTATAGTAAATGAAAACGTTATATTCTGTAACTGTAAGACATAACTAGGATGAAAGGATTTTTGGTTTTGTTGTTATTGTTTTGAGATAAGGGTCTCTCTGTGTGTAGTCCTGGAACTCAGTCTGTAAACCAGACTGGCTTTGAACTCAGATTTACTTGCCTCTGCCTCTCAAGTGCTGGGATTAAAGATGTGTGCCACTACATCTGGCTAATTAAAGATTTTATTCCTACTTGTGAAAAGTTAAATTGATGATTTTTGCAGACCAAACATATCATAGGCTGCCTTAGCAGATTTGAATTTTAGGCAGGAATAAGAATATTTTTAAATTTCAGGTGTGAGAAAAGAGATTTATTAATTTACTCCTTGTTTCCACAGATATGATCATGGAACTAGCTGTGCATGCCCAGTTTATCACCACTACTTTTAGGCCTGAACTGCTTGAGTCAGCTGACAAATTCTATGGCGTAAAGTTCAGAAATAAGGTAATTTTATTTTGTATTATGTTGGTGTTTATTTTTCATTTTGGTTTTATGTTACATTAGCGAAAAACATAGAAAGTCATTGTTTAAATGATGATGTCTTCCTAGAAAAAGAAAAACTTTCTCTTAACCCTCACACCATTTTTTATCTTGATTTTTGTTCAGTGATGGTGTGGGTGGCTGAGTGCTTGTCTGGCATTCATAAGACTTTGGGGTTTGATCCTTGGCAGCCCCCAAACAACAGCTGAGATAGCCCAGGCTGCCCTCAACTGGCAATCTTGCCTCTCCCTCCTGAGTGCTAGATTATAGGTGTTGACATACCCAGGCTGTAGAATGTTTCTACCCTCCACATTGAATACTCAGTATTGTTAATAAAGACTTCCCACAGCCATGCTTCAGAATCACTTGGCATGTATGTAAAAATAAAAGTTTTGTGGGTGGGGCTAGAGAGATGGCTCAGAGGTTAAGAGTTCAATTCCCAGCAACCACATGGTAGCTCACAACCATCTACAGTTCAATCTGGTGCCCTCTTCTGGCATGTAGGCAGAACACTGTATATGTAATAAATAAATAAATAAATAAATCTTTTTGGTTTTTAGGAGACAGGGTTTCTCTGTATTGTTTTGGAGGCTGTCAGTCCAGCCCGGCCTGGAACTTACAGAGATATGCCTGCCTCTGCCTCCCGAGTGCTGGGATTAAAGGCGTGCACCACCACCGCCCGGCAAATAAATAAATCTTTTTTTTTAAAAACTATCTTTGAAATGGGATATTTAAAAAATTTTTTTGTGGGTGGTAGCTGTATATATTAGACACTGCCCTATTGATATATACATTCCTTTAAGATCTAACAGACTTTAATATTTATTGTTCTCCAGGTTAGTCACATTGATGTGATCACAGCAGAGATGGCCAAGGATTTTGTAGAAGATGACACCACACATGGCTGATTGAAAGACACTGCCTGCTGCCTTGGAAGATGTGTATAATAATGTGGTCTTCATACCCAAGAACTGTACATTTTAAAAACTAAATAATTGCTTATTATTGAGTTTTGGGATTTAGAATACACAGTCCTTTTATACTTGTCTTTGTATTTTATAAACTCCCCTGTAATGTTACATTTCTACATATAGTCTAGGAATTTTATTTCCTACACTGCTTTTTGTAAAGTGTTCTCCTATTTTAAATCTTTTGAGATATTCTAAATATTATTCCAAATTATTTTATCAGTTACACTTTTTATAGCTTATATTAAATAATTGGTTTGTGACTAATTTAGTGTAAATGTGGCTCTTTGTCATTGTAATGGTTAGAGACATTAAATGCATATTTTGTATAATAAAGTGTTGCTTATAGTTAGTAGAGGATAGAAAAATGCCGTTCCCTGTTCTGTCACCAAAGCAGTGAGTTTTCAATTCTGACTGCAGGGTTCAATCTATTGTGACTTTTCAAAGTGTCACACTGCTACGGTCGTTCCTTGGACCAGTCCAGTCACAATTTTTGGTTTTTTGAGATAGTTTGCCAGTGTAGCTTTGGAGCCTGTTCTGGAACTCGCTCTTGTAGACCAGGCTGGTCTCATCCGCCTGCCTCTGCCTCCCAAGTCCAATAACAACCTTAAGGGACCTTGCTTGTAAGCTTGTCAGATGTTGCTGAGTTTCCTTAAAGGTTGCTAAACACCCTGCTTTCACTCAGTATAATAATCCTTGGCACATTTTTGTCTGTCTGTCCATACATCCAGCTGTGGGTATCGGATCTCCTAGGTCTAGTTAGAGACATTTGTGAGTTTCTACTTAGGTGCTGCAGATTGGACTTAGGACCACTGGAAGAGCAGTCAGTGCTCTTAGTCACTGAGCCATCCCTCCAGCCGCTCCCTTTGGACATTGTAAATTTAATATGACAGTGTATTTTAACAGAAGTTGTGAGTTGGGAAAATAATTTTTAGTGAAATTCAGAATGCTGACTCCAAACATGAGTCATGCAGTTTCTTTGTTTCCTGAATAAGTCAGGACAGTTTAAGGAGACATTTTTAACAGGCCAGTGGAAGTAGTTCAGTGCCCTGGGTTCAGTCCCTAGTAGCACACAAAAGTAAGAGTGTTACTCAAGCAACATTCCCCATGAGATCTTTAGGGCATTTGGATTGTAAGGGGTTTTGCCATTCATATGTCATAGAATTTACCCATGTGTGCTTATGTGCAATTCAGCCTGTTTAGTACACTCACAGATTGTATGTTTTAAAACTGTGGATGGGAACTGAAGACTCCTCAGCGTCTGGCAACCATAAATTGGCTCTTAGTCTTGTGCTATAGCTTTGTTGTGGTTATTTCATGTGGAATCATACAAAGACAGTAGCCTTGTAACTGGTGACTTTTACTTAGCACAGTGTTGTCGAGGTTCATTGTGATATAACGTGGACTGCCCTGCTGTGTGCTATACACTGAGGTTTGCTTTCCATCAGCCAGGCTTGTAGGTTTTTTTGTTTTACTTTTGCTTTTGTAAATAATACTACTGTGGGTGACAGTGCACACATAACCTTTGAACTCTTGTTTCTCTTGACTATGCCTAGGAATAGAGTTGTTTGGTCATGGAGTAACTAATTTCTACATTTTGAGGAACTGTCCAGCTTTTCCAAAGGAGCTGACTATTTTGTTTCTAACTAATTTAGAGTTACTATTTTTCCATCTTTACTTGTTACTCCTTTTCCTTTTTTAAAATAGTACTCTTATGGATGTGAAACAATGTCTCAGTAAAGGTTTTAAGTGGCATTTTTCTGATTGCCAGTGATGTTAAACAACTTTGTGAGCTTGTCATTTGTATATCTTCTCTAGTGAAAGTTTTATTTGTGTCTTTTGTCTACCTTTAAGTTCTTTTATTTGAATTTTTGAAGAATTTCTTCTAAATTTTATTGTTTGTGTGTGTACATATACCCTTGCCAGGGTGTGCATGTGGTGGTTGGGTCTCCTTCCGCCATGTGGGTTTCAGGGATGGAACTCACGCAGGTCATCAGGCTTGGCAGTAAGTGCCTTTACCACTTAACCATCTTGCCAGCCTGTTCTTGTCGAATTTTAAGAGGGCTTTTTAAAAAGGTTTTAAAAATTACGTGTGCATGAGTGCATGGTGTGTGTGTGTGTGTGCGCGCGTATGCACATGCGCTCTTGTGCAAGCTTTGTAAGTAGGAGGAAAACTTACTAGAGTCAGTTCTCTTCACATATGGGACCTGGGTCTGGGGATTAAACTGGGGTCCTCAGATTTGGTAGCAAGTACCTTTACCTGCCAAGTCTTTTTATCGGCAGTCGGAGTTCTTTATTACTTTTTGTACAAGCCCTATAAAAGGTATGCTGGTACATTTTTGTCCTACATTGGTTGAGTGTGTGTTTAAACTGTTTTAATATAGTGTCTTTTTAAAGTATAATATCAAAAGCAAAAACATCAGCTGGGCAGTGGTCGTGCACAGCTTTAATCCCAGAGGCAGGCAGGTCTCTGTGAGTTCAAGGCTAGTCTGGTCTACAAAGTGTGTTCTGGGACAGCCAGAGCTGTTACACAGAGAGACCCTGTCTTGAAAAAAAAAAAAAAACAGTGGGTAAGTAGGTAGGTTGATAGGTGGGTCGATCTGTCTGAATTTCCTTTTCCAGTAAGAATACCAGTAATGGAATTTAAGGTCTCATACTAATTTAACGATCTCTGTAAGACCCTGCCTCTTTTAGTTACAGATTCAACATGCGAATTTGAAGAGAGACACATAGTTCAGCCCCCCCCCATGGTTCCTATGGTGTATTTCCACCCAGCATTACTGTATGACCATCAATTAAACTGCAGATTTTTCTCGGATTTCACTAGTATCACCCAGCACTACCCTTTGTTTTGCTCAGATTCTGCAGAAGACGTTAGAGTTGTCTTGTGTCCTCTGGTGTGCAGTTCTCTCCATCTTTCTTTGTTTCTTACAACTTGATTGGTAAGTGGATAGCTGTCTGCTTGCTTGCTTTGAAGGAGGGTCTCACTATGTATCTGGCAAATCTGGTACTCGCTCTGTAGACCAGGGGCTGGCCTTAAGACTCAGAGATCCACCTTGCCTCTGTCTCCCAAGGGCTGAGACTAAAGATGTGTGCCACTACCTACACCTGGCGAACCTCACAGTTCTGGAGTACTTTTCAGATAGTGAATGTCCCTCAGTTTGGGTTTATCTGATAGTCTTCTGGACTGAATAGTAATAGACACATGAAGTATTACCATATAAGCAGTGTACATTCTTAATATGGCTTACCACCAGTCATAGTTACTCTGCCCAGGACAGCTGAGTTTCTTTCTCCAATGTAACTAGAACTTTACTCATTTGTGCTGTCATTCTTCAAAGTGTGCCACTCCGAAGCTACACTGCTGGGCTCCTGTGATCTTGGAAAACTTGAGGTGTAATTTTTTTGGGTATTTATCTTTAACTTTATTTTGCTTGCTGATATTTCTAATGACTTGAAGTCAGTATCTATGGAAGAATTTGTTTTGGTAGGCACTTGTCCATTAATAGAACCTAGGAACACTGGGCTGGAGAGATGGCTCAGTGGTTAAGAGCACTGTCTGTTCTTCCAGAGGTCCTTAGTTCAATTCCCAGCAACCACATGGTGGCTCACAACCATCATGTAATGAGATCTGGTGCCCTCTTCTGGCCTGCAGGTGTACGTGTGGGCAGAACACTATACATAACTTAAATTAAAAACAATCTTATTTTACATATCAACCCCAGTTCCCTCTCCCTCCCATCCTCCTATGCCCCCCACTAATCCCCATCCCATTCCCATTCTGCTCTCAGGAAGGGTGAGGCCTTCTTTGGGGGATCATCAAAGTCTGTCACATCATTTGGGACAGGGCCTAGGCCCTCCCCCGTGTTTCTAGGCTGAGAGAATATCCCTCTATGGGGAATGGGCTCCCAATGTCCATTCGTACACTGGGGATAAATACCGATCCACTACCAGAGGCCCCATAGATTGCCCATGCCTCCTAACTGACACCATGTTCAAGCGGCCTGGTTCAGACCTATGTCAGTTTCTCAACAGCTCCCCCGTGTTCAGGTCAGCTGTTTCTGGGTTTCTCCAGCCTGGTCTTGACCCCTTAGTTCATCCCTCCTCCCTCTCTACAACTGGATTCCAGGAGTTTGGCTCAGTGCTTAGCTGTGGGTCTCTGCTTCTGCTTCCATCAGCTACTGGATAAAGGCTTTAGGATGGCATTTAAGGTAGTCATCAAATCTCATTATAGGGGAAGGGCATTTAACGTAGCCTCTCCACTATTGCTTAGATTCTTTTTTTTTTATCATTTTTTATTTTAATTTTAAATAGCTTGTTTTACATGTCAATCCCAGTTCCCTCTCCCTCCCCTCCTCCCACACTCCCCTTCCCCCCCTCCCTCCCACCCTATTGCCAAATCCTTCCACATAGGGGATATCTAGAGTCTGTCATTTTACTCTTGGTAGGGTCAAGGCACTCCCCTAAGAGTCCAGGCTGAGAGAGCATCCCTCTTTGTGCTATAGGCACCCGAAGACTATTTGTATACCAGGGATAGACACTGATCCACAGCTCAGGGCCCCATAGGTTGCCCAGGCCTTCTCACTGACACTCACATTTGGGGGGTCCAGATCAGTCCCATGCTGGCCTCCCCACTGTCGGTCTGGGGTCCAAGAGCACTCCCCTGTTCAGATCAGCTGTCTCTGCTGGTTTTGCCAGCCCATTCTTTGCCAATTTGCTCATCACTCCTCTCTCTCTGTCACTGGGTTCCTTGGGTTCAGTTCAGTGCTTAGTTGTGTGTTTGCCTCTGCTTCCATCAGTCACAGGATGAAGGCTCCCGGATGGTTATAGACATCAAGTTCATTATCAGGAATGGGCATTCGAGGTGGTCCCTCCACTATTGCTTAGCTTGCCAATTGATGTTATACCTTTAGATCACTCAAGGTCACTCTGGTGCCTGATCTGTCTTCGATCCTATGATTCCCTCTTCCCCTATTCTACCCCCACCCCCTCAACTTCCTGTTCCCCCATGACCAACTCCCTCTTTACCCCCTCTATTCTTCCCAGGTCCCACTCCCCCCCCACCCCTCGCCGTGTTCCCCATCCATTCAGAGGATCTTGTCTCCATCCTCTTCTCTTGGGTACTATGCATATATGCATATCTTTTAGGTTCTTTCCTGTTTCCCAGACTCTCAATCTGTGGAAGTACAGACTGGCACTATCCTGATCCATATCTAGAATCCATATATGAGTGAGTACATACCATGTTTGTCTTTTTGCGACTGGGTTACCTCACTCAGGATGGTTTCTTCCAGTGCTATCCATTTCCCTGCGAATTTCAAGATTCCATTGTTTTTTTCTGCTGAGTAATACTCTATTGTGTAAATGTACCACATTTTCTCTATCCACTCTTCAGTTGAGGGGCATCTAGGTTGCTTCCAGGTTCTGGCTATTACAAACAATGCTGCTATGAACATAGTGGAGCAGATGCCCTTGTTGTATGAACCTGCCTCATTTGGATAAATGCCTAAGAGTGGAATTGCTGGGTCTAGTGGTAGATTAATTCCCATTTTCCTGAGGAATCTCCATACTGATTTCCAAAGAGGCTGTATGAGTCGGCATTCCCACCAGCAGTGGAGGAGTGTTCCTCTCTCTCCACATCCTCTCCAGCATAAATTGTCTTCGGTGTTTTTGATTCTAGCCATTCTGACAGGAGTAAGATGGTATCTCAGAGTTGTTTTGATTTGCATTTCCCTGATGGCTAAGGATGTTGAGCACTTTCTTAAGTGTCTCTTGGCCATTTTAGCCTCCTCTACTGAGAATTCTCTATTTAGCTCTGTACCCCACCTTTCAAGTAGATCCTTTGGTGTTTTGGAGACTTGTTTCTTGAGTTCTTTGTAAATTTTGGAGATTAGCCCTCTGTCAGATGTAGGGTTAGTGAATATCTTTTCCCATTCTGTGGCCTGCCTTTTTGTCTTTTTGACTGTGTCCTTTGCCTTACAGAAGCTTTTTAGTTTCAGAAGGTCCCATTTGTTAATTGTCGATCTCAGTGCCTGTGCCACTGGTGTTATGTTTAGGAAGTGGTCTCCTGTACCAACTCGTTGAAGAGTATCTCCCACTTTCTCTTCTAAAAGTTTCAGTGTGGCTGGATGTATGTTGAGATCTTTGATCCATTTGGACTTAAGTTTTGTACAAGGCGATAAACATGGATCTATCTGCAGTCTTCTGCATACCAGTACCCAGTTATGCCAGCACCATTTGTTGAAGATGCTTTCTTTTTTCCACTGTACAGTTTTAGCTTCTTTGTCAAAAATCAGGTGTTCATAGGTGTGTGGGTTAAAATTAGGGCTTTCGATTCGGTTCCATTGGTCTACCTGCCTATTTTTGTGCCAATACCAAGCTGTTTTCAGGACTATAGCTCTATAATAGAGCTTGAAGTCAGGTATGGTGATGCCTCCTGAAGTTCCTTTATTATATAGGGATGTTTTGGCTATCCTGGGCCTTTTGTTTTTCCATATAAAGTTGATTAATGTTCTTTCCAGGTCCTTGAAGAATTGTGATGGAATTTTGATAGGGATTGCATTGAATCTATAGACTGCTTTTGGCAAGATTGCCATTTTTATTATGTTGATCCTACCAATCCAAGAGCATGGGAGATCTTTCCATTTTCTGGTATCTTCTTTGATTTCTTTCTTCAAAGACACAAAGTTCTTGATATACAGGTCTTTCACTTCCTTGGTTAACTTTATCCCCAGATATTTGATGCTGTTTTTGGCTATTGTAAAAGGTGATGTTTCTCTGATTTCTTTCTCAGTCACTTCATCATCTGTATATACTAGGGCCACTGATTTTTTTGAGTTTACCTTGTATCCTGCCACATTGCTGAAGGTGTTTATCAGCTCTAGGAGTGACCTTGCGGAGTTTTTGGATCACTTATGTAAACTGATCATATCATCTGCAAATAATGAAAGTTTGACTTCTTCTTTTCCTATTTGTATCCCCTTTATCTCCTTTTGTTGTCTTATTGCTGTAGCTAGAACTTCAATTACAATATTGAAGAAATATGGAGAGAGTGGACAGCCTTGTCTTGTTCCTGATTTTAGAGGAATTGTGTTGAGTTTCTCTCCATTTAGTTTGATGTTAGCTGTTGGTTTACTGTATATTGCTTTTATTATATTTAGGTACGTTCCTGTTATCCCTGATCTCTCTAGGACCTTTATCATGAAGGGGTGCTGGATTTTGTCAAAGGCTTTTTCAGCATCTAGTGAGATGATCATGTGGTTTTTCTTTCGCAGATTGTTAATATGGTGGATTACATTGATAGATTTTCTAATGTTGAACCATCCCTGCATTCCTGGAATGAAGCCTACTTGATCATGGTGGATGATTTTTCTGATGTGTTCTTGAATCCGGTTTGCAGGTATTTTATTGAGTATTTTTGCATCAATGTTCATGAGGGAAATTGGTCTATAGTTCTCTTTCTTAGTTGTGTCTTTGTGTGGCTTGGGTATCAAGGTAATTGTAGCCTCATAGAAAGAGTTTGACAGTGAGCCTCCTGCTTCTATTGTGTGGAATACTTTGACGAGTATTGGAATGAGCTCTTCTTTGAATTTCTGGTAGAATTCTGCACTGAAGCCATCTGGGCCTGGGCTTTGTTTGTTTGGGAGACTTTTGATGACTGCTTCTATTTCATTAGGGGTTATAGGTCTGTTTAGATTATTTATCTGTTCTTGATTTAGTTTTGGCAAGTGATATCTATCCAGGAAATTGTCCATTTCTTTTAAATTTTCAAATTTTGTGGAGTACAGATTTTCAAAGTATGCCCTGATGATTCTCTTGATTTCCTCAGAGTCCGTTGTTATGTCCCCTTTTTCATCCCTGATTTTGTTAATTAGCATGTTCTCTCTCTGTCTTTTGGTTAGTTTGGACAGAGGTTTGTCTATTTTGTTGATTTTCTCAAAGAACCAACTCTTTGTTTCATTGATTCTTCTCAGTGTTTTCCTGGTTTCTACTTGATTGATTTCAGCCCTCAATTTGATTATTTCCTGGCGTCTGCTCCTCCTGGGGGAGTTTGCTTCTTTTGTTCTAGAACATTCAGCTGTGCTATTAATTCTCTAGTATGACTGTTCTCCAGTTTTTTCATGTGGGCACTTAGTGCTATAAACTTTCCTCTCAGCACTGCTTTCAAAGTGTCCTTTAAGTTTGTGTATGTTGTATCTTCATTCTCATTGAAATCGAGGAAGTCTTTAATTTCTTTTTTTATTTGTTCCTTTACCCAGGGATGGTGCAATTGTGCATTGTTCAATCTCCATGAGTTTGTAGGGTTTCTGCGATTTGTGTTATTGTTGAATTCTAATGTTAATGCATGGTGGTCTGATAAGATGCAGGGAGTTATTCCAATTTTTTTGTATCTGTGGAGATTTGCTATGTTTCCTATTATGTGGTCAATTTTAGAGAAGGTTCCATGTGGTGCCGAGAAGAAGGTATATCCCTTTGTATTTGGATGGAATGTTCTATAGATGTCTGTTAAACCCAGTTGGGTCATAACTTCTATTAATTCTTTTGTTTCTTTGTTAAGTTTCTGTCTGGAGGTCCTGTCTAGCGGTGAGAGCGGAGTGTTGAAGTCTCCTACTATTAGTGTGTGAGATTTTATGTGCATTTTGAGCTTTAGTAATGTTTCTTTCACGAATGTAGGTGCCTTTGTATTTGGGGCGTAGATGTTTAAAATTGAGACTTCGTCTTGATGTATTTTTCCTTTGATGAATATGAAGTGCCCTTCTTCATCTCTTTTGATTGATTTTAATTTGAAGTCTAATTTGTTAGATATTAGGATTGCTACGCCTGCTTGTTTCTTGGGGCCGTTTGATTGGAAGATCTTTTCCCAGCCCTTTACTCTGAGATAACGTCTGTCTTTGTTGTTGAGATGTGTTTCTTGTATGCAGCAGAAGGAAGGGTTCTGTCTTCGTATCCATTCTGCTAGTCTGTGTCTTTTTATAGGCAAGTTGACATTGAGGGATATTAATGACCATTGATTGGTGATCCTTGTTTGCACTTGATTTATTGTTAGTGAAGTTATTTTGTGTTGTTTCTCCTCCCTTTTTCTTTTAGTGTTTTGTAAAGTATGATTATATATTGCCTGTGTCTTTGTGAATGTAGTTATCTTCCTTGGCTCTAGATTTTCCTTCTAGCATTTTCTGTAGAGCTGGATTCATAGATACATATTGTTTAAATCTGGTTTAAATGGAGAAAATATTTTGTTTTCTCCATCTATGGTAATTGAGAGCTTTGCTGGATATAGTAGTCTGGGCTGGCATCCTTGTTCCCTTAGTGTTTGTAGGACATCTGACCAGGATCTTCTGGCTTTCATCGTTTCCATTGAGAAGTCAGGTGTAATTCGGATAGGTCTGCCTTTGTATGTTACTTGGCCTTTTTCTTTAGCTGCTCTTAATATTTTCTCTTTGCTCTGTAGGTTTGATGTTTTGATTATTATATGGCGAGGTGACTTCTTTTTCTGGTCAAGCCTATTTGGTGTTCTGTAAGATTCTTGTACTTTCATAGGCATATCTTTCTTTAGGTTAGGGAAGTTTTCTTCTATGATTTTGTTGAATATGTTTTCTGTACCTTTAAGTTGAAGTTCTTCACCTTCTTCTATACCTATTATTCTCAGGGTTGGCTTCTTCACGGTGTCCCATATTTCCTGGATATTTTGTGTTAAGGATTTGTTGGTTTTGAGATTTTCTTTGGTTGACGACTCTATATCCTCTAATGAGTCTTCAACACCTGAGATTCTCTCTTCTATCTCTTGTATTCTATTGGTGATACTTGCATCTGTAGTTCCAGACCGTTTACCAAGCTTTTCTATTTCCAGCATCCCTTCATTCTGTGTTTTCTTTATCGTTTCTATTTCAGCTTTCAATCCTTCAACTGTTTGAGCTGTTTCCTTAATTTTCTTGGTTGTTTTTTCTTGGTGCTCTTTAGATTCTTTGAGAGATTTGTTTATTTCTTGAATTTTTCCCCCCATTTCATGGATTTTTTTGTTTGTTTTTTCTTCTATTTCTTTAAGGGATTTCCTCGTTTCTTCTTTGAGGCTCTCCATCATCTTCATGAAATAATTCTTAAGGTCTGTCTCCTCTTCTTCATCTATGTAGTGCTTTTCGGGTCTTGCTGGTGTTGGATCCCTGGATTCTGGTGGGGTCATGTTGGTGTTTCTATTGCTGAGTGATCTCTTATTCTGTCTTCTTCCCATCTCTTCTTCCAGTGGGTGCTGGTGGGGTCTTTCTGTCTCCACTGGTCTCCTTCCTTACTGCGGGCTGAAGCTGGGGATGCTGAAGCTGGACTCGCTGGGGTTGGGGTCTTGGAGGGGCTGATCTCTTTCCTGAAGCTGGACTCGCTGGGGTTGGGGTCTTGGAGGGGCTGATCTCTTTCCTGTGTGGGCGGCTCTTCTGGAAGCCGGGAGCGGCCCCGAAGATGGAGGGGGATAGGTGATGGGCGGGCGGTCCCAGCCGGAGACCCAATCTCACCTGAAGCTGGGCTCCCTGGGGTTGGGGTCTTGGAGGGGCTGATTTCTTTCCTGTGTGGGCGGCTCTTCTGGAACCCGGGAGCGGCCCCGAAGATGGAGGGGGATGGGTGATGGGCGGGAGGTCCCAGCCGGAGACCTAATCTCACCTGAAGCTGGGCTCCCTGGAGTTGGGGTCTTGGAGGGGCTGATCTCTTTCCTGTGTGGGCGGCTCTTCTGGAACCCGGGAGGGGCCCCGAAGATGGAGGGGGATGGGTGATGGGCGGGAGTTCCCAGCCGGAGACCCAGTCTCACCTGAAGCTGGGCTCGCTGGGTTGGGGTCTTGGAGGGGCTGATCTCTTTCCTGTGTGGGCAGCTCTTCTGGACTATTGCTTAGATTCTTAGTTGGGGGTCATCTTTGTAGATTTCTGGACATTCCCTAGTGCCAGTTTTCTCTTTAAACCTATAATGGTTCCCTCTATTAAGGTGTCTCTTTTCTTTCTCTCCTCTATTCTTCCCCCCGACTAAATCTTCCTGCTAATAAATAAATCTTAAAAAAAAGAAAGTAGGGGCTGGAGAGATGGCTCAGAGGTTAAGAGCACTGACTGCTCTTCTAGGGGTCCTGAGTTCAATTCCCAGCAACCACATGGTGGCTCACAACCATCTACAATTCAATCTGGTGTCCTCTTCTGGCATGTAGGCAGAACACTGTATATGTAATAAATAAATGAATCTTAAAAAAAAAAAGAAAGTACCTAGAAAACACCAAAAGGGCCACTTTAAAAGTAAATATTGCCAGGTGGTGGTGGTGCACGCCTTTAATCCCAGCACTCGGGAGGCAGAGGCAGGTGGATCTCTGTGAATTTGAGGCCAGCCTGGTCTACCAAGTGAGTTCCAGGACAGCCTCCAAAACAATAAGGAGAAACCCTGTCTCGAAAAAAAAAAGTGAATATTAATGAGACTTTACATTGAATTTAGGGTGTATGTTAACTTGGATGAGTTATTTTGATTTTACAGAATGTGCCTATTTTAAATGTTTAGTCATACTCCATTGCTTTGCTGTAAATGCTTTGTAATAACAGTTTGTTATAGGTTAAATGCCCCCAGTCCACATATCTTTAAATATTAAAATCATAGGTGTGTGTCTGTGTGTCTGTGTATGTGTACCTACATGCACAGGAGAGGTCAGACATGTTGGTGGAGTGTGTTCTTCTCCTAACACCTTTAAGTGGGATCATAAGTACCTATATCACTGAGTGTGCATGCACCCATCTGTGTATTGTGTGTGTGTGTGTGTGTGAGCTCCTTTATCTTGCTGAGCATCTTGCCAGCCCCAAAGTCTGAAACTGAGTGCTTTGTGAGCCACGTAAAGATGCCCAAGAAATTTGGGGTTTGGGATGCATTTGGTACCAGGGACTAAGCCTGGATTTTGTGCACGTGTCCCACCAGTGAGCTATGTATCCCTAACTCGCAATCTCCCCCCTCAGTTATGGATCAATAAGTCTAAATCTAATTTTTTTATTTATTTGAGTTGGAATTTAGCTATAGTGCAAAAGCTAATCTCAAATTCTTGCTCAAGTGCCCCTCTGCCTTGACCTTCACAGTAACTCAGACCATAAGTGTAGTCATGCAACCTGTGACACAGCAGCTCTTCTTCTGCTGTGAGGTTAGATGGGTTAGTGAAAAGTAAAAATTTAGCCAGGTGTTGGTGGTGCACGCCTTTAATCCCAGCACTCAGGAGGCAGAGGCAGGCGGATCTCTGAGTTCAAGGCCAGCCTGGTCTACAGAGTGAGTTCCAGGACAGCCTTCAAAACAATACAGAGAAACCCTGTCTTGAAAAAACAAAAGGTAAAAATTTAGAAATGGGAAAAGGCAAAAGCTGATTTTCAAATGATCTCTTTAAATTAAGCATCAGTAAAGGTGTGTTTTTAACACTTCTTTGATATTTAAGGTTTACTTGGTTGTTACATTAGGGGTTTTTCTCCTAACTCTAGAAAGAACTAATTCTCTCCATTCAGCTCACAGGAGCCCGCTGGTTGGCGATCAGGAAGAGATGTCACTGCCTGTTTGAGGGTTTCCATCTCTCTTTAAATGCTGTGCAGTGGGTAGCACTGCACTTTCCTGTGTGCCTTTACTGTCACCTGGAAAAGGTGACACCGGCAAAGTCGGCTTTAGTAGCCGTGCTCAGGAATGGGCTGTGGCCTTGGAGTTAGAATGCATTCAGTCAGAGTTCATTTTGTCTTAGTTTAGTACTTTCAGTTTTACAGGTGAAAGAATTTGAAGCCCAGGTCAGGTAAGTGACCTGAATGAATCTATTAGCCTACTTAGAACCAGAGATAACTGGACCCAAGCTGTGGGTTCCCTTCTCTGGCATGAACTGAGAGTCTAAGACGCTCGCCGTATTTGTATGGCGTTCATTGACACTGCACGAGGCCCTGCATGTTACACAGACGGGATAGGGCATAGACCATAGCCACCTTCAGTTTGTCTTCCCTGTGCCCCCCCCCCCTTTTTTTTAAGAGCTCACCAATTTAGGTACACTCAGGTCACTTTTCCCCATGTCTCAGGGGGACTGGGTTACTCCCAGCTCCAGGCTTCTGCAAAGAAGGTGCCAGGGTTCTCCATAAATCTGCCACCATGTGGCCGTCCGTCTCCCTTCCTAGAGACAGAGTGTCTCCTGGGTGTAAGAGGCCTTGTGGCAGCCAGTAACTACACAGTATGAGGCAGCATGGAGATTAGGTTTGCAGGGAGAATGTGGATATGTTTACTCGGTCAGGTGGCACACGGGTTGAGTCTTTGCAGAGACATTAACATTTGAACATTGTCTTTGGTGGGCTCTGTGTAATTGAGTGTGTGCGCTGATTATCAAGCACATCTCAGCAGTGGCACCGAGACCTCCGCCTGAGATCACAGATCGTTCAGCCGTTAAAATGATGGCTCAGCTGTTAAGAGCGCTTGCTGTTGGGTTCCCAGAGTCCACAGCAGGTGGCTCACAAGTAACTGGCTGTAACTGGCTTCCACAGACGCCTTCTGGTGCACATACAGACACGTGGACACGGACATACCAAATATTAAGACGATGGTGACCCAGCCCCAAAACCTGGAGGAAGCATACTGTTATGAAACACAGCCCGAAGGACCTAGGTTTCGAGCCAGATCACTTGGGACTAGTGTTATGGAGCCTGTTGATGTCTCATGCAGAGGTCAGGGCCACTGCTAAGGCAGAGACGCGCTGGTACAAGTTTTCAGACAGCTTTGTGCTGAAGCCCTCTAAATCCCTGTAACTTCCCCTATAACCACTAGAGGGGGCCCTTACTACAGGCCAACCCCTCCAGTTTTGGGTCTAATTGTTTTCAAACCGTCTCCTTGCTAGAGCTGCAGAAGTTGTGAGGTCAGGGTGTGGTATAACTGAGACCTCAGGGTCTGCGCTTTATGAGCTAAGTGTTAACTGCTTGCGGCTCACCCATAAACTGTATGCTTTTGGGCACAGGTGCCCGGTGCTCACAGCGGCTTGTGTCACAGTTCCGAAAACAGCACAGCAGCGGGGAGCTGTGAAGACGCCATCCTTTCCTTCCTTCAACAGCCATGCTTGTTCCCTGCTTCTGCCTCATTGAAGCTCAGAGAGGTGTCCCGGTTCTCATTGTGTCTGCAGTCGGGCATTCCTAAACCAAGGGTTCCCTTTGGTTATATTTCACTTGATGTTTTTCAAGTTCCCTCCCGCGTCCTCAGCATGGTGGGACTCTTGCTTTCTTCTTAGAAACCTGCAGCTTTGGGGAGGGCATTCTCAATCTCGGGTTGCTCCCACAGCTAGGTTGGGTGCTGCCTTGGAGTAAAGGCCCCAGTGGGTGTGGTGGTGAGCACCTCTAATCCCAGCACTGAGCCGGCAGAGGTAGGTGGACCTATTTTTCTGAGTTGGAGGCCAGCCTGGTCTACATGGTTCCAGACCAGCCAAGGTTACATAGTAAAACCCTCTATCTCCCCCCCCCCAAAAAAAAAGAAAAAGAAGAAAAAAGAGTAAGTAAGTAAGTAAAGGTCTTGGGGCTGGGAATATGGCTCAGTGGTTAAGGGCCCTTACTGCTCTTTTTTTTTTTTTTTTTTTTTTTTGAGATGGGGGTCTCACAGAGATCCACATTTCTGTGTCTCAAGTGCTGTGATAAAGGCTTGTGCCACCATACCCTCCTCCCTTTTCCTTTTTCACTTGTCGCTCTGGCACAGGACTTGGGTTGGATTCCCGTACCCACATGGCAGCTCACAGCCACCTGAAATTCCAATTGTAGGGGATTTGACATCCGCTTTTGGTCTCAGGTGCACATGTAGGCAAACACCTGCACATAACTTTTTAAGAGGGAATAAAGAGTTCCCTCCGCAGTGAACATATCCAGAGTGACTATATGCATGCCTGTGCCCACACAGACCTGTCTGAGGGGCCCAGAACTGAGCATGGCCTGGCTTGGGAAGTTAGCTCTGAGGAACCCCGTGGAGGAGAGGTCACTAATCCCAGGTGTCAATGGCCATTTTAGTGGCTTTACCGTGTTCTCATGGACGCACTTCTAAGATGCCTGTGCTTGGTTGGGGGAAGGGATGTTTGATTAGCAGTGATCTCTTGACCCACTTGGGCTGAAGCTGAAGCTTTGAAAGCTACCGTCTTTCAAAGTGGTGCTGTACTGTCTTAACATATATGAGCTAGGCTGTGTGAACCTACATGGTACACATGGGCCTCTGTTTCGTGAAAGGGACAGACTTGAAGTGGGTGATGGTAACCCCAGGATGCAGAAGGAACCCACATTCCTAACGGGAAGTAACCACACATGCTAGAAAACAGTGGAGCTGAGAGCAGAGCCCGGTTTTCAGCTCAGTGAAGCCCATGCCAACATTTGCAAATAGCAGCCACAAGGAAGGTATCTTGGAACCTGCTGGTTCCAAAGCTGGTGTTGTGTGTGGAGCTTTGGTCCCTGCTGCTGGCCCCCCCCTCTCCTGGGGATGCCAGCACCTTGGGGAGTTGAGGCTCTTCCTTATGGTGCCTGGGCAGGAGACACTGTGCCCTTCTCTCTGTTGGACCCTGTGCTCTGTGGCCGGGAGGCAGGTTGGGAGGGTCCTTGGCCCTGGTCTTCTCTTCCCACTTAAAAGAGAAAAGGTTATACAGGGCCAGATGTCGCTCAGAGCATCTTCTACTCACATCTTCTGTGTTTTATTCCTGAAATCTATTGTAGTTCTCTTGTGGAGAGCACGGTGACACACATCTGTGATCCAAGCTCTTGGGAGGTGGAGTTGGGAGGCCAGAGTTCAAGGTCATCTTCAGTTATATAGCCAGCTCAGAACAGACTGGGGACACTGAGGTCGAGGGTAACATGGAAGTCAGCAGAACTGAGGACAGTTCCTGATTGTCAAGGCAGGGACTAGGGACAACCTGGCTTGTCCTACAACACTGTCCATTTTCTGTGACTTCCAGTCTCTTAGAACAGCAGTGTTAGAAGCAAAGGCAGGGGCAGAGCTCAGGTCTGAGCAAGCCTGCTTTTCCCCTCCAGAGTCTTTCTGGTCTTTAGAGTAGACTGTTGTGTGACCTAGCTTGTATTTCTGTGTTGGGCGATGTTTGACTGTTTCTTGGTTTTGACATTTTAATCCACGTGGTGTTTTGGAGTAATTGGTAGCAATCCCTTCCTATACACTGTGTGCTCTGTTAGGACACCCCTGAAAGACCCGTTGTTTTCATTTTCTAAAGAGAGGAACTTATCATTACCTCCCAAGCCATACAAAAGCCATCCTAAAAGGCTGTGTCACTTCCAAGTCCCACATGATGCAACCTCGATGTCAGTGTGGATGGGTCAGCTTGTGCTCCCCCCCCCACCGCCCTGAGCCTTCTCCCACACTTCAGCACAGAGCGTGGTGAGCGGGTGCTAGAGGGAAGGTGTACTCTGGCCCGTGGAGGGCGGACAGCCGGTGACTGAGTAGGGCTGCAGAACCTGGTTTAGACGTGTAGATGGACAGGACACACTGTGGACAGAAATGTCTGTTCTGCCTGGTCCTGCCACCCTTCAGTCCCAAATAAGCACACTGAGACTTGTATCAATTATAAACTGTTTGGCCAATGGCTCCGGCTTCTTATTGGCTAGCTCTGTCTTTAATTATTAATCCATAACTATTAACCTATATATTTTGGCATGGCCTTATTTTACTGGAGAATGCCCGGTGTCCCATCTTCCCAATAGCTACATGACATCTCTGCCTTCCTATTCCCAGAATTCTTCTAGAGTTGTAGCCCTGCCTATCCTTCCAACCTGGCTACTGGCCAACGAGCACTTATTCATCAACCAATCAGAGAAACCCATGTTCACAGCATGTAGGACATCCCCCATCAGCATGTCCCGTCTCATTAGCAAACCAGAAAGGTTTTCATCTCAGCCTTTGCTCTGCGCTGGCCTCTGCCTCCTTTTGTGTTCACTCCAGGCTTTGGATCTGCGATGGCCCCACGGGCTTAAGTCTGGTTGAGCTCCCAGATCTCCAGTTGTGCCCTGAAGGGGTGGGTCCTCCAGTAGGGTGATGTCGCCCGTGCAAGCCTTTGAAGATGACACTATTCTTCTTCCTGGTCTGTTAGAATGTGAACAGCTGTCCTGCACCGTGCTCCTGCCATGACAGCCATTTTAGCCTGGCTGCCCCTGTGGTTGACTGAAATCCCTCTGAAACAGACAAAATAAACATTTCCTCCCTGAGTTCGCCCCTTTCAAGTACTTCAGTCACAGTGATGAAAAGGTAACCATTATAGGGCCTGGAGAGATGGCTGTTCTGTTAACACTGGCTACTTCCTGCCGAGATACCCAGTTCTGTTCCCGGCTCCCGCATACGGCAGCTCATGGCCACTGTAACTCCAGCTCCAGGAACCTGGCACCCACATTTGCAAGAACATACCCACAGACATGCACACATGCCATAAATTAAAATCTTATTTAAACAAACAAAAAAAAACTAGCACAAAGTGGTTGGTGAATGTGATCTGCCCCCCCTCCCCAAGGCCTAGGGATTTGCAGCCAAGCCTGGCTAGCCAGGGGATCTGTTGGTCTCAGAGCACGCTCAGGCCTACTAAAATCTTTGACTGTTAGAGCAAACTCTGATCTGCAAAGTGGAAGAGATCTCTCCAGTGGTTTCTAGAGCACTTTTGTTTGCTAAAGCTAACATTACCCCAGCTGCACTTGTCTCTAGGCAGTGTGATCCTTGCCAGGGAAAGCCACAGTAGCCTTTCTTAGAATCCAGACTACCTCAGGAGTGACTTCATTCCTGGACCAGACGTCTCTGTGTTGTCCACTGCCTTCCATGTTTGTGGGTGCTCTTCCTCAAGCCCTTAGAGTAAGGCCGCCTTTGAGAACCTGGCCTCCACCCCATTAGACCTTCCTCTCACCTCCTGAGGACTTGGGTCTCTCTGGCAAACCTTGATGGAGGCCCACTTTTCCCTTTTATATATTACTTTTTTGGGTGTAGGTGCCTGTGAGGATGGTGCACTCCCTGCCTATCCTTTTGAGGCAGGTCTCTCCCTGAATCTGGGGCTCATGGTTTCTCTGCTAGACTGAAAGCCAGCAATTCCCCTGTCTCCACCCACCTCTGAGCTAGGGCTGCAGGTGCTTGTGGAGATGCTCTGATTGTAGAGCTGGGTCCTCATGATTATCGAGCAAATGCTCTTAAAGGCTGAGCCATCTGTCAGCCCTGAGACCAGGCCTTCTTGTCCGCCTCTCAGGTTTAGAAGAAGGTCCAGCAAAGTAGGGTGGCTGACACTTGGCCTTACACTTGCCAGCAATGACACTTTGTTGTCCCCCCCCCACACATACATACACACCCCTCTGCACTCATACACCTCCCCATTGGCCACAACACCTCGCACAGCGTTACTTACGAAGGACTTAGGTGCACACCCTTCCCTCAAGCGTAGTCTGTGTCATCCGAGGTAGCCTCAACCTCCTTCCCAGCTCTCACCCTCAAGACTCCTCCGTCTCCGCTCTGCCCTCCTCCCGAGATGTGAGATCTTTGTTGATGTGCACGTTTGAAAGAATGGTCCCAACTGCAGGGAATTCGTCAGTGATTTACGTCCTCACGCGGGCCAACAGAGGGCTGACCGAAGTTCTACATCTACGCCTCTCCAGTTTAGCAGCTGTGTGTGCTGCCGTCAGTCAACAGCTTCTTCTACAGAGCCCAGATGAATCAGGAAAAAGTGGGTCAAACAGCTACCTTCCTCTTTTAGGAGGTCAGGTGACGGGGGGGAAGGGGGCCAGGGAGGGGGCGGAATTCCCAGCACATGGCTACCAGAGTTTGTAGTCACGTGTGCCTTGTTTCAGGGGGCGGATACCCTGTCTACACGGTCTAAACACATGAGGGCTCTCCGAAGTCCAACACGGAAGTGGCCGCTGGGCTCACAGGGCTGGCAGGTAAGCAGGCCAAGGGTTCTTTAGGTCAAATGTAGCGGGGCAGATGGGGGTGGGGGAAGGGAGGTCGATGGCCATCATTTGTGCCACAGGAATGCTAGAGCAGGATTGATCGGGAGATGGGTTTGGTTTTATATCATGTGTCAAGGATCAGGACTAGAAAACCTAGGAGTCAGGCTCCACAGCTAATTTTTCAGGTAGAGAATCCTAAATTTTGATTAAGAAAAGACCCAAAGTCACCAAACTAAGTGAAGAAGTGCATGGTTAGTCCAGCTCTGTCTCTTCACCCTACATATAACTCCCCGGGTGCCTGAGTGGGAGGTGAAACTGTGTGCATGTGTGAGCATAAGCATGTGCATGCGTGTGTGTATGTGTGACCATGAGCATGTACGTGCGTGCATGCGTGTGCGTGCGTGTGTGTGCGTGCGTGTGTGCCTGCGTGCGTGCGTGCGTGTGTGTGACCGTGAGCAAGTACGTGTGTGCATGCGTGTGCGTGCGTGTGTGTGCGTGTGCGTGTGTGTGTGTGTGTGTGTGTGTGTGTGTGTGTGTGTGTGTGTGTGTGAGAGCCCTCACTGGGTGAGGAGGGGGTGACTGTGCATGTGTGCATGTTCTAGATGGGAGGAAGAGGGGGACTGGATAGGAAGTAGGAGGTGACTTCCTCAGCAGCAGGTGCAGGGCCAGGCCTGGTCCACATCCAAAGAAAGCCAACTGCAGGATTCCACGCATCCCCATGGCAGGACCCTCGAGCGCCAGCCGCCTCAGACACCAGGGAGCGAGCTCAGAATGGGGCGGGCACCATGTCAGCAGCTGGCAGGGCTTTGACAGAGTTGAGCTCTGGCTTCCACGTTCCCAGAGAAGATGGGTCCCTGCCCTCCTGCGGACTAGAAGGGGAGGAGGCCATGGGGGCCCTGGGTCTGTAATTATGTCAGAGGCTGTGATGGTGACAGCTGTGACAGGTTCTGAGTTGGGGGCTTGCGCTGGTGAACAGTGGCTGGCTTAGTCATTTATTTCCTGGGGGCAAGCAGCGTTAGTGGGGCTCTGGGACCTCTGCTCATGCCGCATCTACACTATGTCCACACTGTAGGTCCTACTGTTGCCAGCACAGCCTGCCTGCGCAGTGACGATTGTTGTTTGTTTGTTGTTGTTTGTTTTGTTTTGTTTTGTTTTTTCGAGACTGGGTTTCTCTGCTTTGGAGCCTATCCCAGCACCGACTCTGTAGACCAGGCTGGCCTCAAACTCACAGAGATCCCGAGTGCTGGGATTAAAGGCATGTGCCACCAACACCAGGCATGATGATTGGTTTTGAACCTCAGACATGAGTCTGTCTTCAAAGACGGGTCAAGAATCCATAATCCAATGAGAACAAATGCTAGAATACAAGTTGTTCCATAAGGATGGAGCTGTATTCTCCGTGTGTGTGTGTGTGTGTGTGTGTGTGTGTGTGTGTGTGTGTGTGTGTATGCGCGCGTGTCCTTCCAACTTAGGTTTATCATGTTATCATATTTGGAGTCTAGGAAGAGTTGTTTTGGATTTTAGTTTTTTAGGCAGGGTCTCTTTGGCCCTGGCTGGCCTAGCGCTCACACAGATTTGTTTCCGCCTCTTGACTGTGATTAAAGCCAGGTGCTATTTTGGGGAGGCAGCAGTGGGGGCAATTCTAACAAAAGTTTTTTTTTGTTTTGTTATTTTACAAATCCAGTTTGAATTAGGTTCCAGGAGTTTAAGAACAGCCTAGAAAACACTGGGAAACCCTGTCTTCTACATAATAAATAAACCTAAGTAAATAATTCATGCTTAGAACACACATAAAATCCGGGAGTTTGTGAGCTCACTCTAGAAAGAGCCCAGCAGGCAGCTTTTCAAGATAATTATCACACGGTGTCTATTTTTGTGTGACAAATGGCACCCAAACTCAGATCAGAGTACCGCCATCTTATCATGTCTGTGACTCTGTGCGTCTGGATCTGGGCAGGGCTCGGCTAAGTGGCTCTTCTCAGCATGTGGCATCAGTAGTGGTCACTTGAGTGTGACTGAGTTGTCAGATGTCCAAAGTAACTTCCTTCTGGTGGGTTTGCCGGTTGACTCCGAAGCCTGGCCAGGCGGGCGGCCCAGGCAGCCAGAGAGACCAAGAGATTTCTCTGGCAATGAGCTGGCTTTCCAGAGAAGCGCAGAGATGTGAGTGCTAACAAGCGCTACGGGCTAGGCTTTTAATGGCCTCGCATGGGAAGTCCCAGATTCTCACTGCCACCTCATCCAATTTGTCTAGCAAGCTGCAATGCTCAGCCTAGCTCCTGGATGCGGCGCTGGAGCCAGAGCTCCATGGAGGAGTAGCAGACACATTTTGCAGTCATCTTTAACCCAGAATAGTTACCCCAAGAAAGAATCATTTTGCTATTTGTCTTTGGGAGACAGGATCTTGTGATGTAACCTAGGCTGGCCTTAAATTTGAGTCCCTCTTCCTTGGTCCCAGAGTGCTTGCTGTATTACAGCTGTGCGCCATGTCTGGCTTCCAAACAGATCTTGCTAGGTATTTCCCCTTTTACGACCTTCCTGGTGGCATCTTGGGGGAGGACAAAGAGTCCTAGACTGGCCATCAGGAAGCCCGAGTTCCACTACAGCCGACCATCACTTTGAGCAAGGATTTCTGTTAGCTATGCTGGGAACACAAAGGGAGACAAAAAAAAATTCCTTAGTTCTGTGTCTCAGACATCACCCTGTACCTGTTCTTACTGTGGTGACCTTGGGCACATCATATCCCTTCTTAATGCCAAAAAACAAACAAAAAAACCAAGGTTGGACTTGCTGCCCATGAGCCTGTTCCCGACACTGGCTCCCTGGGATGGGAGATACGCTTCTAGGCAACTCGGGGTACTGAGAGAGACGTCCCTGGAGGTATGCCAAGGGAAACACTGGGATTACTGAGAGAGACGTTCCTGACCTTTTGCTCTTTAGCAAGGTTACAGAAAAGCAGCTCCATGAAACTCGTTTGGTGCGTGGTTATCTACTTAGAAACAAATCCACAGCAAGAGACCCTTACATCCTCTGCTGTTGGAGACCAGTGATAGGAATGGCATACAGGAAGACTCCCGTTCCTTTTTCAGAACCGTGAGGCTTCACTTGCTCTGTAAGCTCGTGTGCTGGGGGCTTGGGAACGCCCCCCCCCCCGGGCTAAGCCAACAGGTCCATTGGTTCGGTGTCAGTCTTTTTTACCTAAGAGGACCCTAGAGCAGGCAAGCAGTCCAGACGGGGGTCTCCTGAAAGCCCTTTGCACCACCCCGGTGTCTGTTCCTCCGGACATTCGTGCTCCAGACTATCCGGAGGAGAGAGGGAGGCAGCCAGGCTGTGGCCACCAATGGAGATGGGGGAGGGCGAGCAAGGAGTATCTGGCCGGGAGCCAGGGCTGTGGGATTTACAATCATCCTGGGGCCTGTAAATACTTCAAGCGGCTTTTTTTATTTTGAGGCCATGAGTAATTGAGCCAACTGTGCCCTGTCTCCCACAGCCTGGTCCTGCCTCCTCCTACTCACAAACACACACTCATTTACACCTGTTTTACACACACACACACACACCTGTACACAAATGAGGCTGGAGGAGTTTTGTATGGGGGCCTTGTATTCTGTTACACATGTGACCTGTGGCGTGTTAGAGTACGTGTTAGTGGTAGGGTTACTACCTCATTTAGTTCCGACACCAACTCCTTCAGGGGACCCTATGAGCCCCACTTTTGTGGGTATGATGGTTAATCACGGTTGTCTGCTTGCCCGGATCTGGAATTAGTTAAAAGGCACAGGACTGGGCACTCCTGCGAAGAATTTTCTTGACCAGGTTGGTGTTCGAAGATCACCTAGCGAGGGGCCGCTTTTCCCGGTGGCAGCCCACACAAAGGGAAGGAAAGAAATGTTTTGCCTGCTCACCTTCACTCTGAAGGAGAGTTCTGCTTTGCCGCTCTCCCTTTGCTGCTTTCCTTCACTGGTGGTAGAACCCAGCTTCCAGAGTGAACCCTCTGGGCCTTCCGTGCCAGACGGAGATGTGGAGGCAGCCGTTCTCAACCTCGCCCGTGTGACGCAGCCACCGTAGGACCACCCAGACCACAGTGTGTGAGCTACTACAATAAATCCCCCACAACAAATACTCGCTCCATAGAGGACCCTGCCTAATACAGTGGGAAAAGGAACTGACAAAACCGAGGGCGAGAGAATTACCTCCCCAGAGACCCTCAAACCCGAGGGACCCTGAGCCTCCCCTCTTCCAACCGCCAGGTGGCAAAGCTGAACCTCGCCTGGTCTCTCCCTTTGGCATCTGGAAGGGAAACTGGACTCAAAACAATTATATATCATATAAAAGGTCGATAAATGCAACAAATTAGAAACCAAACAACAAAAAGGGGATGGTGCCTGCTCTTAATTACAGTACTCGGGAGGCAGAGGCAGGCGGATCTCTTGAGTGTGAGGCTGGCCTGGTTTTGTTTGGTATAACCTGTGTGGCTCTGGCTGTAGCACTTTGGTTATAGAGGGGCTGTTGGGTATCACAGCGGTGGTGCTCATTTTACTTAATACTACTAGCTCTGAAAAGCTAAGAGTAATGATGGAATTTGTGTACGCCCAGGAGAAGCCTTAAACTGCTTCCTCTAAGCTGAGAGGGTGAAAATTCTCGAGGCAGAAAGACAACGTTGTGCTGAGGTTGCTAAAGTAGGTATGATTCTTTTACCCAGGGAACTGTGAAGAAGGGAGAGGGTGTTTGCCCTGGCTTAGTGGTTACACCTCAGCCTGTGATTTTCACCTCCACAGCGTGCGGCAAGGATTTAATTAGAGTGGGAAAGGTCTTAACTTTGTGGCCGGGAAGAAGAGGCAATGACCCAATATGACATCATTAGGACTGAGGCTACTTCGTCCGTGTCATTCACCCCGTGTCCTTACAGCACGTCTTCCGAGAAGAGCCCATTTCGCCTTTACCACAAGGCTTTGTTATAGTTTATTATTACTGTATCTATTATTACACCTGACCTATAAATTCTTTAGTGCGTGTATGTATGCATGGGGCGGGTGGAGGTGTCTATATAGGGTTCAATACCCCTGAGGCTTCAGGTACCCCCTTGGTCCTCGATTGCATCTTCATGCATAAAGAGGCTGCTGTAGGTGAGAGCTGTCACCGTCACATAAGCAGACCTCAGAAGGTGGCCAGGACAGTGAGGGACCTCGTTAAGCCTGACAGGGTCTAGAGGCCATGCAGGTTAGTCCGGTCATGTTGCTGAGGTGTGCAGGACTACTTCTGCTGTTTCCAAGCAGGACTTCTCAATTGATAAGGACAATCATACAGCCATTAAAGCATTTTATTAGGGCCGTCAAAGGGAGCAAGCGTCTGTCAACAAGTCCTATAACACAGCAAGTACTCAAAGCAGTGTTGGGGTCCCTCTCTTCCCATGGGTGTTGGAGAGGTGGACTAGACGTGAGTTAATCTACTCTTGGTGAGGCATAAGGAACCTTTGTAAGTTCCTTCATGGCGCCAGCTTGCAGAGCCCGGGCTCCCTGAACACACCCAGCCCCTAAGTGTACTAGTGTTAGGATTTCCCCCCGGCCCCTTAGCGCGAAGATCCAGGCAAGTGGGTCAAAGCTTTGGCCTCTGCACTGACGTCTCTGGTTGCCTGTGCTTGCCAGGGGAAGGCTGGCCTCATGGCCACCAAATTGTAGCAGATAGAGAAAAGCCACAATCTCCAAGTCGAGGTGGTCTTGAACGTGAACTTTGTGTGGCTAAGTCCCCTCTCTTCCCTGGCTTCGGCTTCTTCGTATGTAAAAGGAAGCGCACAGTGCCTGTCTTGAGCAGTCCTCCTTATTGGCCAGCCGCAGACGTTTGCTGAGCACTTGCTGGGACCAAGCTGTTTTAAAGTCTTGGCTGTGCTGCTCACTCGTTGACTGGGGAATCTTAGGAACACTTGCTTTGGTGTCCCCTGTAGTGTGGGTCTGGTGAGTTATATCAAATGCAGATGTCTAAAGTAACCCCCCCTTGCTTTTCCTACCTTCTCTCTCCTTCTCCGGCCCCACCACAGCTTTTATTTCTGTGGTGCTAGGGAACAGAACCCAGGGCCTTGTATGTGATAAGCAAATACTACCACCGAGCTGTCCAGCCAGCCTGCATTTTTGCCTTTGGAAGGCATTCTCACTGGAGGTAGAGGAAGAGGCTCTTTCAGTACTTACAGAGATCGGCTGAATTTCCTCAAGTAGATTTATGTTTCCCCTTCCTCTTTGAGAGTTCTGATCACTGTAGTCATTTTCCTAATTCCGTTGTTCTTGTCTTCCTTCCCTCCCCCTTCCCTCCCCCTCTGCCTCCCTCCCTCCTCCTCTCCCCCTCTCCATCCTTCTCCCTCTCTCTCTCTCCCTCCCCCTCCCTTTCCCTCTCTCTCCCCCTTCCCCCCTCCCCACTCTTCCTTTCTTTTCCAACAAGATCTCATGAATTCCAGGCTGGCCTTGAACTTCAGACGCTCCTGCCTCTACTTGTGGAGCGCTAAGACCACCGGCGTGCCCCGCTTTGGCCAGCTGTATGTAGTCCTGGACAAGCACTGCACCAGCGGAGTGTTCCAGCCTTCCGGGTCCACTTCCTTTCTGGTGTCCTTTTAGGGTCCGTTGCTCCCGTGCCTCCCACTCACCAGTCTCCTTTATGGCGTCCAGTTGGCCACAAATCACATGGCATTTATGTCTTAACCATTGCAGTTCATCTCTCTAGGTCCTGTTAGGGACCCTGCACACACTTTTACATCTCTGCTTAACTCTTTGAACGGATAGAATGAAGTCACACCCACCATTTCCTGGTCTCTGCTAGCCCCGACACATGTCTCTTCTGCACGTGGTTCAGCTGGTTGATTGCTGTGTTTGTGGGTTGTATGTTTTCTGCCTCTACATGCCTAGAAGTCATCAAGTGGATGTCACACACTGTGAGCTTTATGTCACCCACTGTGAGCTCTATCTGTTGGGTGCTGGACCTCTCTGTAGCTCTACCAACCTTGTTCCTTGGAATCATCCTGATTTTTTTTTAAGACAAGGTTTCTCTGTGGCTTTGGAGGCTGTCCTGGAACTCATTCTGTAGACCAAGCTGGCCTCGAACTCACAGAGATCCATCTGCCTCTGCCTTTTGAGTGCTAGGATTAAAGGCGTGCGCCACCAACGCCCAACTCTGATTTTCTTCTTCTTCCGGGATCCAGGGTGGTACTCATGCTGATTACTCCTCACTGGTAAGTCAGGATCTTTCTGAGCTCTCTGCCCAGTGTCCTGTGGGTTTGTTTTCCCAGCCTGCCTCACGGGACCAGGCTTCTGAATGGTCCTGTGTGGGAGGCAGACGCCGCTCTCTAGTCCCGGCTGATGGATCAGCCCTCGGGTAGTCTCCTCTCTTGAACTCACGGATCAGCCCTCTGCTGAGTACTTGAGGGACACCTATGAACCCTGAGTTTCTCCATGTGTGCAACGAGACTGAGTCTATGGTCCTCAGCCCCATAACCTCTAGCGTTTCAGACTGTCAGCTCTGTGTCCCCCACTCAGGGACTCTGCGAGGCTCCACCCCAGCTCCCCCAAGCTCCTAGTTAGCTTCAGCTGTCAACTTGACACAGCCCATAGCTACCTGAGAGACTGCCTTGATCAGTTGACAAGTGTAAATGGCTGTGGGACATCAATTGTTAACAGACATATGGCGCCCAGCCCTGTAAAGAGAAGCCTTCCCGCCAGCCTGGTTCCAGAGCCACATCAGTCCCAAATAACAGACAGGAGGCTGTATTAATTATGAAGCTGTTGGCCTTGCTTGTTTCTTACTGGCTAGCTCTGACTTAAGTATTTACCTCATAATTGTTCATCTAAGTATTTCTCTTACCCGAGAAAGGGTCCGGACCTCTTATTCCTATGGCACCTACATCATGACTCCTGTGTTTCTCTTTCCCAGAATCCTCCTCAACTCCTAGTCCCACCTATCTTGCTTCCCTATTGGCCAACAGTGCTTTATTGACATATACACAGGACTTCCCCATCACAGCCCTCTGTGGGTGGTACCGTCCTTGGGCAAGTGGGGCTGGGTTGTATCAAAAGGGTAGTTAAGCAAAGGTACCTGAGAGCAAGTCTGTGAGCAGCGTTCCCCCATGGCTCCTGCCTCTGTTCCAGCTCCAGTTCCTGCCCTGACTTCCCTCAGTGATGAACTGTGACCTGGAAGTGTAAGCTAAAATAGCTCTCTCTTCTCCAAGTTGCTTTGGGGCATGATGTATTACAGCAACAAAGTAATTAGAACATACACTCCCTGGGGCTGGAGAGATGGCTCAGAGGTTAAGAGCACTGGCTGCTCTTCAAGAGGTCCTGAGTTCAATTCCCAGCAACTGCGTGGTGGCTCATGGCCATCTATAATAAGATCTGCCTTCTAGAGTGCAGGCAGAAACTGTATACATAATAAATAAATCTAAAAAAAAGTGGTGTGGAAGCTCACTTACAGCAGTAAGGCGGTGGGGCTTGCCCTCTGGGCCTGCCATTACTCAGGGACAGCTGTCTCCTGGGCCTGCCATTACTCAGGGATGGCTGTCCCCTAGGCTGCCATTACTCAGGGACGGCTGTCCCTTGTGTCAACTGTCTTGAGCCCCGTTGTTTCCTATCTGATTCTGCTTTTCTTGTGGCTTTTCCCAGCAAGAGGCTAAATCTAGTCTCTGTTAATTCTGTCTTGGCCAAAAATAGAATTCTGATTTTTATCATTTCATCAACATTTGTTATTTTAGTTCTTTTCATTTCTCACATCTATATTTTTGTTAATCTTTCAAGATACATACACGCATACATACATACATGCACGAGCAGCCCAAACATATTATTGTATTATTTTGTCCGATAACATTATTTTATTTATATTAAGTTATCTTTCCCGTGGTTTGGTTTTGTTGGCTTTCTTCATTAGGGTTAGAGGTTTTCTGGGGTATTTTTTTTTTTAGATTTTTATTTAATTTTACATGTGTGTAAGTATTTGCCTACATGTATGTCCATGCACCACCTGTCCTTGGGGGCTAGAAGAAGGTGTTGAAATACCCTGGAACTGGACACACAGATGGCTGTGAGCCGGCATGTGTGTACTGAGAATTGAACCAGGGTCCCTCTGAAAGAGCAGCAGCCAGTGCTCTTAACCGCTGAGCCATCTCTCCAGCCCAGGGATAGGCTTCTTTTTCTTTCTCTTTTTTCTTCTCAAGACAGGGTTTCCTGTGTAACAGCCTTGGCTGTCTTGGAACTCTGTTTGTAGACCAGGTTAACCTCGAACTCATGGAGATCTGCCTGCCCTCAAAATGTTAGTTTCAGGCTCACTTGGAATAGCTGCGGAGAGACTTAACTGTGTTTTCGAGCACAGATTGGCTCCCCACCATCTGCGTGTTTCCCAGGCCCTCGGAGCGCGGGTGGAACCTCAAAGTCTGAACTCGCAGACCCACCATGAAGCCCTGTGTTCCTTGTCTGTAGCCTGGTGACAGCAAAACCCAGGCTCTGAGCCGACCAGGACCCTCATTCTCAACCCTAGTCCTGCTGTGCCATTTTCTCCAACTGTATGAACTTCTCTGAGACTCAGCCTTGTCTTCAACAAAATGGGCACAGTGACGCTCGCTCTCGGAGCTTTTGGGAGCAAGAAGCAAAGTGGCTCGCTCACCCGGCCCACCACGAGCTGCGGACTGAAACGCAGACTAAGCTCGCTGTCTCCCGCAGCCTGAACGAAGGGGAGGAAGCTGATACTAACCCAACAGGTGCAGAGCGAGGCCGCTGGACCTTGAAAACAAATGGACTCATCGGGAGTGTTTACTTTCCTCAGAGTGCTCCCCTAATCCATTCCCCTCTGTGTTCTCAGAGGGAGTGGGCGGATCACACGGGGGCGGGGAAGGCACACTGCTTCTGGAGGCAGAAAGGGACAAAACCGACAGCAGGAGTCTTCCTGGGGCTGACCGAGACTCTGGACAGACCTGTTCTTTCTCAGCCCGGCTGGCTGGTACTCAGCCAGCATAGGCTGAGGCTGGTGGGGGGTTTGGGCGCTTGGGGTGGGAAGCAAGAGCTAATTTTGGGCAGATGCCTCTGGAGCCCTAGGGAGGATCAAAGGGTGCTCCTTCCTGTCCCTCACCTGACCCCATTGTTGATGCGGCTGACACTGAGCCCTTCCTAACCAGGAGCTAACGTGATGATCTGTCTCTTATTTACTTGTCTCCGCTCCCCCTCCCCCTTTCCCTCCTGGTTCTTAGATTTATTTTTATCTTTTGATGGTGATGATGGTGATGATGATTGATGTGTGTGTGTGTGTGTGTGTGTGTGTGTGTGTGTGTACATGTTGTGTAAGGCTTCCCGAGGTTAGAAGATATTGGAGGTCCCTCCTGAAGCTGGGGTAGCCAATGATTGTGAGCAGCCAGACATGGGTGCTGGGAACCAAACCCAGGTCTGGTGTCCACACCCCTGAGGTTCCAGGCTATCCTCCCATACCGGCTGCCTGAACTCTCAAAGTCATGGGCATTTCTGATTGTCACTTGAATGGCCAACTCTCCCTTTCTGTCTCTGTGACCAGTGTACTCTTCACAGAACACCAGCAGGAGAAAGTAAGATGAGAGAGAGAGAGAGAGAGAGAGAGAGAGAGAGAGAGAGAGAGAGAGAGAGAGAGAGAGAGAGAGAGACTGTAGGTAGTCTTATTAGGTAGTGTTATTAATCATAATCCAAGTCATTTCATTCTTAGTCTTTTTTCATTTCCTATTATTCTGAATAACGAAATAGCTACCATTTATACATAGTCACAGTGGTCAGCATTCTAAATAAACATTTGACTAACTTTGTTTTATTTAATCATCAAAACAAACTAATATGATAGGTTTCTTGTTTGAGACAGGGTCCCATGCTGGCTTTGTCCTCCCTATGTAGGCAAGGATGACCTTGAACTCCTGATCCTTCTGCCCTCGCCTCCCAAAAGCTGGGATTGCAGGCTTGAGTCACCATGCTGGACTCTCAGCGGGGTGGATGTCAATAGCTCCGTTTTCCTAATGACACCAAAGGAAATTTAAGTGACATGGCTGACTCTCCGGTGCTTAATGAAAACCTCAATCCACATATGATGCATGACATTTTTCATCATTGCTAACCTTTGGTAGGTATGCTGGATGGTTAAAATGGCTGGGAGAGGAACGGACAGTAGTCAGTGAGGTTCGGAACAAGTGCGAATCCGCTGTCACCCACTGTGCTGTTAGGCGCTGCGTCTAACCCAGGAACTCTGGGGAAGAGAAGACGCAGGGCTCCACAGCCTCAGAGGGGTGCAGCCAGCAGATGGCAATGACCAGGCAGGTGGAAACTGCAGAGCCCTGGGCGCTGTGGGTCGCAGAGCGGAAAGCCTGCCCCACCCTCGTCATGCCCGAGGAACAGCTGCCAATTAAGACTGAGGAAGACAATGCCAGGAAGATGAAGATTATCTGAATGAGCACCAGTTGTGCCATTTGGAGAGCCTACGATGGCCATCACGTGTGGATCACCAAGACGCTTTAAAATCTGTTTGTTTTTGAGACAGGTTCTCATGCAGTGAGAACTGGCCACAAACTCAATGCATAACCCAACATGACCTTGAACTTCTAATCTCCCGGCCTCTGCCCCTCAAATGCTGGAGTTACAAGTGCGCGACACCTTGCCCGGTTTACAGGATGCATGATTCACGTGGACACAGACGGGGCCTCGTGCGTGTCGTCCGACCTGTCAGCTGAGTTATGTCTCTAGCCTACTTTTTTGTTTTTGTTTGTCTAAACAAAACTTATTCACCATGAGTGTCCCTGGTACCTGGGGAGGTCAGACGCAGGAACCAGTGCCCACTGTCTGGAGCCAGAGTGACAGACAGTTGTGGGCCACCATATCCATGCTGGGCATTGGACCCCGGCCCTCTGCAAGAGCAACAAATGAAATGCTTTTAAACTCTGACCTGATGGGCTAATCTTTTGTTGTTGTTGTTTGAGTTTTTAAGACATCAGCCCAGGCTGATGACAAACTCTCTATGTTGTCAAACTCTCTGTTATCAAAACGGTTCTGTGGGCAAAAACACCCAGCAGTGGGAAGGTTGTAGTCTGGGATTGTGCCCAAGACCATGGAAGGAAAGAAAAGATTCAACACGAGTAAGGAATGTGGCTTTTACTGCCTTGACTTCCGATGTTCCTGTGTCCACCACCTCAGTACTAGGATTACAGGTTTGGGTTTGCAGGGTGCTGGGAGTCAAATGCGCGGCTTCATGCATACTAAGCACGATTTCTGCCCACTGAGCTGAGGCTCTAGCCCCAAAGGATTGGCTTGGGCTCTTGGTTTCACAGATTCCAGCCCATGGTCACTGGGCTCTAGTGTTCTGAACTGTGGTGAGGCAGAGCACAGCCATGAGGAAAACAAGGTTGCTTACCACCCCAGTGTGGCCAGGAAGCAGCATGAGAGTAGCCACCAAAGACCCTGAGATGGAGCACTAAAGACCCTGAGATGGAGCACTAAAGACCCTGAGATGGACCAGCAAAGACCCTGAGATGGACCACCAAAGACCCTGAGATGGACCACCAAAGACCCTGAGATGGACCACCAAAGACCCTGAGATGGACCACCAAAGACCCTGAGATGGACCACCAAAGACCCTGAGATGGACCACCAAAGACCCTGAGATGGACCACCAAAGACCCTGAGATGGACCACCAAAGACCCTGAGATGGACCTTGAGACACCCAGGGTCATTCTGATTTGGAGATGCATGCTGTTTTTACCCCATGCCTGCTTCATCAGAACTCGGTTAATGTTCCCTAGGCAAAAAGGTCTAAAACAGCAGTGCTTGTGCCGTGATGGTGGTGGAAGTGACGGTGAGGACTATGTTGGAGGTGATGCTCTCATTGATTAAGCTTTTCTTAATTCCTAATGTAGTCCATGCTGGCCCTGAACTCTGATCCTACCTCCCAAGTCCTGTCTTTCACCTAAAGGTGCTTGTGATGGGTTACCAAGTTTAGTCTGTATATATACTGCCCTTAAAAATGGCCTTTTGAAGCTGGGCGTTGGTGGCGCATGCCTTTAATCCCAGCACTCGGGAGGCAGAAGCAGGCGGATCTCTGTGAGTTCGAGGCCAGCCTGGTCTACAGAGTGAGTTCCAGGACAGCCTCCAAAACAATACAGAGAAACCCTGTCTCGAAAAAAAAAAAACAAAAAAAAAATGGCCTTTTGAGCCATGGTCTTATGAAGCCCAGGCTGGTCTTGAACTTGATATGGAACTAAGTCTGGCTCTGAACTCTGGATTTTCCTGTCTCTACCTCCTGAGTTCTGGGATTACAGGCCTGCATCATCACACTGGGGTTACCCACCCTTTCAAATAAAGGTCTTCAGGTAGCTTACAACCAAATGTCCTAACATGGCTTGAACATTTAAAAATTTCTATATGGGAATAAAATTCAATAAATTAACAGTAAGTCTGAATTTGTTTGCTGTTTCCTTGGGAGAATGCTGAGCTTCCTGGCAGCCATATAAAATGGAGGTGTCACAAGTTACAAAGCTACGTTTGTGATGGTTGACAGCGATTGCAAATGTGTCAGGATCTGGAATCACCTAGAAGACCAACTTCTGGGCAGTTCTGTGAGGGGATGTCTAATTGGGTTGGCTGAGGTAAAAAGAGCCCCTCCTTGGCCGTCTAGACTAGCCCTAAGAGCCCAAGATTATGAGCCCAATATATAAGGTGGGAATGCGAGGGAAAGACACCTGAGTCAACCTCAGTCCTACACACACACACACACACACAGATACACACACTCACACATATACACTCACACACATACACACTTACACATACACACACGCTCACACACATATGCAAACATGCATACACTCTCACACACATACACACACACACTCACCCATACCAACACAGACACACACATACACTCACACATACACACACTCTCACACACATACACACACATACACACATACACACACTCTCACACACATACACCCTCACACATACACAGACACACACTCACACACATACACACACTCACACACATATACAAACATATATACACTCTCTCTCTCACACACACATACACACACACTCACCCATACCAACACAGACACACACATACACATCCATACACAGACACACACTCACATACACACATGCACACACACATACACACACTCACAGAGAGAGAGAGAAGAGACACATGCACCCGCATGCACACACACACAGAGGGAGAGAGAGAGAGACAGGCACAGACACATGCACACGCGTGCATACACACAAAGAAGATAAAGAAAATCGGGGTGTAATAGGCAAGTTTGGGACACAGGTGATCGCTGGCTGGACTCTCTGAGTACCAGCGTCTGCAGCATCCCTGGAGCTGTAGGGTAGGGTCTGCTCCCCGGAGAGGTCCCGCTTTCTGTCTGTCCAGCTGCAGCTCTCTTGTTCCCCTGGACTGAGTGTGGCAGCTGGTGGCAGCATGGTGATTTGCTTGGTTCTGCCCTCCCTCCTGGTATCATTTCTTTCTGTAATAAAACGTTTGCTTTGATCTGCTGGAATGTCAAGTGTTCCATTTGCCACCACTGAAGTCATGAAAACGTCTCTGAGGAAAACTTCCAAACACCCTCAAAGACATAAAGTAAACCAGACAGAGTAAACGACACCTCTGCTGTTTGATAGGACCACTCAACACCATAAAGTTTAGTTTTCCCTAAGATGGTATTGGATTTATTATGTATTTCACTTAATGAGATTGTTTGAGCTTTTTTTGAGACAGGGTTTCTCTGGGTAGCCCTGGCTGTCCTAGAACTTGCTTTGTAGATCAAGCTGGCCTTAAACTCAGAGATCCAAGTTCCACCTGTCTCTGTCTCTTGAGTGCTGGGATTAAAGGCATACACTACCACCACCCCATTTAATGGGAGCTTAAGGAAGATGTCCATTTTTTTCTGGAAAAGTTGTTCTGGAGCTTATATGAACACACACACACACACCCCAAAAATGAGCTGTGAGGAGAGGGTTGTGAAACAATAAATTATGTTATATAGAGTTTATAATTAAAATTGGTAAATGAAGAGATGTAGTTTTCCCCGCCAGCCGCCTCTAGGCCCTGCCGAGCTGTCTGAACCCCCAAATAACACACGGGACACTATATTAATTATAAGCTGTTGGCCATATACAATTGTTTCTCAATGTCTAGCTCTGACTTAATTATTGACCCATAATCACCAATATATATACTAAATGGAGTTTATTGGCAGAAAGGTGGAGAAAAGGGGGTTAGGGGCTGGCCAACCAAAGTAGAGAGAGACCCTTTTACTTTTCTTTTCCTTAAAAATCCCACCTGTGCTAATCTCCCTACCCCGCCCTTCTAGGCATGGAGAGTTTTGTGGGCTCACCCTACAAAGAGGCTATTAGAATAAAATGGAAAGTCCAGAATTAGACCTAAGTCCACGCGGAAATTCACCATTGGATAAACAGGGCATCTTAAATATTGAAAAAAAAAGCTGATCCTTTGACAAGTGCCTGGGGACAACTGGACAGCCATTTGGAGAAGGTTAAAACGGGAGGCATGCCTCACACTGCACACCAGAATAACTCCAAACAGACATCTTAGCGTGAAAATAAATCACATGGACACTCAAAGGAGATGTGAGAATTAAAAAAAGATAGGTTAATGTGGGGACTTCTCTAACTCTGACTCAAGATCCAAATTCAACAGTAGTGACAACCAATACATTTCACTACGTAAAAATAAACTAAAATGGATGTGGAAAAAGCAAACAGGCAAGTCAAAAGAAAAGGAAAGCAACATTGTATATAAATCTGCCTTAAAATGCGGGGTGTGTGTGTGTGTGTGTGTGTGTGTGTGTGTGTGTGTGTGTGTGTGCTAATAAAACAGTTTTGAAAGTATAAAGGAAGTGAAAGAATAGTTCACTGGAAAAAAAGCTGCGTGGTTCTTTTAAACTGTTTTTGTAAAAAGATCGGAGAGTGAGATAAAGAGAGATGGGGAGGAGTCAAGATTTTCTTCGGTGCTTGCTCTCTGCATTCTAGATGGGGTCTCTTCATATGGGCTGGGTTGACCTGGGATTTGTGACTCTCTTGTTTTAGTCTCCTGAGCGCCGGGATGACAACTATGTACCATTGTATTTGGCATGCAAGCTCTTTCTTCACAAAGGGAAATCAGCTAATAAACTCAGGTTGATATAAAATTAGAAAAACAGTTGTAATGAATAACAATGATCATTAACGGGCATTAAATGATCATTGGTGGATACCCTACCTAAACGGTCCCACATTTTATACACATTATTTGGAAGGCTGAGGCAGGAATTTAAGATTAAGGGGCAGCCTGGGCCACTTAGCTGAAATGCTGTCTCAGAATTAAAAAGCGTTGGTGACATCATAGGTCAGTGGTAGAATGTGTTTGCCTACAAAACACACACACAAGCCCTGGGTTCAACCCCCAGCGCTGACAATAGGTAGATAGATAGATAGATAGATAGATAGATAGATAGATAGATAGATAGAAATAGCATTAGTAGAAAGATTGTAATGACAAAGGGGAAAGATAGGACCCATTTTAACCAAGCGAGGCTGCTTAGCCTTAGATGGAACCAATAGGAAACTCACGCCTCCTAGGTAGTTTTTGTCTGTGGAAAACTTTCTTTTTAACTATGTGTGTGTGTGGGGGGGTGTGCATGTCTGTGTGTTCAGGCGGAAGAGGAGGAGCTGGAGCCCCTCTCTTGCTGGGTTATGGTAAACTGTGAGCCACCTGTTGCGGGTGCTGGGAAATGAACTGAAGCCGTTGCCAAGAACGGCTCATGCTCTCACCCACTGAGCAAATCTCAGGGAGTCCACTAAGTCTGCCCCATCATCTGGTTGAGGCAGGACCAAGGCACCTCTCCACCTCCACACCCCTGTGTCTAGGCTGGGCAAGGCGTCCCTCAGTCTTGGGAGTCTTAACGTCATCATGGGTATGGTGGTTCTTTGCGAATCTTTGTTTTTCATGAATGAGCAGTCATGGTGTCTACAACTTTCTTTCCAGTAGTGCAGGAAAAAGACAGTAGAGGCAGAGGAGAGGGGATGTGCTCACTTGGAAGATGCTTGCCTAGCCTACCCAGAGTCCTGGGTTCGATTCCCATGCTTGTAATCCCAGGGCTTGGGAGGTAGAGGCAGGAGAATCAGGAGGGTGAGAGGTTCAAGATTATCCTGGTTCTATATAGCAAGTTCTGGGCAGCCTGGGCTTCATGAGACCCTGTCTCAAAAAAAAGTTATCTGAGTATTTAGGATACAAAACAATAATGATCGCCGTAACTCATTTTTAAAAACCTAAATCTTGAGGCAGGCTGTGGTGGCACATGCCTTTAATCCCAGAACTCTGGAAGCAGTGAGTTCAGGGCCAGTCTGGTCTTCAGAGTGAATTCCAGGACTGCCTGGACTACACCGAGAAACCATGTCTCAAAAAACGAACAAACAAACAAACACACAACAATAACAACAAAGCCACCCCTGAACCTTAACTTGCTGGTGTCGGGGAAGTTGTAGGGACTTTGCATTGCTGTGAAAACCCACCTTCTCGAGACTATGGACGGGAAGAAAACACTCAACAAGAGTGAGGGGTGTGGCTTTCCTACCGTGCCGTGCTTGACTGGACCGTGTGAGATTTACTGTATCTTTTCTTTCTCCGACTTTTAAGGAGATGTTCACAGAAATGTAAACATACATGTAGACAAGGACCTCCCTGTATAGGCACAGCCTGAATGGTTTCCGCCAAGTAAATGTATCCTCAGAACCACCACCCAGTTCAAGGCACAGAACATTCCAGAGGCCCAGCCTCTCCAGGACTAAGCCTGGGCTCTGTCTGAGGACCACCCTGTGTGTGCTTCTTAAAAACTTTTCTGTATACATATTTATTTCATCTTTTTTGCAAGCATTTTTCAAATATCTTTCCTTTGCGCCAACTGTTTTGAAATGCTTGTTGGGGCTCAGGACACACCCGCTGTGACAAACCCCTGGGACATGTCAAACTTTTTTTTTCCAGCTAAGAATGGAGCGCAATCAGGACCCGAAACCGCTCACCCTGGCACCCTGTGACTCCCGGGTTTCAGTTGGGGACCTCAGGGAGGGCTGCCATCACCAAGGGGGGAAGAGACACAGCTCAGCAGAGGGGGTGACACGTCTTCTGGCTGTAGGTGGGTTTGTGGCCATCTATGTGCTCATCACAGCCAGAGCAGGTGACGTGGGCGACTGGATCACTGAGGGAGATGCACACTCAGTTTTCTTAGACGTCAACCTTGGGGGATGCAGACATGGAGGAGCTGAAGGCTGTTTTGTCACTTGTGAAGGGTCATCGGGGTTCAGACCAGTGGCTCTCAGCCTTCCTAACGCGGAGACCCCCAACCGTAAAATTATTTTCGCTGCTACTTCATAGCTGTAATTTTGTTACTGTAATGTAAATATCTGAGATGCAGGTGTTTGATATTCTGCCCCACGGGGTTTAGATCCACAGGTTGAGAACCACTGTGAACGTTCTATGCCGGCTGGGATCTCCCTTACAACTTGCTCACACGCAGCTTCCCTTCTGCCCAATCCTGACTTCCTAATATTTCTGTACCCCTTTTCACCCCCAGTGTCTGCTTGGCAGGAAACCTGACCCATGGTGTCTATGAGCCAGGAACCGTGAAACTTGGTCTGCAAGTCCATGCTCAAAGCCGCAGAGGCCAGCGCCCCTCTTCTCTAACTCAGGATGCTCCAGTCCCCTCCTTCCTGTCTTGTATCTGGCTGTGAAGAACTTTCCCAGCACGTCTAGAGAGATGGCTCAGAAATTAAGAGCACTGATTGCTCTTCCATAGGTCCTGAGTTCAATTCCCAGCAACCACGTGATCCGGCGCCCTCTTCTGGCATGCAGGCAGAACACTGCGTACCTTAATCAATAACTAAATAAATGAATAAATAAATAAATCTTTAAAAGAAAATCCAGCCAGATGGATGGTGAACTGAACTGCAGTTTGCTAGCTGTTGGGAAGAAATCCCACACAGAAGTGAGACACAGAAACGTGTGGCGGTGTAATGTGTGGTTAGGGAAACTTGAGTTTGTTGGCCACTGTCAACCTTAGGTAACTTTCGCTGACATGGACTGAACACTTACACAAATTGTTCATTCCACAGATTAACTCCGCACTGATTGTATGCCTGCCACACAGTGTTGTGAGTCTCCCTATCAGGAAGCCTTGCCTTATAGATGAGAATACAGACGCAAAACAGTTAGGTGTGTTGTCTAAGTTCACACAGTTAAGGTCCAGGCAAAGACTGTCTGACTCTACCATCGTCCGTCTCTAGTAACAGTGCAACCACAGAACCGCAGAAGAGCTAAAAAAATTTTTTTAAAAATTAAAAAACCAAACCCCCCCACCCCCGCTCTCTAGATTTTTGGGGGGGGGGTGAGGAGGAGGATAGGTCTTTGGAAGCCTGTCCTGGCACTGGATCTGTCGACCAGGCCGTCCTCGAATTCACATAGATCATCCAACCTCTCACTCCCAAGCCCTGGATTAAAGGTGTGTGCCACCACTGCCCGGCCTCTCTACATTTTCATAGTCAGCATTTTTGCGTTGCCTCAAGTAAAGAAACGTAAGTTCATGCAGGGACAGGCAATGATGATGCCGAAAGAGCTTCCACGAAACACGGCCTGGGTGCTCTTCACAGAGTCCGGGGAACAAAGAATGACGGAGGAAAAACCAAAGGAAGAGGCAGCAACAGGGGACCACACACGTGACCTCTCTCAGCGGATGTCCGGTGAGCTACTAAGTGAGGTATGCCAATCATGAGTACATCAACCTTCTGACAACGGAGGCGTTCCTAGGTGGGAGGAGTCTGCGTGGAAGCTTGATGAGTAAGTAGTCTCAGCCTGGCAGGAGTGTGGGTGGGGAACTCTCGGTGGGTGGGGACCAGTGGCGAACAAGAGGAAGTGGGCGGGCGGAGGATGCAGAATTGCCCTCCCAGGCAACCCAAAAGGCTCTGCCAGGGTGGGACCGCCGAGGTTTGCATGACGCCAGAATGCTTCCTTCTTGGACTAAGGCTGCTTAACTCGCTGTACCTTCCCTACCTAGTCTCTTACTAGATCCAGACACCTTGTCTTCCTTGGAAGGAACCAGAAAGGAGGTCCAAGGCCTGCTGGGATGGGTGTAAGACGGGGCGTTTGGCTGTGCATTTCTCCCTCTATTTGGGGGGCTCAGATCAAGAAACAGTCGCCTCCCCAGCTCTTCCCTCCCTCGTTACTTTCCCAGAACTGCTATAACCAGATACGACAAACTAGGGAGCCTGAAGTAACGTTATCATTCCATACGTCTGGGGGTTAGAAGTCAGAATTCCAGTGGGGCTTCGAGTCTGGGTGTGACCCCTCCCTACCTCCTCCTGGCTTCTGGCAACTGGTTGCTGTCAATCATTTGGTGTCCCTTAGCTTGCAGCTGAGTAGCAACCCCACTGCTCTCTCCACCTTTACACGGCGCTGTCCCTTGTGAATCCGTGTTAAAATCCCCCGCCTCTTGTAAGATACCCACCACGTTGGATTAGGCGTCACCTTCACCCTCAAGCTCTAACTTGATTACATCTTCGAAGATTAATTCCCGGATCACATTTTCATGTTGTAGGGATCAGGTCTTCACCACAGCTTTTGGGAGGACACAGCTCAGCTTAAAATCCCAGCCTGGTTTCAAACTCCTCACGCAGCCAAGGAGGATTGTGAATTGGTGCTTCTCCTGTCTCTACCTCCTGAGTGCTGGGATTGCAGGCATGTGTCACTAGGCCAGATTCCGTGGTGCTGGGGTCAAACCCAGGGATCTGTGTCTGCTCGACGAGCATTCTGGCAACTGAGCAATATTCCCAGCCCCTCTTTAGGATTCTTTAAACCACCTGAAATGTCATATCTCAGGAAACAGTCCAAGAAGTAGGCATGCCCCCTCCTGAGGGTCCCCACCCACCACCACCAAATCCCAAATGGAAGGGAGCCAGAGTCTCCTCTGCTCTCCTACTGTCCTGGCCTCACCAGATGCCGCATGATGTGGGAGCAAACAGGATGTCATCATCACAGCCGTGGTCCACGGAGAGGTGACCCTGAGCCAAGCCTGAGCTCACCAACACCGGAAGAGCGACCTGTCACGCCCGCCCGTCTCACGGATGAGGAAAGTGGGTAAATACTGAGGGTTTGGGCAGCTCACTCTCACTAGCTTGATGGCACTGGGCAGAACCAGGACCCAAATCCTGGTCTGTGGTTCTTCCGCTGCCATGAGCTCCTCTGACAATGGCCCTGTCCCTCTTCTGTCTGTTTCTGTGATGGGATCTTTTCACCCAGAGGGTGAGCACATCCAGAGAAGGACCTCACGAAGATTACCAACCTCCTCTCACAGGACGTCCACGAGTCACAATAAAAACACAGCGGCCTACGGAGTGCCATCAGAAGCCAGACGACACTGGCTTGTTTTTTCATTTAGCCCCTTTGGAAACCCCTTGTTTCCTTTTTGCTTTTCTGAGTCAGGGTCTCATGAGATCCAGTCTTGCCTTAAACTCCTGAAGCAGCCAACAATGACTTTGAAATCCCAATTCTCCTGCCTCTGCCTCTGAATGCTGGAGTTACGGGCGTGCGCCACCGCACGGGGCTCTGTTTCTGTCTTTCAGAAAGTGACATAGGGGTCCAAAGAAGTAAAGGGACTGAACTAACAGCTCATAGACCTCGGGGCTAGGCGTCCCCCGCCACAGTCTGTGCAGAGAGGGCACCAGCAGGGGTTCCTGTGGCCGTGGGCTGCTCAGGGACCACGAAAGAAGCCATATCACGCCGGGCCAGCTGCATGCGCGCCCACTCTGTGAGGTCAGCACACAGCAGGCTCTCACTGTTCCTGGCCACACGCTGGCATGCAGAGGCCTCCGGTGTAGCCTTCCATAATGGTCACCTGATCCCAGAGCCGGTGGGCACGAGGCCTGAAATGTTTTTGCTCTGACGACCAACTGGCCTGACAGACAGACAGGCAGGTGATTAGAGGAGACAGAGCAGGGCATGGGGGGAGGGTTGGGATGAAGGAATCCCCTCTCTCCCGGAATCACTGATCGCCTGGCTGGGGCCTCTTGAGTGACAGTGACATTCTCCAGGGATTAAGCATGGAGTGTGGAAGCCGGGTCTCCCCAGGGGGTGCAGAGCCCCATGGAACTTAAATCATGCAATTAGCCTGCAGCTAATATTTCTCCCACATGCACGCCATGCCTCCCTCACCACCCGTGAGAAAGTCAGTAGTGACTGGCTTTTAACCCAAAGCTGTATGGGGTCCTGCCTTGAGTTTCTTCTAAACAGAAAATGAGAGAACACCTTTTCTGGCTCATCCAGGCCTGCCTCAAAACGCTTTCCTCCAGAGGGAGCCAGGTCCAGACAAGCCTGCACTCTGCTGCTCGAGTCACTGGGATTCTGGACCCAGCCTGTACTGGGTTTGTGGCCAGGTCCCCATCAAGCGACAGAGGGAAGCACTGTACCCCTGCTTGAGACAATGGTGCTTTGGGAGGAGGCAGAGATACCGACATCACTGGTGTGGGGTAACTTTGTTTCTGTTGTAGACGTGGGGTGTGCACAGTGCTCTAGAACCCGGGTTTCTGGACTCCCAACCCACAGCCTCTTTGACCACAATAAAGTACCTGCCACAGGCTTGTCAGAGGACAAAGGGTCTGGCCGGTAAATTCCCAGCCAATGAGATGGAGGCGAAGCTCTCTTGGGCAGCCAATGAGAGATGTCCTCTGAGTTGTTAGGCAGAAAAGAGCCTAACTTGGGTCATGTCCTCACCGGTCCTCAGCTAAAGTTCCCTGCCTGTCTGTCTCCTCCACACTCAAATGTGTGTCCAGTCCCATGAGTAACCACAGTATTTTTAAACAGCATCTTTGGGCCAGGCTCTCCTGTTTGTTTGTTGTTGTTTTTCAGAGGTGATTCTATGAGAAGCCGGGATGGAGCTCTTGATTGATTGCTCACAAACATCTGCAGGGATGGCACGGGGAGAGGAGAGACTGGCAAGCTCGTAATGCCACCCCCAAGGGGCCAAGACAAAGAACGATGAGGTAGCACAGGCAGCAGGGAGGGTCAGAGAGAGGCGAGCTGAGTCGCCAAGAAACACTGCACAGAGTAGTCAAAAGCTCAGCTCCAAGAAGACCTTTGTGTACAGCAACCATTCCCACTGCTCACTTGGTTGCTTTGATACTGTGAACACCACCAGTCACTTCCCCCGAAAGTGCCTCGAAATGCAACACTACGTGTTTTTAGTTAGTGTAGTTAGCGTATGAGGTATGAGATACGGGGTTTCATGGCGTTCTGGTACTCGCCCACCTCCCTCACCGTCCTTCCCTGCATCCCCCTCCTGTCTATTCCCCCTCTCCAACCTTGTTACAATGTTATTAGACAGCCCCAGCTCACAGGCAAAGTGACTGCAGCGGTTTGCCCTTTCCCTTGCAGCAGAGAACGAGGAGGTCTTTCTCCCAGCTTTGCTGGCTTCGGGAGCACCAGACTTTACCACCTCCCGGTGGACGTATCCGAGGGCAGCACATCTGAAACGGCCCCCTCTGCAGAGGACCAGGTGCACCAGCCGGAAAGGCAGGCGACTTCCCCTGCAAATAGAGGACAGAGGGGACACAGACTGAGCCCGGAGCCTCAGCTCTTGCGCTCAGCGTCCTGGAAAAGCTGCACATGCTCTCCAAGCTTCTCTGTCTGCAGAGTGGTGGCTTTAAATGAGCAGGCGTGAGAAAACAGAACCTGAAACTCAGTAATGTTAGTTATTCAGGGTTCAAGACAAGGCAGGGTGCCAGTGTCACAGCAAGTTTGAGAACGGTTGACGACCCTGGAGTAACAAGAGAGCAGGGTGTATTTCTGCTTCCTTTCTACCACCTCCCCAAGGTTCCTTCATTTCTTTAGATGTCCCCAAGACAATTCCCATACTGCCTGCTAGTTTACAGACCTCAGAGGGCTGACGGCGGCTCTTCCCTGCACTCGGCAGAGGATCTGAGGATGGACGGACCTACCGGTGGTGGTCTTGCTTCTGCCCCTTAGAAGCTGGGTGACCTTGAGCAAAGTTCTTATAGCTGTCTGAGAGACTCAGCTTCCTGGGTTGTAAAACATAGCAGTGCCAGTCACCTCACGGAGTTACAATGAGAGGACCTCACCGCTTCCTCCTGCTAAATGTCCGTATACAGCAGTGTGTCTGTTGAGGAGGCACAGTACGCCTCTGCCGAGTGCAGGGAAGAGCCGCCGTCAGCCCTCCCCCTGCAGTAACCCCCTCCCCCACGCACACGCACCACACACACTCACTGGGAAGCAGACCACTCGGCCTTTCTCATTCGCTCACTGTGAAGCACGCTCTTAGGGCATGGGTGGTGTGTGTGTTGGGGGTCAGTTAGGATCCGAGATAATTATCTTTACGGGCTTTGTTGTTTGTCAGGCCTGGACAAAAAGCGAGGAAAAGTAAACCCACCCTCCAACTGTTCAGTGTGTTTACTGTTTGACTCGGAAAGTAGCAGTGATTCTTCTCTATCATCCCAGGCGACGTTGTCCGGGGATCTGGCTCAGTTAGCGTCCCCTACCTTCAGGACTATACCATAAATGGCAAATGTTAAAGCTATAATCATGGAAATAGGATTTCTGGGGGGAAATGCCTGTGAATCATGCTCCCCGCACCCCAAACTCACAAAAAAGAATTGAGAGAAGCCCAGGGAATATTCAATGTCCCTCTGCTCCGCTGTCAGGGTGAGCGCTCCGGGGCCCCCCCCCCCCGCCCCGCCCCCATCTCTCCACTCATTCCCTTGGGGAGGAGTCTGTAGAGCCCCATGTTTTTAAGTCTTTAATAGCAGCACTGCGGTGGCTTCCCCTCACTCAGCTTCCTAGGCTCGTTCACGCTGGCTAAGTGGGCTGTAGAATCACACCTGTAAAAAGCCACGACTCTGAACACCTGCCCGCCAGAAACGTCGCCACCTCTCACCCTGACTTGGAACCCGGGGCCTCATGGCTCCTAGTTTGCTTAGCCTTTGCCGGCTGACACTCTGAGAGTTTGCCTTTCTGTCCAAGCATTGCAGTTCCTGACTCACAAGCATCTGTCTCTACATCAGTGACTACAAAGCCTCGTCAGAGCTTTCAGAAGATTCTCCAGCAGATGTTTCAGTGAAAACATTTGGGAAGACGTCATTCGTTTTCATTTATGGGAGAGTTGCAATGTTAGTTTTAGGTAATTTCCCTCCGGGGTCAAGGGAATGTGTGTTGGTTGGGGCTGGCGGTGGATAAGATGGAGTGTTTGGAAGCCACAGTCAAGGATTCAGCAACAGAAATCAACCACAGAAAACTGGACGAGACTTCCTAGCCTCACGTCTTCAGACAACAAGCTCTTGGCTTCTCAGAGAGGCCAGCAAGCGAGCTGTGTTTGCTTGACAGGGATCCCTGCCCCAGATTTAGTTGTGTGAAGTGTGGTGTGATGTTTAGAACACAAATAACTGTAATTGTGGACACAAGTTTATATAATGTATATATATACATATATGAAAGAGAGAGAGACAGAGACAGAGAGAGCCCTCCCTCAGGTAGGGTGGCAGGAGTAAGAACTTTCCTGGGGTGGGTAAGGGAGATTAATGACAAGGGAGGGGGAAAAAGTCATCTTTCAGACAATTCAAGTAATCGTCAGGTTTTTGAGAAGCCATCTTTACAGTACAGTACAGTAGCTGGTGGGACTTAAGGCCGTGGGGACAGCTCGCTGCACTCTGGCTGCCCGCGTCCCGGTCTGGGACACCGGTGACACCGGTGAACCGCACAGCCGGGAGGGATCTCCGGGACATCCACACCCCAGGCCTTAGCTCAGGTGCTGGGGTCTGCTGGACCAGGTGTTTCCTCCACACGCGTTAATCTGAGCATCGGCACCTGCGGCTGCTCTGCCTACAAAGCCTCTCTGTGGGTGTGCACAGCTGCGACCCTGTGTCAGCTGCGGCCCTGTGACACAGGTGCCCGGCACAGGCAGACGCCGGGCAATTAGAGGCAGAGTCGGTGAACTTTGTCCTTCTCATCCTTTAAATTTCGACGGAGATGTGCCAATAAATACGGACGAAACGTCTGCCTGGTTTTGTTTTTGCTCTCATGGGGTCTCGGTAGGTGAAAAGAAAAAGAAATGAACCCACAGCGACCCCACCGGCTGCCTCTGGGACCCCCGAAGCGACAGCTGGAACTGCCAGTGTGGTGACTTTCTGGGCTTGATAATCTGAGCCCAGAGATTGCTGTCCCACCCAGCCACCCACTCAGGGAAGGTTGTGACCGGGTCGGGTCCCTCCAGTGGCGCTGGCCTTGCTCCAGGAGCCTCAGGAGGGTGCCAAGCCTGGGGCACACTTCGCGCTGGCGATGTCCGCGGGGCTCGGCCGGAGCGGGTCAGGCTGTGTGCTCCGGGAGAAGCGGCAGGGCGGCGGAGGGTGGCTGGCTGGCGGGCGGGCGGGCGTGTCGCCCTCTCACGCGGGTGTCGCGCTGCGGAGAGCCTGGCTGGCCACCCCGAAGGGCTCGCGGTGACTGGTGGCGCTTGCTGCTCTCTGCGTCCCAGCTCACTGCGCCTCGGGTGGGCAGGCGCAGCTGTCCCGCTCACCCTGAGCGCAGCAGCTCCTGGGCTCCCCTCGGCTCCCGTGGGCCCGGAGACGCCCCCTGTCCCTGTCCCTGTCCCTGTCCCTGTTCCTGTCCCTGTCCCTGTCCTCCGCCCCCCTCGGTAGCCGCACCAGCGGGAGCCGCAGGAGGAGGAGGCGGCGCCGCGGGGACTGTCTCCTCCCCGCCCCTCGCGTCTCCTCCCCGCGCCACCGAGAAGGACAAGGGGACTGGGCACAGGGACCCCGGCCAGTGAGCTGCCTGTGTTCCGGGACCGCCCCTCCCTCGCGCTCTTTCGCTGCGAGCCCGGGCCGGTGTCGCCGCGCATGGTGCTGGCAGCAGCCATGAGCCAGGACGCGGATCCCAGCGGTCCGGAGCAACCCGACAGAGATGCCTGCGTTGCGCCTGGTGTTCAGGGGGCCCCCGCGACCCAGGGCCAGCGAGGGATGCAGCCCCTGCCGCCACCGCCACCGCCGCAGCCTCAAGCCAGCCTGCCCCAGATCATCCAAAAGTAAGAGGGAGAAGGGAGCGGGCCCTGGGGTACGCCCGGGACGCACCCCGGGGCCCCCTTTTGTGGCTTCATCTTCATTCCCTGCTAAACTTTGCCTGCCCCCCTGTGTTGAAGTGTTGTTGGCCCTCTGGGAAGAGGGGGTGTCATTCTGGCTCGTTGGTGAGACTGGGTAGTGAAGTTATTAGGGGGGAAATACTTTTTGTTTTTCTGTATGCTCTCTTCGCTCCTCTTCGGGATGTTACTGGATCTTTTTAACTAAACAATCTCAGCGTTGGGGAAAATGGCCCAGAGACTATTTTTCATCTCTGGTCCTTAGAGACTGGAATGTCAATCGCGAGCGTGCGCTCCTAGCGAGAGTGTGTGAGACTTCGCCACTGAGGACAAAGCCACCTTTAGGGGAGTCACCTAGAGACTTTGGGGCGAAGGGGAGATGAGGACTGGAAACAACGCGCTTGACTTTACCTAAGAGCAAACGGCTCACGACATGGCCCTTGCAAAGAGTTTTCAGCCGCGGAACACGGTTCCCACTAGTTAAGGGCGAACCTTGCCATGTAGGTCTGTCCAGAGGCTGGGGTGGTCAGGGCTTCTCAGGAAGCCCCTTAGCCTGTCTGGATCCTGGAAAAGCAAAACACCAGTGTCTGGTTTCCTCCAGTCCTTGAAAGTCTTGTTTTGACAGTTTGAGGCCTAGAATGTTGGATTATTTGAAGGCTCCTTCTTTTGTTTAAGGTTTGGTCAGCCTGTGACAAAGCCCCGAAAAATAGCTTAAGAATGAGTTGAGTACTTCCACAAAACAAACAGGCCCTAAATGCGAGTAAATTCAGGAAAACTTACATGGGGAGCTGAAGCGTTTTTTTTTAGGTTGGCTATACTTATGTTGGGAATTATGTAAACTCACTGTAACGACTAAGAGAAATAACAAATGTGGAATTGAAATGAAAGAAAATAGTCAAATATGAATGGCTTCAAAAAAAGTTATGTAATAGAAAAAGTAAAAATTCAAGTTTGCCATCAATAACGGGTGCGGTCATGTTGTAGGACAAAATGGTTCCTATCTGTTGGCTGGTCAAATCCTAAAGTCCTACTCTGCTTATGAAGTTTTGGGCCTACAACTTTGGTATTTTACCTAACTTCCAGCTACTTGGAATTGACAACTTTTTAAAAGTGAAAATATTTCCTAACATTTTTTCCCCTGGTTTTGCAAAGCATTTCAGCAAATCCTAACAAGGATTGACAGTTTCTGTAACTCTTGAAGTTTATCTTCAGTCCTGGACATGAATATAAAGCAACAGATAAAAACTGCTAAAATCCAAAGTTCACTTCCTAAAACCTCCAAGTTGATAGGCTATGAATTTGAAACAACTTTCTTCGTGAACCAGTGACTTATGTACTGCAATCAGCATGTTAATTTTACCAAAACCACTTTGCTTTTAGTGATCAGCCTGGGTTTCTCTCAGCTTTAACCAGATTAAAAACTCAGAACTTTTTATTCCCCCAAGGAAAAAAAAAAACTTCATAGATGGCTGTTTGATGTATTGCCAGCTAGGGAGCGAATAGCCAATTTGTGGAAATGGATAATTTAAGACATGATTTAGTTTCTTCGTGTAGTTAATAATGTAAATTATTTATTTGTGCCCTCATTTGGAAAATTCTGGAATACGTTATGTCTGAAAGACAAGAGGGAGCCTTCCAAAGATGGCCCCTTTCTGCTTACAGGCCAGAGTGGAGCCCTGCCGCAGTGCCCACGGACTGGGGACAGATCCATGTTCAGGGACAAGGTCCAAGGCGGGTGGATGCGCCCATGGGATTTGATGTCCGTGCTCTTATATCTCAGAGCTTTTCTTTACAAGGGTGATTTGGGATTTGTGTCTCCCTCTGCGCCCACAGAAATTCCCCTGGAACGGGGCACAACACGCAAGCGCTTTGCAGGCCCGCGTGTAATGCGCTGAAACCTGAGCGGGCTATTTTGAAACTACGTTTGCATAATTTAATCTGAGCAACCACTTTTATGTTGTTGTGAGGTGCTGTTGGCATCGACCATCTTTGAAAAGAGGTAGCGGGTTGCCTGCCTTGGGGTGCAAACAAGGTATCTGCTCCCCCGCTCCCCCTGGGACTTGGAGGCATTTGTGAATTAAGTGAATGTTTTAGTTTTCGTAGTTACTTCAGTGAGGTCAATCAAGTCTTCCCCAAGTGTCACTCTCTTTCAAAACGAGGGAGACATCAGTCTTAAAGTTGCCTAGCGGCTAGGGGCTATGGAAATCTTTTCACCTTTTAAGGTCTGGGTTGGCTGATTAGCAATGGTTTTCATTTTGAACGAGGTCACCGACTTTGGTAAAACCAGGGAGAAGATGAGAACAGGTTTTGTTTTTGTGCTTTATATTGGGTCTTAGAGTTGCACTTAGCTAGGGAAACACTTGAGATACGACAATGAGTAATGGCTCTGTCGGTTGTTTGTTTTACTGGAGTCAGCCCGGCCACCCGGGAAGGTAGCGGCCCAGCGCCTCTGTGGAGGCCTCCGTTCTCATCAGGTGAAGGTGGTTCTCTCACGGTGTGTGTCTGTCCCTGACATGGGAAGCACTACAAGCTCACCAGGCAGGCAGGTTGTAATCACATATAATCAAGGTCTGGGACATTTTTGTTTAAAATTCTCATTCTGCAAGTTGGCCAATGTGGAGGTGTCCTTGTATTACATAAGGCACTATCTAAGCCCTTTGGACAATAAGAAAAACAAAAACAAAACAAAAAAACCTTAAGATTTGGGATGAGTTTTAGGAAATCAAAATAATTTGAAGATTGAAAAACAAGACAGGGATTTATTTTTCTTGTCAGCAGAAGAAAACATTGGTGAATGTTTTTTTATCAGGATTTATATTCTCTAATGTTGATTGATTATAGCATACTTCCAAAATTATTTTATTTTAATTGTGTGCTTTAAAATTGAATATGATCTTTGATTTATAAGACATTAGAAACATTGATGGGCAACGAGCTTTTAAATTTTAAGCTATAGGCTTCTAAACTTCTATCAGAATAAGGATAGAGTTGCAATTGTACAACACGTGAATGCCAGTGGACTGATGGGATTACAAGAAATATCACTAAGTATGAGGAAATATACCAAACACACATACCTTTATGGAGTAGATCACAAAGATGATTTTCCTAAATTATTTGACTTGCTGCAAGACTTTCTTGTCAATGCGAGGCATCAGGCTGCATATCTGAATTGGGGCAAACTACTTTCTTCTGCCCAGCAAGTAAAAAACAATGGTTTAGCATTTGATAGCACCACCAGCATGGGAGCGTTGCCTTATGAAGACGGGGACCAGCCCTGAAATCCACTTTAGTGTTTGCTTAGCACTAAGTCTGCTGTTCTCTGTGTTCCAAGGCTAAGTACTCGGAATAGAAAATGTTACAAATAGCCTCTCCCCACAGCAGATAATTTAACAGACAGCCTCCATTCCAAGGGATCTCCAGTAACGGTTAAGGATACATGAGAAACAGGCAGAGATTCTCATCTTATGTGGCAAGCATCTACTCTGTCTACAATTAGGGGGAGAAATTAAGAATTTGTTAAGAAGGGACATTACCTCAGACATACTCGGTTCTTTTCTGGAAAGAGGGTGGGATTTCTGACACCTGTGTCAGTTTCTAACATCGATTTGAGCCCGTTTTCCAGGGGAAATAGGAATACCCTTGTAGAAGGAATTTTGGAAATTTTAAACACCGTCTTAGACTACATGTAAGACAAGTATTTGGCAGGAAAAACATCTGTGAGGATTAAGTCTGCCCAAGCAGGGGAGAGAGAAAGGCGGTGTGTTAATACCCTGGAGCCCCTGCTTCTCCAGAAAGCCTCTCCAAGGTGTTGTTTTTAAGAGAAGTTTTACTGGAAAACTCCTTCCCCGCTAAGTGCTTCTGGAGAACATGGATAACTGTCCAGTTCTGAGTTTTTCTCAAATTGCCTAAGAGATCAGTAGTATGAGACATACAGCGCCATTCCCTTTAGTCACAGCAAATGACTGTGTATATGACACACAGTGACTTCTATCCACTTCTTCATTTGCTATCACCTTAGGAGTTATAAAACAATTTAACTGGGAGGTGAGCTCTGGCTGGTTAAACCCTTGGCCTGCCCTAATAGTCTGGGCTTGGGGGAATTGTCAACCAACGCCGCAGATGACCCCACATCATCCAGCCTCCCTCTTTCCTCTCTTTCATTTTCTTGTGGCTGTAAGGTCCTTGACGACAATTAGATGGATTTTTCTCCTCTTCCCCCATGGCCAGTCCTCATGCAAATAACCCAACGTAATTAAAATTTACAGCTTTAATAACATAAATATACAAAAATGCCGGGAACCTGTTGGATGTCACCAAGATTGCGCTACACTGATTGTGGAAGCAAAAGCTAGGAGAAACCTGAGCCAGTGGTGTGGAAACCCCAAAGAGAAATCCCCAAGCTGGACCCAGGCTAGCGGCACTGTGGAACTGGGGTTTTGTTTCCTATCCTGTGGTACTATAGTTTGGGGTGGCCTAACTGATGTTTTGTGTATTTGAGCAGACGGTGTCTATGGATCCATTTTGGGTGTAAGGGACTGCTGGGGGAATTCAGTTTGATGAGAAGTTTTGCCAAAAGTAAAATGATCTATCACACAGGGCTGGAGCAAAGATGCTGATTCTCAGTCGTGAGGGAACAGCACACGGTACTCCCTTCTCTAGTTAATGAGCAGGGGTGATCGCGGTACTAAATGCGCTCATGCTTCTTGTGGCCTGTTCCCGCCTGTCACCAGCGAGGGCTTCCTGATTTTAAGAAGCACATTTTTGAATCCTCAGTGTATGCTCGCTCTCCAGCCTGCTGGTGGACTGACTGCTGCAGGCTGACTGACTCGGTCACTGCTTACATGTCACCCGACTGGGGAGCAAGGGGAATTTCAATCTTGGACATAGCTAGTTTGGGGACGGCCATCACCTCCAGCCATTTGAGGAGGTGGTTGAAGAGAAGGACCCCCCCAACCCAACACACACACACACACACACACACAGGTTTTCCTCCTGTGTTTCAGATATGCTACAGATGTCTAATACACACACACATGCACACACACACACACATACATTTTCCTCCTGTGTTTCAGCTATGCTACAGATATCTAATACACACACACACACACACACACACAGGTTTTCCTCCTGTGTTTCAGATATGCTACAGATGTCTAATACACACACACACACACACACATTTTCCTCCTGTGTTTCAGCTATGCTACAGATGTCTAATACACACACACACACACACACACACACACAGGTTTTCCTCCTGTGTTTCAGATATATTACAGATATCTAATACATCCACAGCTACTTCTGGCTTTTACAAGAGTGATCTCCTGACGGTTTACAAGGCAGTGTTTCCATCTTGCCGACAGCAGACCTGCAGAGCGGGTGGGGGGGACGACGACACACCGCCACACATTGATGCTGAATGTTCTTTACGGGCAAGAAGGGGGCAGCGGAGTGACATGCGTGAGTGTGTGTTAACAGCTCGCAGCTCAGTTTGCAGAATAACTCTTCCCATGTGTTCAGACACCAAAGCTGGGGGCCGTGCATGTGTTGGGGGAGTCGTTACTCCATCAAGACCGTTTTTCACGCCACTTGGCCTCCTTTAATGTGGGCATTTGCTTTAAGACCACCAGGCCCGTCTGCCTCTGTCTTGCTTTGCACCTGCTCTGCCTCAATCACAAGGCACCCACCAGCCCTCAGTTGCCCTCTGTGCTCTGGTCCAGACTGAGGAGGCTACTCGAGGCTACTCGACAGCACAGACTCTTTCAGCTTTGTGACTTCTCGGCAGAATCTTTCCTAAATATGTTCTGAGTTTCATTGGCTCAGCCTTTTTAAACAAACAAGATGTTATGCCGATTAGGCTAACCCCAGACTCACCCTACAGCCAAGACTGGCCTTGAACTCCGGACCCTCCTGTTTCTATCTTCTGAGTGATGAGATTCTAAACTCATGAGACCCACCTTTAAACCTGACCTCCAGTGTTTGGAATAGAAAATGAGTGTGTGTGTGTGTGTGTGTGTGTGTGTATTTTTTCTTTAAATCTCTCCTTTTTTTAGGAGGGGTTATTTATTTTTAAGTTTATCACTAAGTAGATCGACTTAGGACCAACCTGACACCATTGGGTGCAAAATGAGCGTCTTCGCTCAAATTAATTATTGGGTTTCTGTCAAGAAAGTCAGAGTAAAAAAAGCCCTGACCTGGGAGTAGGTGACCTGGACAGGCCAGTTAACCTTCTTAATCCGGCGTCTCTGGGGATCGGAAATGAAGGACAGCTCCATCCTGGACCAGATTCAGTGGGACATATTGCTGAGTGATCATTAATACAGACTGTCGCTACCCTGCCAGCACCCGACAGGGCGTTTGTCCCACTTTGGTTAAAGTTTAGTTGTGGGCATTGGTACCTATCTGTGAGTGTTTGCAGAAATATTTTCATCAGTGATATAATTTAAAGTCAGAAGAATACCAATGTTAGCGGAAAAGGAGGAAGCTTAAAGGGATTTTCTTTAATCTTGAAAATGCACGTTATAAATATATTATTTTAGATTGCTAATGATTTAGAGGCATTAAAGTGAATCTTTGAGTTTGGGGGGCGGTAGGATCCCATTCTCAGTTTAAGAGCCTGGTTGAGGGGTTCTCACTCTGTCTGAACTGGGATGTCTGGTGATGGCATTGCTTTCACCGGCACAAATGTAAATGGTGTAGCATTGGAGGGGCTGAGCCACAACACTCAGTGGGATACGCAGTCAGTCCGCTGCAGGGCTGCAGACACCCAGGCAGTGCTCAACCTGCTAAAAACCATTGTCTGTCTTGTAGAGATCATAATTATACCCAAATTATGATCATCACCAGGTTTTCTTGTGCCACAGACCAGAGAAATCTTCCCAAAGCCTCAGAGTCGACATGGGTGCCTGAGCCCGAACCCTGTCTTCTGCCAGGTAGCAGACGACGGAGCTGTGTAGAAACTTTGATGTTGGAAAAGGTGTGTGTGTGTGTGTGTGTGTGTGTGTGTGTGTGTGTATGCCTGGGAAGTCACACATGTGGAGGCCTGAGGTCATTTTGAGACATGATCTCTCTCTGAACCCTGGGACCCTCCTGTCTCTCCTTTCTGCAAGTGCTGTGGTTACAGATGTGCACCTCTGTCGCCTGTCATACCTGGGAACTGGCGGTCTGAACTTAAGTCCTCTTCGTTAGCAGCAACCACTTTGCCTGCTAAGCCTCCCTCCCCAGCCTGAGAAGACGCTCTTTAGCCTTGCTTGGAAAGGATGTTGAAATAGCTGGGTGTGGTGGTGCCAGCCTTTAATCCCAGCACTTGGGAGGCAGGGGCAGGTGAATCTCTGTGAGTTCTAGGCCAGCCTGGTCTACAAAGCTAGAGAAATTCTGTCTCAAAAACCAAAAGCAGGCAAACAAAGAAAGCATCAGGGAAGTTAATTGAACTGTGTAAGTTCACACAGTGAGGCAGTGGTCACACAGGGTGCACATCCCTAACTCTATTCATTTCGTTTTCTGCTAGGATAGCTTTCTGTTGGCATGGAAATGGAAAGAGAAATTACAGCCATTTGTGATTTAATCTCTGATGACTCTCAGCTGTCGCCCTCTCCCGAGTGACTGAGGAGAGCAGAGGTCTGTCTCAGTGTTACCTCCTCACTGAGCCTAGATTTTCTGTATATGGCAAGGGATGGGGTCTCTCGGGGGCATCTCTTGCCTCCCTGCCAAGCAGAAGCCATATCTTGCATTTCCTTGTCACCTGCATTAGGTCCTTAAATTCCTGGCTGCCTTTCACACCCAGGGACGCCCTTCAGGCTAGGCTGCAAAGACGGACTCTTTCAGTGCCTAATCATAGTTAACATTTGCATTTACAGTGCGTAGGGATTGAATCCAGGACCTAGTATATGCTATTCTACTGAGCTACATCTCCAGGTTCAGAAAATGTCTCTTATAGATGGCTTAGGACCCCCACCTCTGCATAGGGTTCGCAAATGCATTTATTTATGTTATCAGCCAAGACTGCCCGTTTCTTCATGTTCTGGAATGGACCATGACCTGAATACCATTCTGGCTACATGTCTAGGGTCGAGGTAGGCCTTTTGGCAAAGATGCACCCACAAGTGATTTGTGCTCGGCCAACTTTGATGCCATAGTTATCTTGGTAACCACTGGGGACTTTTCCTCTTTGATTGACAAGTACTGTGAGATGATACTATGAGGTCCTGTCATCATCCTGTTTTCCAAGACGTTTTAGTATTTCTTTAAAAAAGGTTTATTATACTATTTATTTATCTGTGTGCACATGTGTGTCCAGATGTACAGGCTCCTTTGGAGTTCAGAAGAAGGTGTTGGATTCCCTGTAGTTGGAACTGGGGTGCTTGTGAACAGTCTGACAGGTGTGCTGGGAACCAAACTTGGGTCCTCTGTGTTCTTAACCTTTGAGCTATCCCCCCAGCCAGGTTTTTATCTTCCAATTTGACCAAATCTTAAAGAAATTTTGTCTGTGAAATAAGTGGAATTAGAAATGTAAGTAAGTATCCCTTTTAGAATAGGTGAATTAGGACCCAGTCTAAATCAGCTTGGAAGATATGATTTCAGGCTGGCAGAGCATAGGTCAATGTTGTCATGAGCCTCTGGGCGTTCTGGGTCTGACTTCATAGGACTTACTTCCCACAAGGAAGCGCGCTCTCTCTCTCTCTCTCTCTCTCTCTCTCTCTCTCTCTCTCTCTCTCTCTCTCTCTCTCTCTCTCTCTCTCCTCCCTTCCTTCCTTCTTTTTTCTTTCTTTCCTTTTTTTCTTTCCTTCTTTCTTTCCTTCCTTCCTTCCTTTCTTTTTTCTGATTAATTGATGATTGATGGGTTTTGTGCTTGTGTGTGTGTGTGTATGTGTGTGTGTGTGTGTGCACGTGGAAGTCAGGGGCCAGCTTGCACCTGGTTCTCCTTTCCGACCCTGTGGGTTCTGGGAATGAAACTTGGGCTGTGGGGCCTGGCAGCAGGTGCCTTTGTCCACTGAGCTGTCCCCCCAGACTGCCAGGCAGCTCTGCAGTGCTCATCCAAGGTGACTGCATATCCTGTTTGGTGCCAAGGGAAGCGACTAATGTAATTCTCATTAGGTTGTGAAATGAGGTTTTAGGTATCTTCTTGGGGTCTTGGCTCTGCGTGGAAACCTTATTTTTCCTTCCTTTCCCTTTCTTTTCATTCCTCTTTCTCTTCTGCTCTCTGAATGCACGCCTCACTTTGTAGCCCAGGCCCACGGCACCCCTCCTGCCTTGCTCTTAGCCCACTATATGAAGGTGACTTTAAACATGCCTGGTGACTTGCCCTGCCCTTGGCCGAGTCAGGGGCTGGCTGTGCTCACACTCTGTCCAGGCCTTTCAGATTTAGCTTACAGTCTATTTTTGCCTGGTCTGGTCTGGAATGCTTGTTTTCATGCACAAAATGTGAATGGGAGGGGATGTTGGTAGGGAGCAGTGAAAAGAACAGGTAATGGGCTTGTTCTGTGTTCAATGTTGCCATCACTGACCCTGAGCCTCAGTGTTCCCCTCTGTGAAAGGGGGCAGCAGCAATAAAGTGAGCAGCTTCTTTTCTAGGTGTGTTTTAAGTCCAACTATAGCTCTGAGAAACAAGTGATGCTTTTCAACCCATTTTACAAAGGAGGAAACCGAGTAACGGCTTCATAGAGAAACACTTAGGAAAGCTAAGAAAGTAGTGTTTAGGCAATAACTGGTGGAGTGTGGCTTAGTAGGGAGAATTTTATGCAACTTTAAGCGACCCTGTATCTCTACCAAAAAATACGTATCTTTAAAATAACTTATAGAAAAGCTCATGTTTATTAAAAAATATCATTGGGAAAATATGGCTGAAATAAATTTGCAAGTAGGTCAAATTGAATCAGAGACAAACAGTGATTCAGCTTAAAGTTCTCTCTTTCTCATTCTTTTCTCTTTTAGAAGCGTTAAGCGTGCCTTTTGGTTTAAGGTGACATCTATATCTCAGTTTAAATGCCGTGAGCAAGTCCAGGGTTGGCACCTGACTCACTGTCTTATTCTGCTGGTTATGTGTGTCAGGCAAGATCTGAATTTGATGCCAGTAGAGAGTATGTAAACACTCCTAATCCTCCCAGCATGTGCTAAGATAATAAGAGATAGGATAGTTTGATTTGCAAAGCGAGCATATGCCAAGCTCTACCAGACCAGTTTTGAACCAATTCAGAAAACCAGGGTTCAGCATGATCAAAGTGTCTCAGCCTCCTATTAATAGCGAGAGGAATTCCTGACTTGAAGCCTGGCACATGGCGCGGGCGCCTTTGCCAGATGAGCTCCTTGACGGTCCTTGCAGACACTGCTGCAGGTGTTCGCCAGCCTTCGGAGACCACAGGAGGGGAAGACAGATGGAAGAGAGTCTGCAGGCAGAAAGGGCTGCTGGCTTTGTCTCGCAAAGGGTTTAAGGGAAGGTCGCCATGGAAGCAACCACCTCCTCCTCGATGCCTTTCAAGCGGCACCTTTAAAATCTCCATGGCCCGCAGGTGCAAGGACAGTCTGTGAAACTTTAAATGTCACCCCTCAGTTCTGGGGGGGCGGTGATTGAAGTGTGTTACACTGCATGTTAGGTATTCACCCGCAGCTGTCAGCGTCGAGTGGCCGAGGCGAGAATAAACAAACGTTCTTGCTATCCTTGGAAGTTTCTTCCTGATTTTTTTTTTTTTTGCAATTTATCTTTCCCCTTTCCATTGATCCCCTAACTCCTGAAACTACTAATGCGGTTAATATTGTAGATTAGCTTGTATTTTCCTAGAATTTTACGTATGTAGAATCAAAGTATATATAATACTTTGATGGGGCCGTGTCTTTTGTTCATCAGAACTGTTTCCTTTGGGATAATTCCTCTGTGTTTGCCTATCTTCTGTTTCTGTCACAAAACAACTGGAGACACGCAGTCGATGAGGAAAGAAGACTTTTATTTAGGCCTAGAGCCTGAAAGTCGGTGACGTGGAGGCCATGTGAGCTTGGCGAGGGCCTCCTTGGCTGCATTGCTTCTTGCAAGGGAGGGGGGAAGGGAAGCAGAGGCGTGAAGAAGATGGCAGTGGCCTCGATCCATAACCACCCCTTTGGGGGAAGCACCCCCAGTGACCTAAAGACCTTCCGCTAAGCCTCCTTTGAAGGCTTCACCACTGAAGTGCTACGTGGCTTTAATGAGCAGGCTTGCAGCACAGAAGCCACGAAGGGCAAATCACACCCAAACCATAGCCATAGCATTTACCCTTTAACTATTTTAAAGTGGCATCGAGAACATCTGTGGTGTTGCACAACCACCACCACTATCCTGTTCCAGAAGGTTCGTATCACTTCTAAGAGACACCTGGCACCCAACGGAGCTCAGGCACACCCAGTGCACAGCCTGTGGTCCCCTGCTGTGGCCGGGGACAGCTTTGGATGTGGCCCAGCACAAAGCAATGAACTGACTTATTTATAGTTTTAGATTTATTTTTTGGTAACGTGATTGCACAGTTAAGAGCATTAACTTTGCTGGCGACAAATGCCACTTGGTCACGGGGTCAGAAGCTTGTGCACACACCTGTAAGCGAATCAGTTATTACTCGCTCATCCTAGTACCTGGAAAATCTCCATCCTCTTTTCTGATCCTGTGGATTTGTCTGCCCTGTATGTTTAATGTAAATGGAGTCATTTTTGTCTGATTTCTGGTATCACTCAATGATTTCAAGATTTGTCTATATTGTGTTATGCATTGACACTTTATGCATTTAGGATTGGTAGTCCATTGTGTAGGTAGATAACACTTGTTTGTACATTCATCTTTTCATGGATGTTTGAGTTGCTGCTGCCTTTGACTATTGTAATAGTGTGTGTGTTCGCGTGTGAGCACACTCACGCACGCATGTCTACGTGTGTATATGCATGCGTGCTCACATGTACATGAATAGGTGTGTAGGTATGCATGTGTCTACACATGCACACACACACACATACCCACACCCCCACACACTCATACATGGACAGACAGACAGACAGACAGACACACACACACACACACACAGGTCAGATAGACACACAGACACACAGACACACATGGTTTAAAAAGGTTGGTCTTTTAAATGTTGAGTGGTGTTCTGTTTGGTGGATAGACCATAGCCATGGACATGTTCATCTGTTCATAGACTTGGGTTCTTTCCAGTTTTGCATCTGTTAAAATAAAGCTGGTTAAGAACATTCCTTCACCTGGACGTGACTTAGACTCTGTCTTGGGTAAATATCAGCACGGATAATAATTTGCCCTTTTAGAAGCATGGGTGTTACATGTAATAGAACATATTAGTACAGCCCTACAAGGCACCCAAAGCACACTTCCTTTTTTGCCTCAGTTTGTGGGATCAGTCCCTCAGCAGCTTAGTCCTTTCTTCTGTTGACAAAGCTTCCTCCAATATTTTCTTCTTTTGCATGTAAGTACTACCCAGAAGATGGAGTGCACGGTGGTTGAGACCGCAAGGCCACAGAAACTCAAGCTGGAAGGGACCCTGGAAATCATCTAACTCTTGTTATGGGACAGAAAGTCAGGGGCCAGTTAGATGGCTCAGCCGGTGAGGGCGTTGCTGCCAAGCTGACAGCCAGAGTGCGGTGCTCAGAATCCATGTGGTGGAAGGAGGGAGGTGACTCCTGAAAGTTGTCCTCTGACCTCCACAGGTGTGCCATGTCATGCATGTGCGCACGTGTGACACACACACACACACACACACACACACACACACACACACAGGAGTAGCCCTCATCTTGTTATTTAAATCTCTGCTGAGGCTTCTGGTGGCTTGTGATGGCTGGGTGGTCAAGATTCTGGTTGCTTAGCAACTCTTCCCAGAGCAGCCCTGGCCTTCCTATTCCACGCAAGCTGTCTCCCTGCTTCCCTCTGCCTACCTATACTGCTTTCTACTCCTCAGCTGGAATATCCACTCGTGGGGATTCCTACCTCTTGCAGGGAAATAGTCTTGGCAGCTGTGGGGTTCGAATGAGGATGGCTCCCATAGGTGCACGCATTCGAATGTTTGGTCCTCAGCTGGAGGAAGGAGGGGCTTGTTCTCAGCTGGAGGAAGGAGGGGCTTGTTCTCAGCTGGAGGAAGGAGGGGCTTGTTCTCAGCTGGAGGAAGGAGGGGCTTGTTCTCAGCTGGAGGAAGGAGGGGCTTATCCTCAGCTGGAGGAAGGAGGGGCTTGTTCTCAGCTGGAGGAAGGAGGGGCTTATCCTCAGCTGGAGGAAGGAGGGGCTTGTTCTCAGCTGGAGGAAGGAGGGGCTTGTTCTCAGCTGGAGGAAGGAGGGGCTTGTTCTCAGCTGGAGGAAGGAGGGGCTTATCCTCAGCTGGAGGAAGGAGGGGCTTGTTCTCAGCTGGAGGAAGGAGGGGCTTATTCTCAGCTGGAGGAAGGAGGGGCTTATTCTCAGCTGGAGGAAGGAGGGGCTTGTTCTCAGCTGGAGGAAGGAGGGGCTTGTTCTCAGCTGGAGGAAGGAGGGGCTTGTTTGGCTCTCGCTTCCACATCACAGTTCATCACTGGGGAAGTCAGAGCAGGACCCTGGAGGCAGGAACTGGTTTCTGCTCTGAGTGTGAAGACGTCTGGCTGCTGGGGGTCAGTGTAAGTGTTGGCTCATTGGCCACAGTGGCGTTCCTCATCGTTTAGGCCGGTGGGAATAACCGCCGCCGAGGGTGGAAACCCGGGGCCTGGAGCTGGTCGGTAGGGGTGTGTGTAACTGAACAGGAAGTCTCGGGTAGCAGAGGGTAGTGAGTGTCCTCAGAGGTCCGCGGAGAGTAACGCTGAGTGGGTGGAAAGGAAGTGTGGAGAGAAGGCAGAAAAGATTCCCTGTAGTGAGGGTGAAAGGAGATTTTTATCTGAACCAAACCAGACTCCTGACAGAGTAGAAGATCCTGTTTCATGGAGACTAACGAGCCAGAGCTAGGACAGAAACCATGACTGGCGGCACAAATCAGGGAAACAGACCTAACTTTTGCTACACGAAGTCCTGCCCAGCCAGGTTATATGTGGGCAATTCCAGGTTATGTAAGACCCAGGCACAGAGGACAAGCATGGTTAGCACCACCAGTAATCAGCTCCATTAAACCCCATGACAAGGACAAGGCATCTGGTTGACAAAAACCAGTTTTGTGAGCCTAAGCTAGCTTGCCGCCCGTTTCAAGGCATTTCTCAAACACCATCACTCAGCTGTAACACTGTGCCAGCCCTGTGTGGCCTTGCCACTGTAGCGTGGTGACAGCTCGCCTGTGGCCACTGAGCCTGAAAGCCATGTCGTTGCTTGTATTTCTCAGTGAGACCCACTCAGACAGCCATCCTGTTTAATTAAGATGCATCCCAAGGCAGTGACACACACCTTAATCCCAGCACTCAGGAGGCAGAGGCAGGAAGATCTCTGCGAGTTCAAGGGTAGCATGCTTTCCTGGTCTACAGAGTAAATACACAGTGAGATCCTGTCTCAAAAACAAATGAGCAAACAAACAAACTTCTCACCTTAAAAAATTAGTTATTCGTTTTGCGTGTATTATAGCCGCTTTTGATTTTCTCCGTGTAAGTTCTATAGTGTCGGGAGTTTTATTGAGAGATTTACTCCTACCTCTACCCCAGCACCTGAGCAGGGTTTCTTGAGTCGTGAGATGGTTCAGTGAGTGAAAGAGCTTGCAACCCAACCCAAGACCTGAGTTAGAGCCCGGGGTCTAAAGTGATGGAGAGAACCGACTCCGACATGTTGTTCTCCAAACAATCATAGTAGCGCTCGCTCTCCCTCCCTCCCTCTCTCTCTCTCTCTCTCTCTCTCTCTCTCTCTCTCTCTCTCTCTCTCTCTCTCTCTCTCTCTCTCTCTCACACACACACACACACACACAGAGGAAAGTAACAGAGAAAGCAGATACCAACAGTTCCTGTTACTAGAAGGCTGTCACCAAATCTTTATTGAATAAGTGAACTGTAATAGAAAAATCATCAACTCCAGTGACTACTAGCTCTGTAGACCAGGCTGGCCTCGAACACACAGAGATCCACCTGCCTCTGCCTCCTGAGTGCTGGGGTTTAAGGCGTGCTCACCGCCCCCAGTGACTACTATGTGTCCCTTGAGTCCCTCTGGGATACAGCCCATCTGTATGTTCTAGGGTCCGTGTTTTGTGAATCAGGAAGCTGAGCATGTATAATGTAAGAGACACACAGCCCCTGCGGCTATGTGGCTCTTGGGGACAGAGCTTGTCAGGACATCCTGACTCTGATCTTATTGAGGCCCGACCCTAGAGCTGCCATTCTAGCTGGACTCTACTGGTTGAGATCTGACTGTATTTTTAGTGAGATGAGGTCCAGCCTGGCTCAATCTCTTGAACTGGAGGATTAAAAAAAAAAAAAAAGATTAGAACAAACGCATGGTCAGCAGAAGGGGGCTAATACATGAATCCAGCCATTTCCCCCGATATTCTGCCAGCCATCTCTGAGTGTGGACGTGGAGAAATTTCAAGAGTATATTATTAAGCGGGGGCGGGGGATGGGGGGAGACACTGTGTTAAAAGTACAGACGGCTGGTTTGAGAAGGTGAGGTACAGGAAGATGGATACATATTCATAACTGTTTCCACTACCCGAGCAGCAGCTTTGGGAGATGGTCAAAGTCGGGCCTGAGCAGCAAGATCAAAGTCTGTGTGCAGGCTAATCTGACACGAGGAGGAGACGGCGGTGAGAGGGAAGCGAGGAGACGCTCCTCAGCGGTGTGGTGTGGACAGAAGCCAGCACTTGGCCGTGGTGCCATTAAATTCCAAAGCAAATCTGTGTTTTGTTAGAAAGGATGTAAGGGGATTAGGGAAGGGGAAGGGAGTCCGAGCCCCTCCCAGCCCAGTGACCTTCCAGGTTCTGATTCAGGGAAGTGTCTGAATATTTCATGTTGAGAGAGAATTATCCGTAAAGGCCTGAGCTGGGCAGGCAGGGTAGGGAGGTGAATTCTGGGGCCTAGCACGGCTTCTTCTTGAAAGGAAATCCCCCACGGTGAGAACCGAATCAGTGTCTTGCAGTGATTCTCAGTTTATCTTCCGTGGTTCTATAAAAGTAAACCTCGGTCGCTGAAATGACACAGCGGATAAAGATGCTTGCGCCAAGCTTGACCACTTCGGTTCAGCTCCTGGGACCCGCACGGTAGGAGGACAGATCCGATTTCCACAAGTTGTTCTCAGATCTCCACACATACGCCATGATATGAATGCAGATGTGAAGTGTACATGAACACATAGTTACAAAATAACATTTTAAAAATGTAATAAAAAATTAAAATTGACATGTTAAATGTCTTCATGGTGGGAATGTGAAATGATCCAACCTCTATGTGGGAGAGGTTGGCAATATCTAGCAAAATTACACATGTACCTTTGCGTAACCATTCCTATTTAGAGGCCTTACCCCAAGACACACAGGCAAAAATAAGGAAATAGTTGTGCACAAGGCTCTCCACAAGAGGTTTGGTGCAGTGAGAAGGGAATGGGTGATGGGATCAAAGTAATAATCATGTATGCATACGTATGAAGTTGTGAGAGAATTAAAAGATAAAACAACTCAAGATGCCCACCAGTGAGTGCATTCCATACTCTCCTGTTGCTGTGGTGAAATGCTGTAACCAAAGTCGACTTAGATGAGAAAATAATAACTTCTTTTGACCTATGGTTCCTGAGGGATAGCCTCCATGGTAGGGAAAGTGTGGCAGCGGAGGCTGGAAGCTGACTGATCACACTTTTATCCTCATGCAGGACACACACACACACACACACACACACACACAGACAAACAGTGAGAGAGAGACAGATATGCACACACAGAGGCAGACAGAGACATACAAAGAGAGACAGACAGGGGAGAGACACAGAGAGAGACAGAGTAACAGAGAAAGAGATGATGGACAGACAGATACACAGACAGACAGATGGAGACAGATAGACAGAGAGAAGGGGGGCAGGGAGACAGACAGACAGACAGACAGAGCACGAACAGGAAGTTAGGCAAAGCTATAACCACCTCCAGTGATGCACTACCTCCAGCAAGACCCCGCCTCTGAAAGCTTCCGAACCTTTGCAAACAGCGCCACCAAGTGGGGACGAAGTGCTCAGACATGGGAGCCTGTGGGGGACATTTTTCATTCAAACCCCACAAGTTGGGGTGAGTGGAGAAGGAGACATCAACATCGTGTTCTGACGGGAAACAAAGGAGTGGAGAATACGGAGCCATCTCCAGGGTATTCCATGAAATGTAAACAAGGACCCCAAAAGAGAGAGACAGCATGCTTTAGTTTAAGGACTATATAGTCTTAGGGTTTCTATTGCTGTGAGGAGACACCATACCAGGACTAGGACTGACTGGCACGGTTCTGACTCCCCTCTATCTCCCAGATTCCCAAGGTTAGGGTATTCCTCTCTATTTCTGCAGAACCTATGTTTCTCTTGAGCCTAGCTTTTTTTTTTTTGGCCAGATTGCTTAAATTGAGGGTTCATGGAGTCAGTGTTCCACACATCAACCAATCCTGTTCAGTTGCTTGAAGGACTACACGCAATGACCCATATTATGTTCAATGCAATGCCGGTGAGGGTTAGGGCTGAATTCTTCACATATGGAAAGAGAAGACGGGACCTGGTAAGATGGCTCAGGGTGGCGGTGAGGGCACTCGCCACTGAGCCTCACCACCCAAGTCTGAAGCTGCATGGCGGGCGGGCAGAGATGACCTCACTAGTCGTCCCGTGACCAGCTGTGACACACGTGTAACCCCGCAAAGGATGAATAAATGACAGTTTTTTTAAATGTAGAAATGCCGCTCTGAAGAGTCCCGGAGCTTTGGAAGTGGCTTGTGACTTGGACACACTTGGACTTATGAGTTAGCCTAGGCACGGAGGCTTAGTAGTCTGAGGGAGACGATTTTCCCACCTGGTCACCTTTGCCGTGCTCTGTGACCTGACGGGTGAACCGCGTGGAGACAAGGCCAGAGTGACTTTGCTGTCCCTGTGGTTGGAAGGACAAGGCAACTGCTCACTCTTCCCCAAGCAAGCACCGCTTTTCCTACCTGTTTCCCTCTTAGAACCCGGTCCCCCAGCCCACACCCCGTCCCTAAACCCATGCAGGGCCTCTGAAATCTTGGCAATGGGGCGATTCCACATGCCCTTTAAGAGGCTCTGACGCATGCACTGGTCACCTGGGGAGCCCTGTCCTGTCACTGACCACAGACCCAGTCCCATGAGCCCTCTTTCCCGGTGCATGTGACCTGCCCAGTTGTGGGGGTCTTGGGTGTGAGTATGAGCTGTAGCCCCGGGAGGTGAGGCCAGCGGGAAGCTTGATTTATGAACTGACCACATTTAACTGAGGCCACGGCACTTTTATTAATAGAGCATGCTGCATTTCCTTTCTATAAAAATATAAAGAACACCGCACTGGGGAAAATGCCTGGTGGCTGACCGTCTTTAGGGCGTGCTGATCACCGGGCTAAAATTAAAAGTGAAGTCAGGCCACTCTTGAGTCTATTTTTAACCCAGTTTAGCATATGAATATGAATGTGAAGCCTTTCTTTAGATCTCCCTTAACTCAATTACTCACTTATGCCGAGCATCTCTGCCTGGAATTCCTGAGCATGGCTGCGTGGACCTACAGCCCTGAGCCGCCCCCCTCTCCCTAGGGTAGGGGCCCTAGCTGTACCCCTTGTTCTGGGCATTTGTGCATCTTCACTGGCAGTATTGCTTGTTTTGAGGGTTAGGGTGTATTCAGCCATTACGCTGAAACACCTAAAAAACAAGGGGACAAACGCCCTGTGGTTGCGCTTGATGCTTGCACGTGGAGTTGCAGCTTCTTTTTCTGGGAGACTCCAACTTGTCAGTGGACACTTGGGTCAAGGGAGGGACTCTGGGCTGCAGGCAAGACTCGGTCATTCAAGCTGAGAGTGCCCGTGGCCCTGGCTGGCATACCAAGGGAGACTGGGTGACAGGTGGAAAGGGAGGGAAAGAAAAAAAAAAGCCTAGCAAGTGTTCCTGCCCAGAGAGCTTCTGATGAGTGATGAGGGCTGGGGAAAAGTTTCTGAAAGCCTCTGCAATTCCCTGTTGGGAGTCTTTGTAACATCTGCCCTTTGGGGGTCACAGAGACAGAGGAAGGGGCAGAGTACGATCCAAGGCGCAGTCCGGACAACATCTTATGACGGTTTTCACTGGACGTTGGCTAAAGCGTGAAGAAACCTTATTGACCACTATACACCCCAACCCTTGCTTGTTTCTTTGCTTTGAAAAGCAACCTGAGCACAATGGCGTACTGGAAAAGCATCAGCTAAGGGTGTGTCATTCTCCTTGCTCTGTTTGGTCACGTACTTATCCAGCCCGTGTAGTCCTGGGCTCCTCTCAATGTCAGGGTTTAGGCTGGACATGGCGGCACATACCTATAATCTTAGCACTGGGAAGACTGAAGCAGGAGGCTTAGGAGTTGAGGCCAGTTTGGGCGACATGGCAAGATTATTTTTAACTACCAGGAAAAAAAAAAGCTTCCTTCGGTTTTCCCCAGAGAAGCATGGAGGATAAGCAGGCTATCACATAGGTTAATCTAAATCGGTTAGCCCTGTGTGGTAGGTAACACACTCTTAAAAATCCCACTTCAGAGGACGAAGCAGGGAAGATAGCAGAAAGTATGAGGCCAGCCTGGGCTACATGGTGAATTCCAGGCTAGCCTGGGCTACAGAGTAAGAGTCTGCCTCGAAAAATAAATAAAGTTAAATTAAAATGTTGGGAGCAGAGGTGCATGGTCGCCAACCCAGCTACTCAGGACGCTGCAGCCGAGGAGCAGAAGTTCAGAAACAGCTTGGGCTGTTTGTAAGCAAACAAACGAACAGATGGGGAGGGGTGTAGCCCAGTGGAAGAACAGTTTTCCTAGCCCAATGCCGTGGTTTAATTCTAGTACCACAATAAACAACAAATAATCCACACATAAATAAATGAACTAAAAAAAATGCTATTTACTTTTCTAACCTGGGGCTGGTGCCCACAGCTGGAGAACTATGAAAATGTGGAGAAGGGAGTATGGGACGGAATGAAATGTGTCCACACATGCCCATCCGACTTTGGGGCACAGCCATGCGTTTAAACAATAAGCTCCTTCTACACACTGTCTGCATTTTCTGTTAAAAGCGCTCACGGTGAAGCATGATGTGTTTAAAGGCCACGGCCATCTGTCTGAAAAGTATCCCAGAGGCTTTTGCCTGTCATTCATCAAGCCAGTTACTCACATGCCTTCATGTTCTTTTAAAAAAAAAAAGCCTCTGGGTTAAATTACATCGTGTGGGCTCAGCAGACTGGCTTCGGACCTGAAAGCCTCACACCTTCGTTCGGCTGCGGTAAATTTTAAGTCTGGCTCTCCCAGCCAGCTGGTGTTCTGGGGTCTGCCAGCGAGTCAGAGAGGGTGGTGGGGGTGGGAGTGCCCTCAGCCGCTGAGTACTCAGTGGTCGGCAGATTTGCTCCTGGCTTCGGGGTGGAACTCGGGGCCTGGTGGCACATGGACAAACTCCTGGTTAGAGTCGCTGAAATGGCGTGCCATCTCTTTAAAGGCATTCTGCTTCACGACAGTTAGCTGTTTCCCATGGTTTTTATTTTATTTTTTCTCCATGACTCAACTTTGACTAATGACTCTGAAGATTTCATTTCCGATTGTTCCTGTTAGGGGGAGTAATACTTTTGTCTGATACTCTGCTTCACCTTGCCCTCTTAGAGAGAATCCGAGGGTTTTACATCTAGGACTTTTAGCCGGGACCCAAGCAGTGGCCTCAGCCACTCTGCTGTCTCTAGGGACCCTTGGCTAGCACAGAAAGATGGGTAAGGGGTGAAGGATGTTCTTTAGAGCGTGGTTTGTTAAGCTTTTCCATCCGCCGCCCTCTGCACCAAGAATTTCCTACATGGCTGGAGTCAGATGGTATGTAAAACATGTATATAAACCAGACACGGTAGTAAGTCTTAAGCTTACTTTAAAACACTTTCCTTGGATACATATAATTTTACCACTTGCTAAAGCTGAAGCAAGTTTGCAAACTAATGAGATGAACATGTTTATTTTTATGTAAAGAATTAAATCTTGGCTAGATATTCTAGGTTGTAGGAGGTAGGCTGTCTTTAAAGGTTTTCAGAGTTGACCAGTATTTTGATGTTGTAATTGCCAATATTGAGAATGATATTCATAAAGGCTTATTACACAACAGCAGGCTGTGTCTCAGGGCTATTTCAGAAAGTGTTGGGAATTTTGTTCTAATCCTAAGCCAAAATTTGGTTAACTTAAAAAAAAAAAAAGAAAATAAGAAACTCAAGCCAGCAAGTTAAGCAGCAGTTATTATAGTTATTATTTCGTTTTTATACATTTCCCCACAATCTCCTTATAACTGGAAATATATCTTTTTTCATACAATATATTCTGACCATGGCTCTCCTCCCCCAACTTCTCCCAGATCCTACCCACCTCTCCTCCCACCTAAATCCATACGATTTTTCTCTCACTACAAAACAAATAGCCCGCCGGGCGTTGGTGGCACACGCTTTTAATCCCAGCACTTGGGAGGCAGAGGCAGGCGGATCTCTGTGAGTTCGAGGCCAGCCTGGTCTACAGAGCTAGTTCCAGGACAGCCTCCAAAACAATACAGAGAAACCCACTCTCGAAAAACCAAAAGAAAACCAAAAAACCAAAACCAACCAACCAAACAACCCCCCCAAAAAACCAAATAGCCATCTAAAAGAAACAACATCAAAACAAATAACCCTGAATAGGAAGAAGAAGCTAAGAAGAGGCACAAGAAACACATATAGAAACAGACACACATATTGGCAAACACAGAAATCCCATTAAAATACAAAATTGGAAACCATAATATAAAAACAAAAGACCTGTGGGGTAAGGAAAAAAAATCCAAAGTAGTATGAGACAAAAAACAAATCTCCGAAAATACCATTGAAGTAGTTTTGTGTTGGCCATCTGCTTCTGGGCATGGGCCCTGGCCTTAAGAGTGATTTGTATATCCACCGAGACTCTGTTGGAGAGAACTAAGTTTTCACTTGTGAGTTTTTATCCACTGGAGCTGTCCCTAACCTTCTGGGTTAGAGACGGAGGCTGTGTCCTCCTCCACTCTCTACTGGGAACCCATCAGGCCCAGTGCATGCTGCCACAGTCTCCGAGAGTTCATCCCGTGTGTCAGCCTCTTCCCTGGAGTGGCCTTGAACCCCATCAGATAGCCGATGGCCAGTCTCATAGCCTCGTGCTCCTATTGCTTGCGTGAAGGTCACTAGCGTAGATTTAAGGGTTTGTAGCTGGGCTGATGTTTACCTTTTTCCTTCGGTCAGTTATGGGCAGAGTACCTTTTAGAGCCCTGGACACAATGGGTAAAGGCGCTAGATAGGCGCTAGTTTGGCTTCTCTGTATTCAGCGAGGCACGTAGGAGCTGTCCCCAGCAATAGGACCTTATCATCAGTTTGTGGAGAGCAACCGGTAGCCATGGCGATAGCCTGGGCTGTTTGGGAGTCCCCATGGGGCCCCTTTCACCAACAAACTTGACTAGACGCAACCCACTCCCGGAACTGGAGTCTTCATTTGGTGATGAGACATGTCTAACTGGGCCTCTTTCTCCCCTATTATTTGGTGATGCCATTTAGATTATCTTTGTGTCCGTTTATGTTTTAGGATGCTCCCACTGTATTAAGTTTCCATACAACCCCTCAAACGGCCTTTGATTTTGGTGAAAAATCAAACACTGAGTGGGAATGGCTCCGCAGGCTCGTGTGTTTGAATACTTGGCCCACAGTTGGTGGACCTGTTTGGGAAGGATGAGGAGGTGTGGCCTCGTTGGAGGAAGTGTGCCGCTGGGTGCAGGCTTTGAGGTTTCCACAGCTTACATCATTTCCAGTGTTCTTTCTCAGCCTCCTACCATGGGTCCAGACGTGAGCGCTCAGCTGTTCCTGCCACCAGCCCCGCTCTCACGGACTCTGACCCTCCGAAAATGTGAGCCCAGTTACACATTCTTTCATAAGCTGCCTTCAGTGTGGCAGCAGAAAACTAATACGCAACACAAAGACATACTTACTTTTTTGTGTTTACATGCTTAGGAAAATATATATATATATATATATAAATCTTGTTTTCTGTGATTAAATCATTATGTCTGTATAATCGTAGAAAACGGTATACACAGTAAAAAGCACTGTGGCACGTCAGGTATAAGGGACTGGACCCTGAGCTGAGGAGTTTCAGGAACATATAAGGACACCCACAGCACTGAGTCCGCCGGTTGTGTGTTTCAGAACCAAGGCCTGCAGCGAAGGCACTCTCTGGAAAACGGGCCAGCGCTTCCAGAAGCAGCTGAATTCATTAGGTATCTGATTTTGAATTAATTCTTGGTCACTGTGGGCTCAGTAACCCTTTATTATCGCCTCTTTTTTATGTGATTCCCCATGTGGTCGCATGATCACATAAGGGTCACAATCTATGGTTTAAGAAGTTGGGTTTTAGAGTGTGTGTATGTGTGCATGCATGAGTGTGTGTGTGTGTGTGTGTGTGTGTGTGTGTGTGTGATGTGCATGCCGTGTCCATAAAGGTTAGAAGAGGGCATCAGATCCCCTCAAATTGGCATTGCAGATGGTTGGGAGTTGTCACATGGGTGCTAGGAACCAAACCCAGGTCCTTTGCAAGAGCAACAAGTATTCTTAAGCCTGGAACCACCTCTCTAGTCCTCGTCCTCCCGCTTCTTTGAGTCCCCCCCCCGTGGTACGGAGCTTTTATTAAGTTAAATGGGTATTTCCGGAGCAGAAGGAGCACAGTCCTGTGCATCGATCTGACAGCTGAGACAGGCACTGAATCCTGATGGACGGGAGGCACGTACAACAGGGACACCCTGGAGGAGGGGAGGGTTCACACCCCAGCTGCACAGAGCTGGACCCAGGTGGACCGGGAGAGAGTTCACCATGCCACCCAGAACAGCGTGTGATCAAAAACTCACGCATTGCTTATTTCTGGAAAATTCCACACAAAGTTTTTGAGCTGCGATGGGCTGAAACAGAAAGAAACGGCAGATGAAGGTGGCAACTATATTGCGTGCTGTTTTGTACCATTTGTCTTACTATTACGTTTTAAAACCATTTCCCTGCAGCTGCACAACTTAACTTTTGTGACTGCTGGCATTCCATCAAACTGTTCTACTGGAATAACCACGCCGTCACTCACTCCCTGATGGACAGCTATGGCGTAAGGGAAGGGTCTTGGTAGAGCATGACTTCAATGCCAGCCTTTCGGTGGCAGAAGTGGTCAGACTTCTGAGAGTGCAAGGCCTGTCTGGTCTACATTATGGGTTCCTGGCTAGCTAGTAGTGGGTCACCGTCTGAAAACAAAACCGCGATGGGTGTTCTCATGCACGTAGTCTCACGGTATTTCCCCAGGAGTGGGATTACCAGGTTAAAGGGTATGCGTATTTTATAATTGGTCTTGACCTATTTTCCATATCGCTTTTCAACAAAGTTGTACCAATTTAAGGCATCTACAGTAACCTCTGAGGGTTTTAGTTTTGCCACAACCGGAAGCTCTCTGGTTAGGTCTGAATCCCAGTTTGCCACCTCTGGACTGTGTGACCATGGACACATTGTTCCACCTCGCTATGCCTCAGTTACTATCTCTGTAAAGTGGGTACACTACACTCTGGATGTAGCCTGAGTATGTTTCCCAAAGAAAGGAGCAGTGCTGGCAGCTCTGCCTCCACGGAGGTGGCGGGGGTGGTTTATATAGGAATTCTTGGGGTTGGGGAAGTTTTTCCAGAGTAGGGATTGGTCTGATTTCAGTGCTGAGCTCAGATTGGCTAGAGCTCTGCTCCGGGATTGGTTACTTTTTACACAGGATTAGGGTCAGATTTGGCTCTGGTTTCAGGGCCAAAGTGTGTTTCTTTCTCTGGTCCTTTTTAGCCTTTTGGCTCCAATTTTAGGGCCAGGGTACATTTCTTTCACTGACTTTGATTCCAAGGACAAAGTGTGTTCCTTTGGCACTGGTTTTAGGGTCAGGATACATTTTTTTGGTTGTGGTTGCAGGGCCAAAGTGTGTTTCTTTGGCTCTGCTCAGGGTGTGTTTCTTTGAGTGGTCTCTTTTCCCTACACTGAGAGCATTGCTTGCCCTAGTATTGTGCTTGTTAAATAAATACATCGCTGTAGATCAAGATAAAAAAACAATAGAAGTAATATGGTATTTAAAAAGTGTTACATTTTTATTAGCATTATTTCCCAGAAAGTCCTGTAAGTCCTCCACCCTTCTTTTCTCAGCCTTCTGTCTCTGAAGTGCTGGGTTTATAGGTGTGAACCATCACCCCTGGCTTCCTTCAAGTCTTTTTTTTTTTCTAGAAAAGATAAAAAAAATGAAGTGTTAATTTACAGAGATATGCAGCCACATCCCCTAGGAAGTTATTTAGGCTTAGAATATCATTTATTTTTATTTTGTGTGTATGAGTTTTACAGGCATGTGTACCATGTGCATGCCTGGAGGCCGGAAGGGGGCACTAGCACCGGAACTGAAGCTGTGAACTGCTGACCAGTTGGTCTCTCCCGTGCAGCTTCCGGTATGCTTTTGAACAGGATATTGTGTGCTAGGGTCGGCAAGAACAGAGGCACTGGGGCATGGATTTTCCTTACCTCTTATTACGTGTAGGGGTGTTTCGCCTGCATGTATGTCTGTGCACCACACGTGTGTCTGGTGGTGGGGGCAGAAGAGGGCATTAGCTTCCCTGGAACTGGAGTTACAGACACCATGAGCCATTCTGTGGGGGCTGGGAATCGAACCTGGATCCTGTGGAAGAGCAGCTGGTGCTGTAATGCTAAGCCGTCTCTCCTGGGACGCGCGCGTGTGCGTGTGTGTGTGTGTGTGTGTGTGTGTGTGTGTGTGTGCAGGGGTGTTCCTTCCTCTCTTCCTCTCCGAGAACTAAGGTTTGCTAAGATTGCTTCCACCTGGGCAGCCTTTGGTTTCTATGAGCGCACAGAGCTGCTTGTCGCCGCCTAGAGGCGGTGGCGCCGGGATAAGTGCGGGGATGAGACCCGGCTGCCTTGGCGCATGGAGGGAGAGGCAAGGGGTTCAGCCCCGTGCCTGGGTCGGCTCCAGCCCTCCTCCTCGAAATCTCAGAAATTTCTGCTCAGCAGACCTAGCCTTTCAATCCTAATAGGTGCTTAAAAACTGGAAACCCGAGAAGCCTCCTGGGTTGGTTCTCGAGCCGCCGCCCCAACGCTCCAGGACCCCGTATGCGCTCTGCCAATGCATCCCGGGGAACCCGCCCTGCTCCTACCCACAGCTGGGGTTTGGGGTGTCTCTGGCCACCCCGTGGTCCCTTTCCACGATGCAGGCTCCAAGCTAACCAGGGCTCAAAGCCCGCACAGTGCAGACTGTACCGTGGGTTTGCGCTTTACCAGTTTTCCCGTTCTCCTAAGTACAGATCAAACCGTGCTTACTGCAGCATCCGCTGCTTGGCCAAGGGCTTTTGCTCACCCCCTTTGGTGTAAGTTAGACACGCTCCTCCTTTCCCAGTGTTTGTTGTGTGTGGTCACTCCCACCCTCCAAACATGTGTGCCGGGCGGGTGTGAGTATACAGAATGCATGACACATGTGGACAGCCTGGGAGGAGGGGTCAGTCCGTAGGTGCCCTCCACCTTTTGTCTGAGACAGGGCGGCTCGTTAGTGTGGAGCTTTCCATAGTTTTCAGGGGCTTGCAGGGATCCTCCTGCCTCCCCTCCCCTTCTCTGAAGCTCAGGTGCATTACCGTGTGTATGCGTGCGTGCGTGTGTGCATGCGTGCGTGCGTGTGAGTATGCGTGTGTGCGTGTGTGTGTGCGTGTGTGTGTACGCACGCGCACACTCAGCTGTGGCGGCAGCAGCGCCTTACCTGCGAGTTCTCTCTCTAGCAGTTCCTACACCCGTTTCAATTGTTCTATAATATTGTCTGGATTCTGAATTTTGCTTTCCACCTAAACTTGGCTTTACAGAGGTACACACTGTCTGTGTAATATTCTGTCAAACATATAAAGCTATTCCACAGTTGAACTTTAGGGTTTTTTGTTTGTTTGTTTGTTTTCCTTTAAAATTGTTAGGGCTGGAGAGATGGCTCAGTGGTTAAGAGTGCTTGCAGCTCTAACAGAGAACTAGTTGTCTCACAACTGCCTATAACCCCAACTCTAGGGAACTCCCATATCCTCTTGTACACACACACACACACACACACACACACACGAAATAAATGAATGAAATAATTTTTTTAAAGAAAAGACTAGTCAGCAACCCTCCCAAAGTGTGTTATATGTGGACAATGACACTTTTGTCTTAGGTGACTCAAGCTCACAGGCTTTAACATTCGTCAACAGTTCTCTTAAAGTACACCGATGTGCACAACCTCTAGAGTTACCTCCATGCACGAAACAGTCAGTTGCTCTGTGGGCAAGCACATGCCACTGTGCTTGTGGGAGTCAGACAGCCTGTAGAGCTCTGTTCCCTCTGCTGACCACGTGGGTCTCCGGCTTGAACCTGGGTTGTCAGGCTCTGGGGCAAACACTATAGACTGAACTATTTTTCCAGCCCTTAGAGGTGTCTTCCTAAACACAGTGGGGAGATGTTCCCATGGCAGTGTGAGGACCTGTCTTCCCAAGACTGTTCTGATATCTGTCTGTCTATCAACTATGCATGTATGTATGTATGTATCTATCTATCTATCTATCTATCTATCTATATATCCTCTCTCTCTCTCTCTCTCTCTATATATATATATATATATAAATTTTTTAAAGTAAAGGCCAGCCTGCAAACCCCCAAAAGTGTATCACATGTGGCATTTATCTATTGCCTTTGCGTGTTGGAGTCTCCCATTCTCAAGCAGTGCATACAACAGTCAACTCTTGAGACCTCTGATGTTTGCTCTATGACTTTCAGGTCTGAGGAACCAAGTGACATAGTTTAAACATACTCCTAGCATCATTTCAACCAACCTCAATTCACGGCCCATCTTCAAATGGTGAGCAGACTTGGATGATGTAATCTAGAGACTGATGATGTTGTCATGGTCACAGAGCTCAGTTGTGTGTTCCGAGTTTCTGTGGATGACTTGGACGCTCATTGGATTGATGCTGAGTCTGCTTAATCCAAATAATTACAAGTGCATTAGGGGGAATGCGTCTTCACAAGGTGGTAATATTGCAAGCATTAAGACGATCACTGCCTAAGTCTTGGCACTCACGAACAGGGTCCGGTTTCTTTGAGACGGCCAGTGTCTGTGTTTTTAAGTTTCCTTCTTCATTTCACTTGCCCTCTTAGAATTTGAGATAATTTAAGCCAATAGCCCCAGGATGCCCCCACCAGGAGACATGCCTGTTTTACATGGATGCATGCCTGTCCATGTGCACACAATAGTTTTGTGTCATTGACTGGGAAGGACATGGAAGTATCTCTTGTGGTCCCTGAGAAGCTTGTAGGTGAGCCTCAGGGATAAGGGGAACAGCTCTGGCATGCTTAGCGACTTCCGTAAAGATTAGAGTTCTCTGTTCACAGGGCGTGGTTGCTTGCTAATAACGTTCTTAAATGCTGGGATTGAGGAATGCAAATCCGGTGGCCAGGGAGGAACACTGGGCTTCAGCCCTGGGGAAGATGGGTGGAAGCTTCCTGGATGTGGTAGGGTTAGAGGAGCCATGAAGCAGGGAGAAGGTTCTGGAGAGTTGGAAGCAGTTAGCGAAGCTGCCTCCTGTCTTACTCTTCCATTGTGATGAGGAGACGCCATGACTAAGAGAACTTATACAAAGACACATCTAACTGAGGGCTTGCTTATGGTTTCAGAAGGCTAGTTCATGATACTCATGGAGGGAGCATGGAAGGCAGGCAGGCGGGCGAGGGAGGGAGGGAGAGGGGGGGAGAGGGAGAGAGAGAGGGGGGGAGAGAGAGGGAGGGAGGGAGAGAGAGAGGGAGAGAGAGAGGGAGAGAGGGAGAGAAAGGGGGAGAGGGAGAGAGAGGGACAGAGGGGAAGAGAGAGAGGGGAAGAGAGAGAGGGGAAGAGAGAGAGGGGAAGAGAGAGAGGGGAAGAGAGAGAGGGGAAGAGAGAGAGGGAAGAGAGAGAGAGAGAGAGAGAGAGAGAGAGAGAGAGAGAGAGAGAGAGAGAGAGAGAGAGAGGACCTGGTATGGACTTTTGAAACCTCAAAGCCCACCCCTAGTGACACACATCCTCAAAACGGGCCACATCTCTAACCAGGACACACCTCAAATCCCTCCCAGAACAGTTCTACTACTTGAGGACCAGGCATTCAAACACATGAGCCTATGGGGCTGTTCTCATTCAGATCACCAGATCACCAGGGGGTAAATGTGGTAAGAAGAAGAGAGACAAAATAAGTCTCCTTTGGTGATTAGGGTTCATTACATAACTGTGATGGAAAGAATTAAATAGGATGATGGCTTGTGTTTGGGTAGAGACCTCTAAGTCAGACACAGACAGAGGCTTAATCTTGAAACCACCACAATTGTTCTCATAATCATCACCATTGCCGTTATCACAAGCATCATTACTACCGCTGCTGTCACCATCGTCACCGCCATCACCACCATCACCAACCTCACCATCCTCACCATCATCCTCACCACCATCCTCACCATCATCCTCACCACCATCCTCACCATCATCACCATCACCACCATCCTCACCATCATCATCCTCACCACCATCACCATCATCACCATCACCACTATCACCATCATTACCATCCTCATCACCATCATCCTTACCATCCTCACCATCATCACCACCATCATCCCTACCGCCACTATCACCATCATCCCCACCACTGCCACCATCACTATGACCATTATGAAGACGGAGTTTCTTTCCAGCCTGGTCCCGCAGCCCTTTAGTCCCAAATGAACACACTGAGGCTTATACTAATTATAAACTGTTTGGCTGATGGCTCAGGCTTCTCATTGGCTAGCCCTCTCTTGATTATTAACCCGTTTCTATTAAACTATGTATCGCCATGAGGCTGTGGCTCACCTGCAATGCTCTGGTGTGTCACTCCTTCGGCGGCTACATGACATCTCCCTTTGGCGACTCACTCTCTGTGTTCTTCTTCCCTGAGTTCTCCTAGTCTGGACACCCCGCCTATACTTCCTGCCTGGCTGTGTCCTGCCTGTCCATTGGTGGGAACAGCTTTTTATTCATCAACCAATAAGATAAACATGTATTCACAGCACGCAGAAGGACACCCCCCCCCCAATACCACTGCTCACACCACCACGACAGCAATGCCGCCATCATTATCACCTCTGATAGCATCACCACCACCATTATTGTTGGCAGCTAACGGGTATTATGGGCTTACAAAATGTGGTTCTAACATAAATGTACTTTACCGGCTCCTTTTTTTTTTTTTTTAAAGATTTTTATTTATTATGCATACAGTATTCTGCCTGTATGTCTGCCTGCAGGCCAGAAGAGGGCACCAGATCTCATTACGGATGGTTGTGAGCCACCATATGGTTGCTGGGAATTGAACTCAGGACCTCTGGAAGAGCAGCCAGTGCTCATAACCATTGAGCCATCTCTCCAGCCCCTCAGATAACCTTCTGAAATAGGTGGTTCCTGTGTCTACTTTGTAGCAGAGAACCTGGACTATGAAGAAATAACCTTTAACTGGTATGTAGCAGGGATGGGGGGGTTCAGATGGCCTGGCCAGGCACCTTGTCACACAGAACCGAGTCCATCTTTGCTAATGTCAACTTCCAGCCCTGTCCTGTTTCTGAGATTGTATTTCCTCATATATCAAGAAGAGACATAAGCACCTTGGGGAGGCAAGGATAGCTGGCGTGGGCTCACATTCCTCAGATGCATGCAGGGCCCACGAGGACTAGAAGGGATGGGGTGAAGCTGGCTTCGGGAAGGATTTGCTCGCCAACTTCCCGCAGTGATAGTGAGTCAATGCAGATAGTAGGCGTTGCATTCCTCCCAGGGCCTCCAAGGAATGGGTTGGGAGTTCTGTAGGTCTCTGCATCATTCCAAGTACGGAATCCGCTTCCCTTTGTCTTCCAAAGGTTGGAGGGTGAAACCGGGACACTGCTGTTGCGCTGAGATTTGGCACAGGTTCTGGCACCGGTTGTGCATTCCAGGGGCTGAAATGGGGATCTGCCGAAATTATCAGTGTCCTCTGGCTGCCAGTTCCTGCTTCCTGTTGGGGCTGAGCATAGCCAAGTGCTCTGTGTCTCTCAGGAGAGAGTGAGAGAGGCATTCTTAGTAGTCTGTAGTTCAACAATGCAGGGAATGGCTGTAGCCTTCACAAATGCTCTTGGGGGGAAACGGCAGCAAGCAGGGCCTGTCTCTGCAGGGATGGAAACGGCAGCAAGCAGGGCCTGTCTCTGCACGGATGGCCAAAGCTACTCACACGCCAGGCCCTGAAGTCCTGTGCTTTTCTTCTGGGTAACAGCCTAGAGTGAGACATTATTTTCCCTTTGCATTGCTCTGTGTAAGGACTTCAGAAGCCACAAAAAGGTCTAGAGCAGTGGCTGTTGACCTTCCTAACGCTGCTGACTGTGACACAGCTCCTCACGTTGTGGTGACCCCAACCATAAAGTTGTTTTTGCTGCTGTTTCATAACTGTAATTTTGTTGCTGTTATGACTCACAATGTAAACATCCATGCTTTCTGGTGGTCTTGGGCGACCCCTATGAAAAGGTCATTTGCTTCCCCTAGGGGTCATGACCCACAGGTTGAGAACCACTGGTCTATAGAGAAGAACAAGTTCTTGTCCTTGGTTGTGAGAAATTTATTTGTTCTTTTTTTCCCTTTAAGATTTACTTACTTTATGCATATAGGCATCTGCCTGTGTGCATGTATGCGCACCACACGCATGCCTGATGTCCACGGGGATTAGAAGAAGGTGTCAGACACCCTGGAACTGGTGTTACAGACAGTTGTGGGTTATTCTGTGAGTGCTGGGAACCAGACTCAGGTCCTCTGCAAGAGTGCCTGACACTCTTAATCAAAATAGGCTTTGCTGGAATCAACAAACACTTTTTTCTTTTTCTTCCTCTGACTCAATTTGGTTTCAAACTTTGGGTATGCAAGAGGCACAGACAAAGATGAAAGTTAAAATATTGAAATGTAATTTGTTTGAAAATGGTGAATATTTTACTAAGATTCAACTCTATAAATTTTTTAACTTTTATAGTGAGGTTGAGAGTCAAGTTGGTGCTAGTTGAAGACATATTTGGGATATTCGTAATTTTGGGAAAGCTGGGATGTTATTCATTATTTTTCAAAGTTTATTTATGTATTTAGGAGATTTTTGGTTTTTTGCTTTGTTTGTTGTTGTTGTTGTTTTGTTTTTAATGTGGGTCAGAGCCCTGGCTATTCTTTCAGAGAACCTGGCTTTTTTTTTTTTTTTTTTTTTTTTTGGTTTTATTTTTTGGTTTTTCGAGACAGGGTTTCTCTGTAGCTTTGGAGGCTGTCCTGGAACTCACTTTGTAGACCAGGCTGGCCTTGAACTCACAGAGATCCGCCTGCCTCTGCCTCCCGAGTGCTGGGATTAAAGGCGTGCGCCACCAACGCCCAGCTCAGAGGACCTGGCTTTTGACTCCCAGCGCCCACACAATGAATAGCTCACAACCATTTTACCTCCAGTGCCAGGTGATCTAGTGCCCCCTTCTGGCCTCCATGGGAACTGCATACATGTGATACACATACAGGTAAAACATAAAATAATAACATAATTTAAAAAACTTAGTTTTAATTTAGTGTGTATGTGTGGGCTGAGGTGGGCTGGGGAGGGAGTGGCACATATGTAGAATTTTAGTCCTGGAGTCGACACTTTCCTTCTACCATGTGAGCCTCAGGGATTGAACCCAGGGAATAGATGTGGTTCCTTTACCTGCTGAGGCAGCCCAACAGTCCACTTTTCATACTTTTTAATAAGTGCATTTTATCTGTTTAATTTTTTTACATTTAATTTGTGAGTGTGCATGTGTGTATCTGTGTGTGTGTGTGTGTGTGTGTGTGCATGTGTGTCACAGTGTACCTGCAGCGCTCAGAACAACTTATTGGGGGTTTGCTCTTTTCTTCCATCATGTGGATTCAGGGGGCGAACCTAGGCTCCTTAACCCCCTGAGCCAGCTGCTTCACCCACCCAGCGAGTGCCTCTACTGTGTAACAGTTTCCTCTAAGATTGAAACATTCCATCGTGCATGGCGGCTCCTTGAGCAGGCTGGTGAACACCCCCAAGATAGCTTCAGGAAGTCCCTGCAACTGACCGGATTCACTAGGCCCCTCCCTGACAAGAGTAAGCTGTAGAAGCTGAGAGTCCATCTCAGACAAACCGAGATGCCAAAGAAGACTCTGAAACCAGACCAGCTGCCTGGGAGAAGCAGAAACCGGCTGAGCTGTCCGGAAGAGGTTTAGACCAACAGAGGCACCGGGAAAGGACGCTCTCCAACCTGTTGAGCTGTTTGCAGGCTGTGAGTGTGCTCCAGGTTCCCAGCTTTTGTGAACTGTCACCAGTGGAAGGATAGGCTTTGGTGATTTAGCTGTCCTCTGATGCATTTCAGATCCTGCAAGTAACCCCCCCCCCCATATCCTGCAACCTCGATAAGGTTTGTTGCTTCACCAAATTGGACTTTGGTGGTATGTGTCCTTAGGACTGTTGTGGGATCCCTATCTGATGAATAGGAAAATTCAGTAGGAAGATTCTTGTCTCCCTAGGAAAATTTTTTTATCACACACAGAATCTTAAAATACAAGCATTCAGTGGGCTTGTGTTTCATGTGCATCTTTATACAATATGCAGTTGTCCAAGAATATTGGTATCAGTTGGTTTCCAATTCACTTGAAACAAAGGAACTACCTACCCTCCAGGGCTTGCGGCTTCTTCCCAGTTAAGCCCGGACACACTTCATTCTGGATTTGTTAAACACCAAGAGACATGTTTTCTGAGCATCTCTGTGTGTTAGGGTTATGCTACAGAACGTTTCCTGGGGACACACAACACATACTCACCCCAGGTAGAGAGCCCACGACAGAGCTAAGTATGGTCCCACCAAAGTCCGACCTGGTCAAGCAACGAGCCAGCATTCCTACCCAGTGGAGCTGGGTAGAAACCCTGGCTCTCAGTTTCTAGTCTATGAAATGAGCCTCCAGGCTGGGAGTGTAGTTCAGTTTGCCCAACATCTGCAGGGCCACAACAAACAAGCAATAAGTGAATGCATAGTGAAGAAAGGGAAAATAGGAACTTAATTTCTGTTGGCAAAATGCTCTTGTCTTCCTCCCAGAGAGCCAGGACAAGGATGAGAAAATATTCATGTGCCCGGCACAGTGCCAGCTGCATAGGACGGAGCTAAAACATGTTTGCTGACTGCCCTTTCCTTCTGATAACCGTCGTGTCTTCCGTTAGCATTGTTCTTTAGCAAGGTGTGTCCCCTCACCCCTCAGCTTCCTTATCTGTGGTGTTTGCCTCACACTGAGGGTCTTGAAACCGCTGTAAACCATTGGGTCCTCTCAGAAGGCGCGCTGGGGAGGTGCGCAGCTGAAGACTGGAGGGCTGTCTATGTTTGCAGCTTTCTGCAGAGCAGCGTGGCTAGTCCCAGGCTAATGCATGGCCAGTGCATGGCTAGTTTGTGGCTGGACTTCCTTCCAGAAGCCCTGGCAGACTGAGGCTTGCTCCCACAAGTTTCTCATTCAGGCAGACCAGCCTGGTGCAGACGGCCTCAGAGCGGGTCATCTGGCCATTGTCACTCACAGCTCACGTCCTGGGGTACCACAGGTGGCAGAGATCTGTTGCCTCTCTAGATTAGCATTGGTGCCTTTTACCTCTTCATCTGAGCTTCCTAGGAAGGGTAAAATGACTCGAAAACAATTAAGCTGATTTAAAAACAACGAAACCCACAAACCCGGAGTCATGGCCTGTCAGCCGGCACCTGTTGTCTTCCAGGCTGCTGTGGAGGAAAGCAATTAGGATTAGTTTGCTTAGCACAGCCCCGGAATGTCCTCGGCGGGGCAGAAGCCAGGGAGTGGGCGGTGGGTTTGCTTCTAGGGTGTGTCACCTCCTTCCTGGCTCCACCCGGGAAGCCCCGTTGGGTGACTTCCGGTCCAAATGGCTCCTTCATGAATCGCCTCCTCTCCAGTCTCCAGAGGGCACTGGCCACTGGCAGGTTCTTCCTCACGGTTGGGGTTGCGGCTTTCAAATCAGGGAGGAGGAGCTCAGGCCATGCAAAGGGGCCAGGAAGCCCCATCTGTTCTGCAGTTCCGAGTCTGCATGATGGATAGCCTGGGCCTCTTGGAGTCGCGTGTTCAGCTGTGAGTCGGGACCTGCCAAGGGTTGGCCAGCGCTGGGAGTGACACATGCAGCTAACCAGCCCAGGCTCCGGTGCTCTGACCATGCTATCCGTCACCTGGGGATGGAGGGATGATGCGGGTGAGCGAGGCGAGGCTCCCAGCCCCCTTTCATGGCTCAGCGCGGCTGGCCCCTTCATCCCAACTCTGCGGCTTCTAGGCAAATGTGATCCTGTGACAGGTGGTTCTGGAGGGGGCTTGCTCAGCTGCGGCTCGCAAGAGCTACAGAACAAATCTGTCTTTCCCACTCTCCAGATTCAAGCTCTGTCCACCCCACCCGCCACCCCATCCTCCTTTGAGAGGGGCGGTCTTATGTAGCCCAGGCTGTCCTCGAACTATAGCCCTATAGCTGAGGTTGACCTTGAGCTCCTGACCCTCCAACTCCCCCTCTCTAGTGCTGGAATTACAGATAGGTGGCACCAGGCCCAATTTTGTGGTGCTGGCGATTGGGCCCACGGCTTCCTGCTTGCTAGGCAAATAGCAGATTCCTGTCTGAGGGCCATTCCAGCGGTCTATGGTTCAATCCCTCTCTTTGTATGAAAAATCGTGAATTGGTGTGGCTTGCTTCTGCCCTATGGGTACCTGCTTGGTGTCTCGCTGGCCTGTGAGCAATGCCGTGACACATTTGCCGAAGACATTTAACTCCCCTGTCAGGAGTGCTTGTGAAGGTGGCCACAGACATGGCCCTGATTCCCAAGGACAAACGGTCTCCCTCTGCTGTCAGACTTTATCTCCTCTGCCCAGGGGGTCTTCCCTGGTGGCCCCTTCCAAGCCTTCCAAGAACATCTTCACATGCCACTATCTCTAGACATCAAGAGACAGCAGGGGAGAGACTTGGTACCAGGCGCCTCCGTGCAGGGATCCCCAGCAACCACGTGTTGAAAAGGCAGTTGCCCATTGAAGCAGGGGACAGTCTCTGCCTCTCCTGCCGGCCTTCGGGCACTGGCCTAAGTGTTGCTGACATTGGAATTATTTTTACAGTTGCTTTTAAGCCCTACGAACTCGAATCTTGGAAGGTTGGTGGCTGAGAGGCGACAGCTGCAGCTGCCAGGCTCAGAAGAGGCTGGCCGGTCATCACAGCTATTTTTTAACTTCGTACTTTGAAAATAATGCTAGATCCCAGAAAAAAAAGCACAAAACAAAAAAAACAAGTGCCCCATAAAATCCCATATACTTTTCACCGCAGCATCTCAAGTATCCATGTCTTCTGTAACCATGATATGTTTATGAAAACCAAGAACGGAATATTGAAACAATACTAGTAATAAAAATATTACAGAAAACATTTCACCCTTTGTCTTCATTGAAAGAACTTTTCTACCTTTATTTAATTTGTGGTGGTGTGTGTGTGAGAGAGGGAGAGAGAGAGAGAGAGAGAGAGAGAGAGAGAGAGAGAGAGAGAGAGAGAGAGGAGAGAGAGGAGAGAGAGAGAGAGAGGGAGAGAGGAGAGAGAGAGGAGAGAGAGGAGCGAGAGAGAGGAGAGAGGAGAGAGAGGAGCGAGAGAGAGGAGAGAGGGAGAGAGGAGAGGGAGAGAGAGTGAGTGAGCATGGGTGTTAGAGCACATGCAGAGGTTAGAATTTACAAACTTCCTTTCTCTTCTTCTACCACGTGGAGTCTGGAGTTGAACTCGGGTTGTCGGGGGTGGTGGTGGCCTGTGCCCTGATCCACTGAGCTGCCCCTCTAACCCAGGTCTTTCTTTTACTTCAGAATGGAATTCGGGGTCCCATGTGGTATTGGGTTGTCAGGTTGCTGCATCCCCACTGTGTGAACCATTCTCAGCCCTCTCTCCCCTCTGTGACCGTGACACTGTTCAGGAGATCGGCTTGTTATTTCATCGCTGACAGGTCAGCCACTCTTTCTATCAAGGGCCAGATAGTGCTCTGGGCTTCGTAGGTCATGTGATCTCCGTGTAACCACTCCCCTTCTGGGGTAGCAGAAAATCGGTCTTAGATAAGATACCGATGAATGACAGGGCTGTGTCCCAGTGTGACATTGTTTATGAGATGGGGCGGAGGCGCAGGTTTAGTCCTTGGCTGTGGCTTTCCAGCCTCTGTTGGACAAGTTCCTGGGCTTGAGTTTGTCTGGTGCTTGCTAATAAGGAATGTTTCTTTCCCAGGCATCTGTGTTCACAGTAAGAAGGTGTTCGTGCAAAGTTAAAAGTTGCTATTTCCCCTTATGATTGAGAGTACGTCCAAGGGACCATGCAAACGTACTGTTTCTTTCAAACCTTCACCTGATAATTGTAGCATCGGTTGGCAGAGCTGAGTCAGTTATCACCGTTATCACCCTGGTAACGGATTGCTGGGACACTCATTCCTTCCGCATTTGCTAACTGGGGTCTTCTGGTAAGAGAGAGCCACCTTCCCTCTCTTGGTTAGCTGTCAATGTCACATCTATGTGATTTAGGCATTGCCTTTGTATTTTGGGTTATGAGGATCGCAAAGTTTCAAGTTTTGATCTCATCTAATTTTTATTTTGAGAGAGGGTCTTACTATAAGGGCCTGACTGACCTGGAACTCTCTGTATAGACCAGGCTATCCTCTATAAGGGCCTGGCTGGCCTGGAACTGTCTGTGTAGACCAGATTGTCTCCAGAGCCCTGGGATTAAAGGCATGCATCACCATGCCTGCCATCTCATCTAATTCTTAACCCCCTTGTAGATCTCACACTTGGCTGTATCTAGTTTCAGCTTTGTGGGCGTTTGGTGCCTCAGACCTAATAAATCCGCATTCTGGTGCCTCAGACCTAATAAATCCGCATTCTGGTAATTCAGATTGTCAGTGACAAGGGCTGGGTGTGAAGCTGGAACCTTCAGTACTTGCTCAGCAGATGCAAGAATTCTACGCCCCGCAGAGAAAACAAGCAAACATTCACAGCAAAAGGCGGTTGTTGGTTTCAGCTCAAAGCGCTGGATGGATGTGTGATCTGACTCTACTACTGTGCCACACACAGTGAGGGGGCTTGTCGGTGTCACTGTCAGCGTCAGGGCGGGCGGAGGTGGCCCTTGGCTGTCAGTAAGTTCTGTCCAATTTGAACTGTGCCTTTCAGATGATAAGTCACCTGTCTCTCTCCCCCTGCTCTTGTCATTCTGCTTTCTTAAGGACACCCCTCCTTCAATGTGGTCTTGCGTGGCCAGTTTAAGTGATTTGTCTCGGTCAGAAAGTCAAGTCTTCCAACTCATATTTCTGAAGCACATTGACCAGTTTTTACAAAACAGAGTATGTCAAGGTAGTTTTCTAAAAGAGGAGAAACTTCTAATTCTCCACAAATTATAATGATTACTATAGTGGAGTAAAGCATGGTGGCACACACTTTAATCCAGCACTCAGGAGGCAGAGTCAGCAAGATCTCTGAGTTCAAGGCCAGCCTGGTCTACAGAGCCAGCTCCAGGACAGTCAGGGCTATGTAGAGAGACCCTAACTGAAAATAAAATAAAAAGAAAAGAAAAAGATTACTATAGTGACTTCAAGAGCAAGTCAGTGAACAGCCAGGGAGCACAGATCGTCTGTGTGTTGCTGGATTTTTTATGTAATTGTAGAAAATGACTTTACTTAAGTTTCTAGTCAGCAAGTCAGGCATGGTTGCACACAACTTTAATCCCAGCACTCGGGAGGTAGAAGTGGGTGGATCTCTGAATTTGAGGCCAGCCTGGTCTACAGAATGAGACCAGGACAGCCAGGGATACACAGAGAAACCCTGTCTCAAAAAAAATAACAAAAATAAAACAAGTTTCTGGTCAAGGAAGCAAGAAAACGCAAGGCATCTGTGTCAGGTGACAGGTTATATCCTTCATTTTGAAAGATTTGAATTAATTATTTCTTTGAGCATGGCTTAGAAAGGTCCATGGAAACTGTTTCCACAGAGTCATTTAAGGAAAAGATAGACAAGAATTGTTATTTATCATACACATCATTAGGGATTTATGGAAATGGCAAGCCACAAACACAACAGAACAAACCAAAAGAACTTGGAGAGCTTCACTTGGACCTCACGCAAGATTCAAACTCTTGCGAAAGACTGCCTAATGTGTACCCTCTTGAGTCACTAAACATGTGTGTTCTGAAACATCGTGACACTCTCACTAGGAATGAGAAACCACACTTGGATACAAAGAATCGCCTTTCTATAGAGCTCGCTCATCTTGTTCATTTGTAGAGTTGTATGGAAAGGCCGACTGATTAATAATTTTTAAAAAGTTCTAACTGAAAATCAAGTCTGCTGTCAGGAGTTTGTTTTCCTATGTGATGTGTTAGCAGCATAACCAAGTCATGTGCTTGCATCGAATGTAGATCTCTTGTGGCTTGGGGCCCTGAAAATAACCCGCTACCCTCAAAAACATGGGTGAGACAGATTAAAGAGCTGTTGATATACTATCTGAAAGGGGGACTTGGATGACAGAGTGCTTACCTAGACGCAGAGTTCTGGGTTCTAGACACAGAGCATAAGCTGAGCATGGGGGATATGTGTCTAAAGTTCCAGCTCTTGGGAGGTGCAGACAGAGGTTTATGAGTTTGAGACCAGCCTGGGATACAGGAGACTGTGTCTCACAACAGCAACAACAACCACCAAACGAAAACCAAACCCCTGGATGGCTATAGTGGGTCTTTACATTTTCTTCCTTATCTTTTTCTCAGGCAATTTTTAGGGGGTGGGGGAAGATCAAACCCAGGGTCTCTGCATACTAGACAGACACTTTGCCACTGAGCTAAGTGCCCAGGGTCTTGGCCTCCTGAGAAGTAGTTATATCTGAACAACTTTTTGTCAGGGCAGGAAGTCCACCTGAAAAGGCAGTGGCGGAGTGGTTCATTGGTGAATTGAGTAGCACTGCTCACTTCTGAAATAAGACAGCCGCATCAGCTGTGGTTGGGGCACTTGTCATGTGGGCCCTTATTGTCCTTTCTGATGGTTGTGATCACTGTGGACATGCAGTACTTTCCTATGTGACCTTATGGGTTCATTGTCACCTCGTCCTTGGTGAGCACGTTGGAATGGCGCTGTTCTGAAAGGCTATCTGGCTGTGTGTTCACCCCATCAAGTGCTTGGTGCGTTTCCCTGAACTGCTGGAGGCCACCAAGATAGGGCGGAAAGGTGTTCTGTGCCCTTCTGAGTGGTGGGGGATCTATTTTTGACTGGCGACAAATCTGGGTCCTGTCAAGTCAAGTCCCCAGGACTTTCTGGTTGTCTGTCCTCTTGTTGACAGCTGTGTTGCTCAGAGTGATCATGAGGTGGCTGGGAGATAGCGCTGGCATCTGAGCACCTAGATAGGGAGGACACAGTGGAATGCAATTGCTTTTTCTGGCTATTTTGGTTAGTAAGTCCCTGGTAGTCTCTAACAAGAAGTCCCTAACAGGAGGGGCGGAAGCCAGAAGACACCTCTGACAGGAAGGCTGTAAGGGAGAAACTTTCTGCTCTTTGAGGGCGCTTAGTGCTTGCAGGAGAAAATGTGAGATAAAAACTGGAATTGAGGCAGCCTTGGGTTATGGGAGTTGGAGTAGAGTTAACGTGATCAACTTAGGATCAAGGGCATTTTTTTTTTGCATGTTGTATAAAACATAAATTAAGCCGGGAGGTGGTGGTGCACCCTTTTAATCCCAGCATTCAGGAGGCAGAGGCAGGTGGATCTCTGTGAGTTTGAGGCCAGCCTGGTCTACAGAGTGAGTTCCAGGATAGCCTCCAAAACAATACAGAGAAACCCTGTCTTGAACACCCCAACCCCCCAAAAAACCCCATAAATTAAACCTCATTTTTTTTTTTTTGGTTTTACGAGATAGGGTTTCTCTGTATTGTTTTGGAGGCTGTCAGGGTCCAGCCCGGCCTTGAACTCACAGAGATCCGCCTGTCTCTGCCTCCCCAGTGCTGGGATTAAAGGCGTGTGCCACCACCGCCCGGCAAGCCTCATCTTTTAATCATCACATTCCCGTAATGCTTTACACAGTCTTTGTTTTGAAAGCACAGCGGTCCTGCTGGTATGCAGGAAGGGCTCTGAGGAAACATTGAATCCCCTCTGGTACCTTATTCAAATCCACGTGGCTCTGGCAACCACAGACTCAAGTGCTGCCTGCAGGCCCAGCGCCTCCTCCATGCCTCAGCCCCAAAGGCTCGTCTGTTTGCTGCGCTGGGGATTGAACCTAGGGCCATGTGCATTCTAGTACTGAGCTACCCGGAATGACTGATTGATTGCTGTAGTTCCTCACACCCCAACTGTACTTCCTCACACCCGACTGTACTCTTCCTCACACCCTGACTGTACTTCCTCACACCCTGACTGTACTCTTCCTCACACCCGACTGTACTTCCTCACACCCGACTGTACTTCCTCACACCCGACTGTACTCTTCCTCACACCCCGACTGTACTTCCTCACACCCGACTGTACTCTTCCTCACACCCTGACTGTACTTCCTCACACCCCAACTGTACACTTCCTCACACCCGACTTACTTCCTCACACCCGACTGTACTTCCTCACACCTGACTGTACTTCCTCACATCCGACTGTACTCTTCCTCACACCCGACTGTACACTTCCTCACACCCTGACTGTACTTCCTCACACCCCGACTGTACACTTCCTCACACCCGACTGTACTCTTCCTCACACCCGGCTGTATTCTTCCTCACACCCCGACTGTACTCTTCCTCACACCCCGACTGTATTTCCTCACACCCGACTGTACACTTCCTCACACCCTGACTGTGCTCTTCCTCACACCCCGACTGTACTTCCTCACACCATGACTGTGTACTTCCTCACACCCCGACTCTACTCTTCCTCACACCCCGACTGTACTCTTTCTCACACCCCGACTGCACACTTCCTCACACCCCACACTTCCTCACACCCCGACTGTACTTCCTCACACCCCAACTGTACACTTCCTCACACCCTGACTCTGCACTTCCTCACACCCCGACTGTACACTTCCTCACACCCCGACTGTACTCTTCCTCACACCCGACTGTACACTTCCTCACACCCCGACTGTACTTCCTCACACCCTGACTGTACTCTTCCTCACACCCGACTGTACACTTCCTCACACCCTGACTGTACTCTTCCTCACACCCGACTGTACACTTCCTCACACCCCGACTGTACTTCCTCACACCCCGACTGTACTTCCTCACACCCCAACTGTACACTTCCTCACACCCCAACTGTATACTTCCTCACACCCCGACTGTACACTTCCTCACACCCCGACTGTACTCTTCCTCACACCCCGACTGTACACTTCCTCACACCCGACTGTACACTTCCTCACACCCGACTGTACTTCCTCACACCCCAACTGTACACTTCCTCACACCTCGACTGTGTACTTTTTGTTGTTGCTATTGTTTGATGTTTCTTGATCATTCTTAAAATTAAATTATCTACATTAATAAAAAAAGCACCTGCATTTCTTGTATCAAGTGATCCAAAGCATAAGGGAATGAACGTTAAGCCGTGCAGTACCAGCTGGGAAGGCTGTAAGATATTAAAATGTGGAAATCAAGGGACCAAACCTTGTCTTCCTTCCCATAGTTAAAATGTCAGCCTTCCCCAGAGGGTTGATCTTATTTTCTTTTTAAAGCAATGAGCCCGTTCGATGTGCTCCAATCATCCGTGAGGTTTTTATAATAGATTGATTAAGTCGGGCCATGTGGCAGAACACTGTCATCATATTTATGGTCAGTGATGGTTTTACACATTAGAGAGAAGTGCAGTTACAGCAAATTAAATGGAGATATCTGATCCAGACATCAGTTCAGTAATTTCATGGGAAAAATAAATCTAAATGGGCAAAAGAAGTTTTGTATTAGCGCTAGTGTGATGGCATTACTGCCAGTGACTAGAAACACATTACACAAGGTCTGCCAGTGACTAGGAACCCGTGGAAGAGTGCTTGAAGCAGAAGGCTCATGCTCTTGAGTGACAGACCCGAGGCTGAGCTGGGGGTCTCCTCGGCATTGCACTGTGACCTTGGGTAGGTCACCTCATCACTGGGCACTGGGAAATGCAAGGGACTTCACTGTGTTCTTCACTGGGGGAGATGACTTTCCTGTTAATGCATGTGTCTTTAATGATAGGATTGCAGCCGTAATAATGCGATTAATGTTTGTCACACTCAGAGAAGGTGCAGAAACAGGGGCACACTCTTCTGACCACACAGCTCACAGACATACAAACCGGAATTCCACATTCTTATACACACAACAGCAAAAAAGAAAAAAAAGAAGGCAGCTTGCTGACTGTGAAGCAGAGGGGAACAGAGGTAACCGAAGGCTGGGTGGGGGTTGGGAGAAGAGAGGCGTAGACAGGGTCTGGAGAACAGGGTGGGGGGATTGTCTCTCTACAGCCTGGGGCAAGCTACTGTACCCGCCAGAGTAACTAGAGTTCTGGCTAGAACTGATAGGGGTTGAGGGACTGAAATACAAACGACCCTGGTTTGATTATTGCATATCATAACTATGGATTAGCTGTGACACCACACCCAGCATATAAGCACAAATGGGTTACATGTTAATTAAATAATCAACTGTCAGTTAAATTAAAAAGAAAGAAAACATTAACTCCCCAGAAGCACCTGTGTGTTCCCTCTATCCTGAGCACTAGACTTAAATGCAGTAGGGTAGGGACATTTTTTAAGGTGGTAAGTTTTGGAAATTTAGCAGATTAAAAATCAGAAGACTTTTTTTTGGTGGGGGGAGATTCTTTTAATTCAGTCTATAATCCCTTATCTACAACATTCAAACCCAGAGAGCACCGAGTGTGGGAATCTTTGTTTTCATTTTTGAGGGATTTTGGCAATGAAGTTGAGTTGAAAGTGGAGGTTGTTTGTGACCTGTTCGATTCTTTACAAATTTTCCCGAAGAAATGCTTACATTGCTGCTGCCCTGGACTGCCTGGGGTCATGCCTACATTTTGGAATAAGAAAGATTCTGGCTTTCAAAATTCCCATTGAGAAGCCAGCTATAATTCTGATGGGCTTCCCTATACATGACTTTGGTTTTTTTCTTGTGGCTTTTGTACGCTTCCTTTGTTCTGTATACTTAGTGTTTTAACTGTGATGTGCTGTGGGGTGGCCTCTTTTTCTTTAATTATTATTGCTGCATATGTATGCATGAATGTGTAACTATGACCTGCTGAGACTGTTTAGTGTTGCTTGTATGTATATGGCCACTTTTGTCAGGATAGGATGTACACAACCGTGCCGTCTAATTCGGTGGCATTGAATGTGCTGTCTTCTATTTTCCCTGTTCTCTGTCACCGAACAGAAACTCTCTCTAGCCATTGGCCTATGGCATTCTCCTCTATTCCCTACTCCCTGCTAGTCTATCCCATTTAAGTAAATCTTGTGTAATGTTTGTCCTTTTATGTGGCTTGTATAACTGAATATGTTCTAAGATTCGTTTATATCATAGCATGTATAAGAACTGTGTGTGAGGGAGAGAGAGGACGAAGGGAGAGAGAGAGAGAGAGAGAGAGACAGACAGACAGACAGACAGACTATGGTAATTTGTTAAAGCTGCCCAAACTCGTTAATATGGCAATTTTTCTACAGTGGCTGTATCAGTTTTGCAATTTTTTGGTGCAATTCTTGCAGTTGCATTAACAATTCTGCTTTCTGCACATTCTTGCTTTGGTTTTGTTTTGCTTTTTGAGAAAGGGTCTGTCTGCTATGGAGCTCTGGTTGATTGGAGTCTGCTGTGTAGACCGGGCTGGCCTCAAACTCGGAGATCTGCATGCCTCTGCCCCCCCACAGTTGTCATATTCTTAGAAAACACTTGTTGCATTTTGCTTTTTTTTTGAGACAGGGTCTCCAAGCTGGCTTGAACCTGTGATGACCCACAGTCTCCTGAGTGCTTTAATCCCTCGAAAGCGATTACTTCATTTGCCTTTATTATGGCTGTTGTAGTTTAAATGTGAAATACTCCCACAGGCTCACATTTGGCAATTTGGTTCTCATCTACTGATGCAGTTTTGGGAAGCTGTGGAATCTTTGGGTAATGGGGCCTGACCATGACCGTATTGTAAGGGCAGGTCTTGAGGTTTTACCCAGGACACTACCACTTCCTGTCCCATCTCTGCTTCCTGTTCTACTGAGACCTGGGAAGTCCCAGCCACGTACACTGTGGTCAGAGAGCCTGTTGTCACCATGCCCTCCCGGCCATGGTGCACTGTGTCCCTCCAAACCACGAGTCCGCGTAAACTCTTCATCCCGAAGTCGCTCGCCAAGTGTTGTTACAGCAGCGAGAAGACTGACTGTAGGAAACTCAGGGCAGCCATCATCGTGTGTGTGGGGTGATGGCGCCGTGGTTCTGGTTTGCATTTCTCTTACAGCTTCCAACAGTGAACACCTTCAATGTCTGATTGCCTCTTGTATGACTTTGGAGAGACATCTTCCATGACCTTTGCCTACTTTTGAATTAGATTTTTTTTTCAGATTGCTGAGTTGTAGGATTTCTTTGTCTATTCCAGGTATTAATCCGTTATCCAGTATACATGATTGTATATCTTTTCTCCTGGTTGTGGATTGTCTTTTCACCGCTCTGACAATGTTCTTCCGAAAGCAGAGTTCTTATTTTGATGGCGGTCTGTTTTCCCACATCTTCTCTCCCTGCTTGTGTTCTGACGTCACCGCATGTAAGGGGTCAGTCTCCCTGGTTTCTTCTCAAAGGTCCACGGGTTTTAGTGGTCTTTGATATGTATTTTTGTTCATGTTTATGCGTCTGTGTGAGTGAATGCTGCATATGGGGGTACCCAGGGTGTGGGGTGCCCTGCAGCTGCAGTCACAGGCAGTTATGAGCTGCCAGATGTGGGTACTGAGAACTCATGTGTGCCTGGTGTCTGAAGTCCAGGGAGGGCATTGGAGTCCCCTGAAACTGAAGTTACAGGCAGTTGTGAGCTGCCATGTGGGTGCTGGGAATAGAACCTGGGTCCTCTGGAAGAGCAGTCAGTGCTCTTGGCTGCTGAGACATCTCTCCAGCCCTGTAAAACTTCCAGAATAACTCACTGACAAGACTCTCCTTCCCTCACTGAATGGTCATGATATGGCTGTTGAAAATTAATCCCGTGTACATGCATTTCCTTTTCAGGGCTGGAAGTTCTGTTCTCTTAGTCTGTTTGTGTCTTCATGCTGGTGTAACACCTCTCATTACTACAGAGTTACCGTTCTTTTTGAAATCAGGCACTGTGGGTTTTCCAAAGTTGTCCTGATTTTTGGAGGTTATTATTTTTTTCTACTTGGCTCTCGAGAGTCTATGTGAATTTTGGAATTTTTTCCTAATTTTGAAAGAATTCCGTTTTGGTAAGATTACATTGAATCTGCAAATGATTTAACGGTATTACGTCTTCTGACTTGTAAGTGGGGGATATCTTTCTACTTGATCTTTCATTTCTTTCTGCAGTATTTGTAGTTTTCAGTGTACAAGTTTTCCAATGACTTGCTTGTTTATTTCTTTGTCAACTAACATAGAATTATTTGTTTAATTTCCTCTATGGATTATTCATCAGTAGAGTGTATAATTGCATGTGATTTTATGTTTTTGTCTTACAACTTGACCATTTTCTTAGTAGCTAGGAAAGTTTAGCAGGGGAGGAAAGGAAAGAAGGGAGAGTGAAAAATATTTAAGTCTTACATGTAACAGCCTGTCATCTATGAACAAATAATTTTTACTTCTTCATTTCCAATTTGAATGGTTTTTTCCTGTCTCATTACTTTGGGTAGAATCTCTGACAATATGCTGAATAGATGACATCTTTGTCTTGTTCCTAATATTAAGTGAAAATCTTTTAATCTTTTTAAATCTTTCAGTCTTTTTTTTTTTTTTTTTTTTTGGTTTTTATGAGACAGGGTTTCTCTGTATTGTTTTGGAGGCTGTTGGTTCAGCCTGGCCTCGAACTCACAGAGATCCGCCTGCCTCTGCCTCCCGAGTGCTGAGATTAAAGGCGTGCTCGCCTGGCTAAATCAGTCTTAACATTAGTTATAATGTGTCGCACCTGCTGTGCGGCCTACATCCGAGAATGTAGCGAGGTGGTCGGGATAGATGACACAGAGACCGGTCGGTTGCTTTAAGAAAACTTTATGCTTCCCAAGTCAGCTTAGGAGGAGATTCCAAGTCCACTTAGGAGAGAGAAGTCTCAGGAGAAGTCCCTCCAAGAAAAAAGAGCTTCCCTTTTTAAGGACTTTTGCCATCCATTTACATACCGTTCTTTCCACTTCTCACCCTCCTGGCTGGTGGTTTAATCTCCGGCCCCAGAATCGGCCCCAGAATCGGGGAGACACTGCAGGGGGCGGGGACAGGAAGAGGCATCTAGCCGTAGGGGGTGTGAAAGTCATGGTATCTCAGTGAGCGAGCCCTTATCTGAGCCCTATCAAGAGCTTTAAAGCACTGAATTGTTTTCAGTAAACATTACACAGATGCCTGCTCCCAGGCCGAAGGGGAAGTGGGTTTCTGCTCAAGGTCTGGTGTCCCAACAATAATGTAAGCCTTGGGTTTCCATGTAAGACTTTTATTATATTGAGAAGGTTTCATTCTATTCTTGGCATATGGAGTTTTAATTTTTATCATGAGCAGAGGTTGGATTGTTGTCTGTTAAGAGAAGTCTTTTCCTTGAGAGAAGCCTTCCCGCCAGCCTGGTTCTAGAGCTGCATCAGTCCCAAATAAACACACAGGAGGCTGTATTAATTATGAAGCTGTTGGCCTTGCTTGTTTCTTACTGGCTAGCTCTGACTTAAGTAATTACCCCATAAATGTTAATCTAAGTATGTCTCTTACCGGAGAATAGTTCCGGGCTCCTACCCCATGGCGTTACATCTCGAACTCTCCTGTGTTTCTCCTTCCCAGAATCCTCCTGGACTCCTAGCCCCACCTATCTAGATTCCTATTGGCTAGCAGTAATTTATTGACATATACACAGGACTTCCCCAACAGTTGTCACATACTTTTTATGTATCAAGCAAATGGCCATGTGCTTCTCTCCCTTTTATCTTGTTAACTTGGTGTGGCTGTATTTATTGATTTTTTTTTTTTTACAATATTGAACCATCCTTGTATTCTGGAAATAAATCTCACTTGGTCACATTATTGTTTTCTCGTTGATGTGACAAAAATGCCTGAGCAACTTAAGGGAGGAGGGTTTATTTTGGCATAGTTTGAAGGGATGCCGTCTATGACAGTGAGGAGGACGTGAGGACAGAAGCAAGAGGTCATCGTAGTCATATTCAGGAAGCCTGGGAACGCTACTGTCCATAGCTAGGGTCTTCCAACCTTAATTACTGTAATCTAGAAAACACTCCATGGACATGTGCAGAGATTAGTTTTCAAGATGATTCTAGATCTTGCCAAGCTGACAATCAGCATAAACAATACCAGTCATGCTGTATACTTCTGAATGCATTGTCAAGTTCTGTCTACAGCATTTTATTAAATGATTTTTGCATCGTACTCACAAAGAACATTTGCTATGTAGTTTTCCTCCCCTTGGTGTCTTTTCTGATCTTAATATTAGGATGGTTGTCCTTACAGAACAAGAAGGTTTTTTTTTTTTATCTTTTCCTGGTTTGTAGAGGACCTACCTCAGGAAGTCTTCCTGTTAGCTCTCTAAATGCTTGGTAGCCTTCGTCCTTGGAGTCACCTGGATAAATGATCCCTTTTACTGGAAGGAGTTTGGTCACTGGTTGAATTGCCTTATTTGTCATAGGTCTCTTTCTAGTTTACACATCTTCATGGGTGGGCTTCAGCAGATCATGTATTTCTAGGTATTTTTGCTTATTTCAAGCATGGATGTGAAGATGACCGTTGCTGTTATTTATTTGTTGAGTTCTGGTGATGACATTTAAGGCCCTGAATACGCTTGGCAAGTGTTCTTCCACCGAGCTACATTCTCAGCCCCAAACATGGCCATTTTAAAACTGCACGGTTGGAAGATTGACTACTGTTCTTTGTTTTACTGAATTACTTTTCTTGTCTGAGAATGTTCCCACTTTAATTGGCATATTATTTCTTTTAACATAAAATATCAAGGAATATGAAGATTGCCTTTATATAGATTATCATTAATACATATTGTTTTTATTAGTAATGCATTTTGCCCATTAAAAATGAGAGTACATATAAATTTATCAAACTACATCTGAACTGTTTTAACATGGCAGTGGCATAGTTTATACTATAGTGTCTCCGTGAAGTTGTTGGTAAACTATCACTATTGATTGACAGCTAGACTCATTTGTGGTAAACTGGCTTGGTTTCCATGTGGTCTTTAACCTATTTACATCTATGCAGCAGAATGAACCGGTGATATATTTGGCTCAAGTTTACATTTCTCAAGTTTCTTTTCAGTAACTGGGTCAGAGAGTTTGGAGAGGCTGGAGCACCTGTGTGGGAGGGGAGTCTGCGCCTCCTCCTCGTTTGGTCCTCAGGGCAGGTGGTTTATGGTGGAGTCATTCATCCAGCCAGCGAACTATCCCTGCCATGTGCCAAGCTCTTCAGTACTAAGGGATGCTCTCCATCTAAAATAGACTCATACAAAGGAGGCATCCTCATCAGGAACCTTCATCTTCCAAAGAACCTGGACCTGTTGTCACATTGTGAGGTTAGAACATGTCCATCCTGTTCTCGGTGGTGAGGCAAATCCATCGCCAGGCGCTGTTCGTTGCTTGGCTCGGGTAGATGCTCCTTGTGTTGGGAGCTTAAGGAGCCCTCTTTGTGGGGCAGGGGCTTGAAGTGAAGTGGTGGCTCAGTTTGTGCCTGGGCCTTGGGAACTTTCTAGAATTGTGTGTGGAAACAGACCACTGTCTCTAGAGAAGAATATGAAACAGAGTGGGGATCGGTCTGTTTTATCACAGCGGGAGGCTGGACTCCAGTTAATTCAGGGAAGGGAGCGTGCAGAGCAGGTAAATTAAGAGGTTTGCATTCTCAGTAGCTCTACTGAAGCGATCAGCTGGTGAGGGACTGGGTTGAAATAGTAGTTTTCAAGCCACAGCCTTTTGACATCCGTGGGAAAACATGCCTTGCTATTGCATCACGCAAAGGGCTGAGAGAGTTTCTAACGGGAGAGTTATAATGATTTTGAGGCACATTCCACCCATTTGGGGAGGGGCTAGCCCCACACTGACCCGTTGACCTCCTACAGTGGGTTAGGTGTGTGTCGAGAAAGGCAGCAGAGGACCCGGTCTGTTGTCCAGGCCTTGAATCTCCACCCCTTTTGTCACATTGTCATGGAGACACCCCAGACGAACTTTTCAGGTGTTATTATTCCAAAGGTTTTAAAACTCATCCACACGGGATTGGATTTCATTAGGATGTCCTTAGCGAGAAAGATGACATCCTGGGTGTCAAGGGTCTGAAGCTCTCCGACCCCTGCTGCGTGGTGGCCCACAGTCTCCTGCAGTCTAGCTGAGTGCTTTAATAGTTTTGCAGACTGCAAGCCCAAGGTTGGACACTTAACATGAAATAATAATCAAATCTCGGCTCCCACAGGTGCAGAGGGCATAAATAATCCAAGTGCACACTGCCTGGGCATTGCATATCATGGACCGTTTAGATTTAATGCCCAGGCATTCACTTGAAACTGAATATGTCAGAATGTGCCTCCTGCCAGGGACGGCGAAGGCTGCTGTTTCAGAGCAGCGTGCTAGCTTGTTTGCTGGGGAGGGCTGCCTCCACCCTCTGGCGATGCTAGAGACCCTTTGATTGACATGGTCTCTGAGAAAGTTAGTTGGCCCCCTACCCAGTGTGGAGGATGGAACCCATGATGGAGACCTCTTGTGGCTGAATGAAGGGATGGTCTATTGAAGGCGGAACCCGTCGATGGCTCCTTTAACCCGAGACTCTGGAGAAGCGGACGAGTTCACTGATGGGCATGCATTACAAAAATCTCCGTTCTCAGAGTCATGCGTTTGAGCCTGAGACCACGTGAGTGGCAGAAAGTGAGTGTCGCTTTCTGCTTCAACGGCACATCCGGTGAAGGGCTCTCAGAAGTTGCAGTTCATTTCCTGGCAACCAAAGGAGAGACCACAGCTGCTGGCTGCAGGTCTGTCTGCGTCCCTCGTGTGTTTTGCAGTCATGGTGGCTGCAGGAAGACAACAGGAAGGCAGAAGGGAACCGAGGCCTAGGGAGCAGCAGCTCGCGACCCCTGCAAGCCGTGCACGTCTCAAATGCAAGACTTCCCTGGCCCCGGGGAAGGCTCTGCTATGTCTGCAATCCCCTGGCCCACTTCCCTCCACAACCATAAAGTAATTTGGTTGGGGTCTTTTCAGGCTATGTTTTGAACCCAAATTGTATCCTTAGAATCAACGCTTGCCAGGCAGGTTGGCTATGGCTTTAGATTATGTGGTTTCCTCGGCCGGCACAGTGTGTTTTTTTAAAAAAGCATGGTTCCCACATTTAAAAAACGAGGGGATTTCACATAGTGTTCAGATTGTCTGCTAGGGGGATGGGCTGCAGCTTAGTTGACAGAATGTGTGCCTAGCATGTGCTAGACCCTAGATTTGATTCCCAGCGTTGCAGAAACCATTTGTGGTTGTACGTGTCTGTAATCACAGGCTTTGGGAGGTAGAGGCAGGAGGAACAGGGGTTCAAGGTCACCCTTGACTATGTATTGAGTTTGATGCCAGCCGGACCTGAGACATCCCCCCCCCCCCCCAATAAACCCACTTGATGGTACTAGGCAAATACCCCTCGGCAGTAGCATTGGGCTGTGGTCAGACACGACCTGCCCCTTAAAGGAAGGTGCCCCCTCTTATCGCTCTCCTGCCCTGTTTGCCATGGTTTTCTTGTCCCCAGCTACGCCTCTGTCACCTGGCGTGGTCCACATGGACCCTTGAGCTTGTAATCCCTGTGTTTGGAAACGGTTTCTATTATTGATTTGGGGTTCCAGGCATTCGTTCAGTACTGACAGCGATGCAGGCACACGGGAGATGTGGCATGGGGGTGTGGCATGGGGTGTGGCATGGGGGTGTGGCTTGGAGGTGAGGTGTGGCATGGAGGTGCCCACATACAGGAGAGCTGATGTATTTTTTGTGAGGCTGCCACACAAGCAGCCAGAGTGTGGTACAGTCCTACTCTGTGAGTCGCTTCTTATGACTGCTAGGGAGCCACCATGCTGCCTGTGGCCTGGGCGCTGACGCCCCTGGGTTCTCACAACCCTCAAGCCTTAGCTCCTATCTCACCTCTCCGAGGAAGCTTCCTCCCGCCCCTTCCTCTCCTGCTGATGCCCCCTCTGACGTCGTCATAAGAAGTCCACGCCACCAACCAGCTCATCCTAACCCAGGCACTCACTCACACGGAAGAACAAAAATCCCATTTTTAGTGGGATTTTGTGTTTCAAGAAAGGTGTATAAGATATTTTTGCATGCATGCCTATGCCTGGTATGCCCTGGACCTGGAGGACAGGCTGTTGGGAAGAGGGCTGGGGACCAAACCTGAGTTCTCTGAAAGAGCAGCCGGTGCTCTTGGTCCCTGAGCCCTTTCTCCAGTCCAAAGGTCTATTCTGGGCAGCTCTTGCTTTGCATTTCCTGAATGCATCCCTTGATGCTCCACAGAGCTCTGAGCATGTAGCGGGCCCCAGTCACCACAGGCAATGGGCCAGGAATGAAGAGAACTCCAGAGGAGGCTTCAGGGGCGGCCTTCAGGAGAGCAGTTAGGAGGACTCCCAGCCTCTTCCTAGTAGCCCCCCCCCCACAGAGAGCCTGATGGGAAGCGTGCATGTCCCCCGGGGACCCGGTATCCTTACCAGAGAGTTGATACCCTATGAGGAAGGCACCAACACACGCCTGTCTGGCCACAGGCATCCCAGACAGTGTCACGCAAGGTGTCACTGGCATTCTCCCCTTTCAGCCCGACAGAGTGTCCCTTGGGGTGGCAGGGGAAGGTTCCCTGAAGGCAGCTTGGAGCTGGGAAAGGAAGGTGTCATTTTGATGACCATTCCCTCAGCCTTCTGCCACGCTCCATTGAGAGCCTTGGGCGCTTAGCTCTGTCCTACTTTTAGCTTCTGACGCAGTGATTCTGATTGCTAAAAGCAACTCGGTTGCAAATAACACCACCATGCCTTGTAACGCAGCCTCCTCCAAAAGCGCGGTAGATGCTGGCCGAGACTGGCGACCTTTTCTTAGTGAGACCTCTGTTGTCAGAGCAGCCAGCCAGACCCCGGCCTGCAGGTAGGACGGCAGAGACACACACACACACACACACACACACACACACACACACACACACACACACACACACACACACACACTTCACCCGCTGGGGTCCTGTCACATGTCACTCGGTGGGGAGGGCTCCAAGAGTGGCTTGGCTTCTTGACAGGGAACATGATGGAATGTCAGGACCTAAGCTAATGTTAAATACGTCTCGCCCAGCCAAGTCACGCACAGGCAGTGACAGAAGCCATCGGTCATTCACCACGCACCATGTGGCTGCAGGGCTCCATGGGTAGGCCCCGGCGATGACGGAGACGTAGCACACGCATAGCGGTGTGGAATGCGGGACATGGGAAAGCAGGAGGGCCTCTCTTCACAAAAGGCACACTTGGAAAAGAACACCCACTTCCTGTCCTCCTCCCCGTGTGACCCCCCCACAGCTGTTTTGTTCCTTCTTTCTCCCGCCCCTGTTACTGGGCATCTGTGTCCCGACACCGATTTGCAGGTGCCGAGCTTGACGGGGTCTATGGAGCTACACTTCCCTCCCAAAGCCCCCCTGTGGGTGGCAGGTTGAGGAGAACAGGTCTCATGCAAATTTTAGCCTTGCACAAGTTAGGGGGAGTGATACTAGCAACTGTAATACGGTTGTTTGGGCTACTCACCATGGGGAAGCTGTATGGATTAAGATTGAGGCGTGTTTAGCTGCCAACAGAAAACTCAACAGTCTGTGGATTAGAGGGACATTTGACATTTACCTAGTGCAGCGGCAGATGCCCCAGGCTTGGCTTACAAGCTCAATGAGGTCTACAGGGACTCGGAGGCTGGCCACCCTTGGTTTTCATGCCAGGAGTCTCCTGTTCACAGACAGTGAGTGACACAGGGTTCAAGGACACCCAGACACTAGGAACCAAAGCAAGAAATAAGGAGTTGGGGGGCGGGGAGCTGCCGTGGGCAGGCAACAAAAATTCTAACTTCTCTGGGAATATTTTTCAGACCGTGTGTGTGTGTGTGTGTGTGTGTGTGTGTGTGTGTGTGAATGTATGCATGCATGCATACATACGTGCATGCGTGCAGCATGGGTGGAGAGGATAGCTTTCAGGAGTTGGTTTTCTCATTCTTCCTTGAGGGTTCCGGGGCTTGAACTTACATTATTGGGTTTGGTGGCAAGCGCCATCGCACCTGCCCAGAAAATGCCCTTTCTCGATGAAACCCAATGCAGAGGCTTGAGTCATTTGGGGCTGTGACATGGTAAAATGAGACTCCATGTTCCTCTTCCCTATTTCCAACTGCACCCCAAAAGGTTCTCCCTCAGGGCACAAGCTAGAGAACTGTGTTCCTTGTGAGCTTTCCCCAGCAGAGTTCCTAGGTGGGCTTCATTTTCCTCAACTGCCCCGCCAAGGTGCAACTGAGAAGTCATACAAGGTCTTTCCTTAAAAAACAAAGCCAGACTCTGAACATCCCTCCAGCTGGTCCCTTGCATCAGCCTGGACCTCGAATGGTAGACAGGTCTTACCAGTTACCCAGTGGGAACTGTGTGAGCGGGAGCTCTAAGGTACGGTGCCCTTCTGCTTGGGAGTCTGTCTTTTGGATGTTTGATTCTAGCCCTCCTTGGCCCTGTCTTGGGAAATTATTTCTCTGCCATGATAGTTTGGGTTTGCAAGCGCCTGGCTACACACAGGTCTAGACACACTAGTGTCACCCCATCTCGGTGATTCACGGCAGCTGTCTTTTTGATGAATGTCCCCATGCACAGGCCGTGGCATTCCTGCCTTCCCCGCTTGATAATCTGAAAATCTTGTGAGCCAGGCCGCCTCACCACAGACCAACCCTGGAATGTATTGTCAGCTCCAAGTTCAGTCCCCAGAGCCCACAACAGCAAGGCGTTTGCAAGAGTCTGCGGACTTGAGGCTGATAAGGCGGAGGACTGAGGGGGTCTGTTCTGAGTGCCAAGAAACAGTCCCGGGGGACAGGGCTGCAGGGAAGGGGCCACTGTATCAATCATGGTTTTGTTTCAGCCAACCCCAGCCTTCCTTTTTATCCATTCCCAGATATATTTGCTTTTTATGGCTCCTCGGCTGTTCCCTCTGAAATGTGCCCCTACAGGTGTTCAGCCCTCATCTCTGTTCTCCAGGCTTTGGTGAAGTGGCCATAGATTTCTCCTGTACTGACTGGGAGGTTTTCCTTCAGAATCGATCAGTGTGCTTACCCGCTTCAAAGCTGGGGGCATGGAGTTTTCAGCAGGCTTTGTGGTGGGAAGGGCTTGTCCTATGTTGTCCTGGGCTCTGACTCTCTGGAGGAGAGACTGTCAGGATTAGGGTTCCACCCACCTGTCTGTCTTTGAGGTAAGATGCAGATGTCACAGAAGGGAGGGTTCTAGAACCCAGCCACCTGCAAGGGGATCAGATTCTATCAATCATTCACTGTCAACCCGTAGTTTCTTTACGTGGGACCTGGGGATTGAACTCAGGTCGTCATGCTTGGAAGGCAAATGCTTTACTGACTGAGCCATCTTCTCAACCCATGGGGTAACCTCTTTATTCTGCCCAAGTTCCTGAAGGTTTACTTACCCGTGTTGTTGGGTACATCCATCCCAGTTCATTCTTTTACTTGCTGACTGTATTTCCACAGAGTGTATACAGTCCAGTTTACATTCTTTTACTTGCTGACTGTATTTCCACAGAGTGTATACAGTCCAGTTTACATTCTTTTACTTGATGACTGTATTTCTACAGAGTGTATACAGTCCAGTTTACACTGTGTGCCCAGTGAAGAGTATCTGGACTCTGCTTTGGGGCTTTTATGAATAAAGATGCTATGAATACTCACGTACACGTTTTTTTTTTCCCCAAGAGCATACATTTCATTTCTCTGGGATAAATACCTAAGAATGAAAATCTTGGGTCTCATGACAATTGTATATTTAAATCTACTGTGTAAGTGGGTACAAAAGAATACTTGTTTATTTAAATATGTTTTGTATTAGTTACTTTTTGCCTTGCCGTGACAAAATACTTGACAAAAGTCGACTTAAGGGAGGGTTTATTTTGGCTCATGGGTTAAGGGTTCAGTTCGTCTTTGCAGGGTTCTCGGTGGCAGCATGCGGGGCAGCTGGCCACGTTGTACCAGTCAGGGCACAGCGAGATGAAAGCCAACCCTTTGCTAGCTTTCTCCTTTCGCTGCGGCCTGAGACCCCGCCCTTGGAACGGTGCCCACATTCAGCAGGAGGCTCCTCATCTCACTTGAACCTCTGCAGAAATACCTCGGTTCATCTTCTAAATCCTGCCAAGTTGGCAGTCAAGATTAACCATGTAACACGTAGTTTTCCTCCGCCAGCCGCTTTGGTTTTTCCCCGCCAGCCGCTTGGGCTCTGCCACAGTTGCGGTCCCCAAATAACACACAGGAGGCTATATTAATTATGAAGCTGTTGGCCGTTTGCTTGTTTCTTACTGGCTAACCCATAACTGTTAATCTAAGTATTTCTCTTACCGGAGAAAAGGGCCCGGACCTCTTACTTCTCTGGCAGGCTACATTGTCTCTCCCAGAATCCTCCTCAACGCCTAGTCCCACCTATCTTGCTTCCATATTGGCCAACAGTGCTTTATTGAAACATACACAGGACTTACCCCATCATCTCCTCTTTTCTGTCTAAATAAAAAGAAAGGTTTTAACTTTAACATAGTCAAATTATATATAACAGAACAGTTACCAAGTAAGAACATAGTTACAATATTTTGTCCATTAACATTTAGTAAGATTTAAAGAATATATCATCTATCCTATCTTTGTGAGTCTAAAGTCTTATATGTAGCTTATATTTTATCATAACTAAGGAAAACTATGATTAGAACTATCTGTCTTCAACTCCAAGCTCTGCTATTCAGTCTTTTATTCCTTCCTCCATACACACCCCTAGCCACGCCCAAAAGTGGGCCTGGCTAGTGACTTAGTTCACCTTCCTGTCTCTCCTCATGCCCAAAGTGGGTGTGGTTAACAGCACGGTTCCGCCCTGTCATTACCACATCCATATGCGTCTTTAGACCGCCACGTGGCCAATGGCGGAATCCTAAGTTTCCCCCCACACAACCGTGTATGTGTGTCACTTATATAGTTCTCCCAATTGCAAAACATAGTAAAATACAACACGCAGATAGATGTTAGCATGGTTGCAATCTACCCACCCTACTTTAATCTCCCCAAATCACTCTCGCTCATTTCTATGTACATTTTATTTTTACTCCTATATGAAATTTCATCCATCAGACACATTAACCACTTATCCCCACTTAAGTTCTGTGGATGTGGTATAGTGCCGCTGGATTCTTTGCCACGAAGGCACACAGATGGCTGCCAACCCATTTCCAACAGAGTCCTGTTTGCATATGAGGTCTATGAACTGGACCTATACCCTGTCTCTGTTTGCATTAGGGTCTTCTAAACTCCCAGAACAGCCCACTAGGCTCTGCTTATAAAACCACAGGGCTTTTCTAGCTTAAAGTTGCAAACATTTCCACATTTCTCCCACAAATCAGGTCCAATGGCCCAAGAACCACAAAGCCAGGTCTGTCACAGCAAGAGCCCCACTTCTCAGTGCCGATTGGTCTGGGTATCAAACCGTTGGAAACAAAAGCCATAGACTGTGCAATCAGATTATAGAAGGCTCAAAGAAGCCCAGGGTATTACAGAGATAGGGAGGGCAGTGGCGGGTGAAGGAAAAGCAGAATCTGAGAAAGAGTTGGCCATGTTGCTGCCTGGATTGGGAATTTGATGGTCCTTTGATTGGAGAATATTTCTGAAATATTTGAATTTGAAGAAAAGTTATATAATTTTTTACAAGGTACTTGTTTTTAATAAAGGCAAGGGTCATTGGAGAGCCACGGATTCGTCCAAAAGGGTGTTCTTTGTCTGCAAGAGACTTGACTTCACGCCAACAGCCTGTAATACTAGCTGCTCTAGTTTGAGGGTGTCTTCCTGAGTGCTTGTCAAGTTAGCTACCCCTGAACCCCAAAGCCATGCTTCTGGAAAGGGAGTTATAGAAACCCTGTGCTCGCTATTCAAACTGAGCAAGAGCTGTAATAGTTTAGAAACCCAAACCAACAAAATATTTCTTTAGGATTGCTGATGTGTGGTGTCTTAGAAATGTCTAACTGTTGGAAGGTTAGATGTTAGATTTTTTAAATAATAGTAAGCTATTTAAAAATTTTATCTGGAACAGGGTGTGGTGGAACGTTACTGATCCCAGCACTTGGAGGTGGAAGCAGTCAGATCTCTGTGGGGCTTGAGGCCTTTTCTTTTCTGTCTAAATATAAAGGAAGGTTTTAACTTTAAAATTTAACAGTAAAATTACATATAACAAAACAGTTATCAAGAACTATAGTTAACAAGATTTAGTCCATTAAAATTTGGCAAGATTTAAAGAAAATACTCTATCGTCTATCCTATCTTTGTAAGTCTAAAGTCTAAAGATGTAACTTATCTTTTATCAAAACCATGGAAAACCATAATCATAACTATCTGTCTTCAACACCATCAAAGACCCCAGAAGGATAATATATAACCTCTAGAATTGACAGAGCCATCTTGCTGCCTGGACAGTCACCCAAAGTTACTCTGTAACACTGGAGCATCCATCTTCAGTCCACAGATCATAGGGTCTGGCAGACTTTTTGATGAAGCAGGAACTTTAAAGGACCATCCTGTCCCTTGGCAAGTTCAGCAGTCATCTTCTTTTGTAACTTGATTGTCCAGTTTGGACAGCATGCTGTCAAGCAGTCCAGACACGAGCAGTTTCTTGTCCAAATGTCTATTCCTATTATGTTGAAGGCATCAACCATTTATAGTCAATCCTGTTTAAATGAGAACAAACATTTATAAACAATATTTGGGAATGTGATTGTAGTTCTCTGCAAACTACTTCCTGCTGTTTGGGGGCGCTGCCAATCCCGAGGGGATCCTGAGAAAACCCAGAACCCTGCTCAAATCTTGACTGTCGAATAGTTTGTGAGGCTGCATGGTCTCAGCTGTTTTGAATGTTGGATCACATGGGCCACTACTACAAGGAGCCTTGCTTGATCTAACCACAGCATTTCTGTGAGGCCCAGCGTGGCTCTGTTTCTGAGCTTTCGTCAGGGTTTCCGTGGGAATTCTTGCCAAACACATGGGTGCCGCTTGTTGATGGAGGTTTCTGTGCCACCTGGTTCTGCAGCCGTTCAGTCCCAAATAAACACACAGAGGCTCATATTAATATATTAATTATAAACTGTTTGACTGATGGCTCAGGCTTCTCATCGGCTAGCTCTCTCCTAATTATTAACCCATTTCTACTGAATTATGTATTTCCACAAGGCTGTGGCTTACCCGTCATGCTCCGGCATGTTACTCCTTCGGCAGCTGCATGGCATCTCCCCTTCAACTCTCTGTGTTTCTCTTCCCAGCCTCCTCGTAGTCTGGTAGCCCCACATGTACTTCCTGCCTGTCCATTGGCTGAAGTACTTTATTCTTCAACCAATAAGAGAAACATATATTCACAGCATACAGAAGGACATCCCCCATCAAGGCCAGCCTAGTCTACACAGAGTGTCCCAGGCCAGCCAGGGGTACTTGGTGAGACCCCTTGCTATTAAAAGCAACAAACAGACAAGAACCCCTGGAGGCAATACTTTTGCTGATTGCTCGAACTGTGTCTCACTAGTGAGTAAAGGGAATCTGTGGACTGCTTAGAGCCTCACCCCTGCCTGCTTGTCGCTGTGTTGACTTTGATCCGTCAGAGTTGGATTCTGCCTCTCCATCTGCACAGTGGTAGCGCTTGCCGTGGGCTGATAATATCATCCACACACAGTACCTGGAGTGGGCTCTGGCAAACTGTCTCTACTTCATCTGCCATAGATGTACCCACGCAGCTCTGGGCTAGCCTCATACCTCAGGGTGTCAAGTCAGTGAGCTGTATCCCTTTAGTCCTTTCCCTGGCTTGCCCCTGGAAACACAACATTCACTGAGCACCAAGGGAAAGCTGCATGGTGAGATGCGTTCACTAGAATCCAGCCTGGGTGGGAAGAGCTGTTCCGGTCCATCCCGAACTGGGAAGGAGGGAGTTCCAAGTCAGAGCGTTGAGCTATCGGAAGTGCAGGCCCCAGTGATATGAGTGGTTCTCCTTGGCTGGGGGTGCCAGGGTTCTGCAGCTGTTGCTTGGCGTAGAAGGGGCTTGGTTGTGGTTGCGCCCCGTTATAGACCATTTTCTCTTCCTCTGACCTGACCCTGCCTCCTCCTCTTTGCCCTCGCAATTGCTGAAGAATGCGGTCCCGGCCTTTCGGTGGCTTGTTGAGAGCTCTTTACAGCAGCTAGGAAGGAATTCTTGGTATTCTTATCATGTTTAAAAGGTTACACGGGGCACAGCTCAAACTGAATGGAAAATGGGCTTGAATGCCCTGGAGACTCTAGATGGCTGCGCTACTTGGGTTATTTTATATTGTAAGATGAACCTGCTACACTTTAAGGAGCCAAATAACATTCTTAATTTTATTCAGTTTAATCTTGCCAATTGATAAAGTTTTTTTCTTTTAAAGAGGAATATATTTAGTATGACTTATTGAGAGTAGTGTGGGGGAAGTGCCTTTTAATTTAAAACTTTGGAAGCATGGTACAAATCTAGTCTATAAAGGTCATTCCTGATGTAAATAATCTCAGGTGTAGATCATTAGACGTAAAATGGAGCTTAAGCGTTTACCTCTGCTAACCTGATATTCAGAGTGTACCGTAAGCATTCTATACTATTCAGAGTGTACCGTAAGCATTCTATGCTATTCAGAGTGTACCGTAAGCATTCTATGCTATTCAGAGTGTACCGTAAGCATTCTATACTATTCAGAGTGTACCGTAAGCATTCTATACTATTCAGAGTGTACCGTAAGCATTCTATACTATTCAGGGTGTACCGTAAGCATTCTATACTATTCAGGGTGTACCGTAAGCATTCTATACTATTCAGGGTGTACCGTAAGCATTCTATACTATTCAGGGTGTACCGTAAGCATTCTATACTATTCAGGGTGTACCGTAAGCATTCTATACTATTCAGGGTGTACCGTAAGCATTCTATACTATTCAGGGTGTACCGTAAGCATTCTATACTATTCAGGGTGTACCGTAAGCATTCTGTACTATTCAGAGTGTACCGTAAGCATTCTATACTATTCAGGGTGTACCGTAAGCATTCTATACTATTCAGGGTGTACCGTAAGCATTCTATACTATTCAGGGTATACCGTAAGCATTCTATACTATTCAGGGTGTACCGTAAGCATTCTATACTATTCAGGGTGTACCGTAAGCATTCTATACTATTCAGGGTGTACCGTAAGCATTCTATACTATTCAGGGTGTACCGTAAGCATTCTGTACTATTCAGAGTGTACCGTAAGCATTCTATACTATTCAGGGTGTACCGTAAGCATTCTATACTATTCAGGGTGTACCGTAAGCATTCTATACTATTCAGGGTGTACCGTAAGCATTCTATACTATTCAGGGTGTACCGTAAGCATTCTATACTATTCAGGGTGTACCGTAAGCATTCTATACTATTCAGGGTGTACCGTAAGCATTCTATACTATTCAGGGTGTACCGTAAGCATTCTATACTATTCAGGGTGTACCGTAAGCATTCTATACTATTCAGGGTGTACCGTAAGCATTCTATACTATTCAGAGTGTACCGTAAGCATTCTATACTATTCAGGGTGTACCGTAAGCATTCTATACTATTCAGGGTGTACCGTAAGCATTCTATACTATTCAGGGTGTACCGTAAGCATTCTATACTATTCAGGGTGTACCGTAAGCATTCTATACTATTCAGGGTGTACCGTAAGCATTCTATACTATTCAGAGTGTACCGTAAGCATTCTATACTATTAGCTGCATGTCAACTCATTTCAACTGGAAAACCATTACTAGACGCATAACTTAATCAAGGCTGAGCTATAAATACACTTTCAAGGTGCCTTGTCTGGGCTTATGGCCCATCCTGCCAACTCGTCCCTTGGATTCTTATAACAGCAAGAATTATTTTTGTAATAGAGGGAGAAACGATAAGGACTTAAATTTTTGATGTAGGTTCTAGATAGCAGGATTTGGGAACTCAGAACTCCTCCTGTCCCTGAAGGCAACCACAGGAAAGTAAGTGGCGTTCAGGACATGCTTTGGAATCGACTGACGGCAGGTGTTTGAGGGTGGCTTGGACTATTACAGAAGCACTCAGTGGGTGTTCGTAAACTTAGGGAGGATGGTGTGGGCCTGAGACCCAGTTTTATACCAGGCATAGATGGAATTTTCCTTCATTTTAAGTCCCAGGCTATCAATAGCTCTTTCCTTTTTCATTTGAAACATTCTTAAAGCATGTCTTCCTCAGGCCTTAATCTCAGGTCTGAAACGGGCTGCGCTGGCCCACACCTCAGCTCGCCTTTGAACCAGGACAGGGCCGTCCTTCTGAAGCCGGGTCAGGTTCAGCGTGAGATAAACAGCTTGTGATTCTAAACCCGTGTTGACATCTTATCCGCACCAGACAATGTGGCGTTGCTAATGCCCTCCTGCTGCCTGTGAGATGGCCAGGGTTTAAACGCTGGGATCTGGAGTCAAAGAGCCAGAGGCTGACCCCGGAATTCAGGTTCTGCATGCCTGCCTTAGGGCGGGTGATTCCACAGCAGGCTCAGCACAGCAGAGCGGGCACGCAGCTCATCTGTGCAAAACCTAGCAAAGGAGACAGAGTGGATAGGACATCGTTTGTCTCACTGTCTGTGGGCCGAAATGCTTCAGCTAAAGGTGTGATTTAAAAGAAAACCATATTTATGGGGTGGGGACTGAAGAGAACGTCAGCTGTTCCAGAGGACTCAAGTTTGGTTCCCAGAGCACACATAACAGCTCACAACCATGTGTGACTCCAGTTCCGGGGCACCTAACGCCCTCTTCTGGCCTTCACAGGCACTAGGCATGCGCACGGCACAGACACGGGCTCTCCAAGCATCCCAGGTACCGGGACCATGGAGGAAGGCAGATGACACCGAGGTCAGTCCGCTGGCACTGCCATCTCTGGAGGAATGTTGAAGAATCTTCATGGGAAAATAGTCACACAGTGTTGCCCTGGTGTGGGGAGGCAGACAGGTTTCCCAAGGCTCTTGAGAGAGGTGGCTTGCGGGGAGGAGACCACGCAGGAGGTCTCAGGACGGGAGACTTGAGGGGACAGGTGCGTGGGGGACCTCAGACTCCCTTCAGCCACCCTTCTCTGGCAGTCCCGGGAGCAGCTAGGAGGGAGGGGTCTGGAGTGGGGAGCTGCGGGAAGGACACATCAGAGCTGCTTTACCCGAAGCCTTCACAGCCACAGCTCTGCCTGACTTGGCAGGAGGGGAGCCGGAGAGTTTTGCCACAGGGGTGAGGTTAAAGCTTTGAAATGAACTGTGCTGAGTCTTAGAAATCTAAACAAGGCTGGGCAATGGGAAGTGTCTGGAGAAAAGACCGGGGTTAAGCTGATTTTAGGAAGCTCTCACCAGTGGGATATGGAGAGGGGTTTGTATTGCCCGGAGGGGCAGTTCTAGAAAGCTGAAAGCCTTCCATGTGTGCGCATAAAGGATCGGGGGTCCACGTTAGCCCGCCTTCTCGGTCTGGTCCAAGAGACTCGTTCACTGAGCCGCTTTCTCATCTTAAGTAGTTAGCAGGGGTCCCCCGCATCTTCCCTGGGCGCCGGCCACCCCGAGTTCTCCAACTGTGCTCTTTCCTCACCTCTGAGGGTGCCGAGTTCCTAGGTAGGGATCACATGCATGGGAGTTTTATGTATATGTATGCACATATACATGTATACGCATATGTATATGATATGTATATATCACTCTTGTGTGTATGGGTGCTTTGCACGTGTATCTGTACACCACCTGCCATGTAGCCATCATGGAGGCCGATGGAGGGTGTCTGCTCCCCTGTGAACTGTTATAGATAGTTGAATCTGTACCGTGGGTGCTAGGAACCAGACCTGGGTCCTTTGGAAGAGCAGCGAGATCTCAGCCACCGAGCCCCCATCTCTGGGATCCCATATGGTTCTCATCTTGTCTTTTTACTGTTCCTCATTTGCTGTCGTGAACTGGAGCATTAGATGACCCACAGCGGGGCTTCCCCTTCCCACCTTCCAGGAAGGCTGGCATTGTTTTGGACAGAAGAACTATCTCAACACTGTCAATAGCGGCCTCATAAAAAGTAATGGGACCCAGTAAAGCACACTTTCTGCCTTCATGTCTTTGGATTGTCATGTATTGTATTATTTTGTGTGGTCCTCACAGCAGGAGATGATACATGGAGCAAACAAGATACAGTGTCCAGTTGGGTTCCCGCTAGTTCATTGTGTGGGTTTGGGGCAGCACACAGCTCTGCCCCTCGTTTCTTTCGTTCTGAAGGGGTGTGTGTGTGTGTGTGTGTGGATGCACATTAATTATTTTAATACTTGAGTAGAGTTTAAACTACAGGCTAGTGCAATTTAGTAGCTGCTGTAATGGTCTAAATGTGACACGAGGGGAGACTCTTCAGCTGTTTCAGTCTGTGCTGATTGGGACCAATAAAGATTCTTCTAGAGACTCCAGTAATTACTTTTCTTTTATGTCACACATACTTACATACGGATGCGACTTTATCATTCTATTAGTCAGGAATCTTGTGTTGTGTGCCAGTCCCCAGTGCATCCGTGAGTATTCCTAAAAATGGTTATGAGTCATATCATCTTTCTTTCTTTGTTTTACATGTCGGGAATTAAGCTCCCTTTCCTTTAGTGTGTGAGTTTCCCCCAGAGACTTGTTGTGATGTTTCATTCGTTCTGCTTACTGTCTCAATTCCCTAAACTTTGGGGATTTCCCTGTTAAAACCATAGACTATAAGTAGTTCACATAGAGGCTGAACTAACAGGGAAGATGCAGAGAAGTGTGTGTGTGCACACGTGCATGCCCCAAATTGAAATAGCAATATAAGAAAATGTGATCAGAATTCAGAAGGCAGGGGTCTTTGAATGCCGAGCAGTTAGCTGGGCTATGGGCTACAAACATGGACTTTTTCATTGATTATTTCTGTCACCTTCCTTGTGTTTGCATTTTTAAAACACAGGCAACTGGGCTATGTTCACTGTTTGGATTCAGGATGAAGAAATATTGGTTGGCTGTAGTAATGACAGGGTTGTCTTGCCTGTTCCTGTGTTGGACAATTGCAGCCATGTAGCCAGCTTTCGAATGTAGGTTTCTGAGGACTGTATGGCCCTGCTGAGTTCTCTTTACATACTTCCTTCCACAATGACCGAGCTGGTGAAGGTGGTCTACAGGAGTCAGTGTGGAAGCCACCATCCCACAATGACCGAGCTGGTGAAGGTGGTCTACAGGGAGTTGGTATGGAAGCCACCACAGCCTCTTGCTTTCCTAATTCTTGTAGAGGTACTCATAAATATTCTACTGCTATCCATCTTCCCCAGCCCCTTCCCTCCCTTGCTCTAATAAAATTCCATCTTCCTAAATTTCATTTTGTCTTAAGAGTAATCATCTGGGGAGACTAGATGGCTTGGTGGGAAAAGGCACTTGACACCTGTCCTGAGTTCAGTCCCCAGGACCACATAGTGGAAGGAAAGAACCAGCTCCCACAAGTTGCCCTCTGACCTCCACACACACACCCATGGCATGCGTGCACCCCCCTTCCACATGGAAATAAATAACTACAATAAAAGAGGGTGATCTGCAGGGAACTGTTTTCAGTTCTTGGATGACAGGCCAAAGTAGCCCCTTCACATACGCAGGACTTACTGTCAAAATTGTCCTTGGCCCCTGGCAGCCTAGTGTGGCATCAGGCTTCAAGGTTCTTACAGCTGCCTTGAATCCCACCTTCTGCCACGCTGGGTGTACAGACTGGGGTGATGATTTCTGACCTTGTCCCTTTTATCACCAAGTCTGCCTGGCACACTGTGCCTCCCTTCTGGTCTGGGTTCTCTCGGGGGATGCCACACTTACCTACGTGGTCATGCTATGGCTGTTAGTCATGTAGTCATGGTCTTCCTCACTCACGGAGTGTGTCTAGACTGGTCTTCCCGACTGGCTGTGGGAGGTGTGCCACTGGGAGGCACTCCCAGATGACAGTACTGGAAGGCGTGTCTGTCTGTCACTCCCAGACAGTACTGGAAGGCGTGTCTGTCAGTCTGTCACTCCCAGACAGACAGTACCTCTCCAGAACTAGATGGAGAGAAGCAGTCACTTTTGAGTTAGGCTGCTTTGCAGGGATGTAGAGGTCTTTAGGGTTGAGCAGCTTGTTTGGCACATGCTGGTTTTCGTGGAGAATGGAGAACAGGACAAGCAGAGAGGTAGGCAGGGCCAAGGGCTTCGCTGGGTCGCCTGGGGACACTCCCGGCTTCCGGAGTCAGGAGCCAGTTCCTTGCTTTGTCTCAAGGACTTTGGAGCAGGTTTCTGTCAGAGCCCATTAGAAGAGTCCATCCGTAGCATCTGTTTTTTGTAAGCAATAGATGAGCCCATAGCTATGAAGATTGAAACGCTCCCGTTTTTCCTTAGAAGTCTTGGTCAGTAAGTGGAAGGCTCTCTCATTTCCAGCCCCCTTTCTCTGTATTCACACCCACATGTATGCATACACACGTGTACTTTGTGTTTCTTAAACACAGAGTGTTGTATCTTTCACTCATTGTTACATAAATCATTTCCTTGTATCCTTGTTGCTCTTTGATGTTAGTACATGTAGTACTTCATTCTTATCAAGTACTTCAGGGTTAGATGACACAAACCCTTCACTGAAATAATTAACTGGTGGACAGTTAATTGCTGTTGGACATTGGAAACCCTCCCGCCCCTGTTACAGCACTGTAAGTAAATCTGTATGTTTTCTTGCACACATATGGAGATGGCTCGCAGGTCGCCTTCTGATAGAATGACCGAGCCTTACATTTACATTTTGCCAGATAGTATTTCGAAGAGCTGTCATGAGTTGTATTCCCCATCCACAGAATAGAAGAATGATTGCTCTCACATTCTGAGGGGTGGGGGCAACTTTAGTTCTCCAATCACCCCCACACAGAAAGCTTTTTAAAAAAAGATTTATATGTATACAGTGTTCTGTCTGCCTGTATCCCCGCAGAAGAGGGCACCAGATCTCATTACAGATGGTTGTGAGCCACCATGTGCCTGCTGGGATTTGAACTCAGGACCTCTGGAAGAGCAGACAGTACCCTTAATCTCTGAGCCATCTCTCCGACCTTATGTGTCCTAAACACAGGCGAGAGCATACTCTCCTGATAGTGATTCCTTCCCACGGTGACAGAAGCAACTGAAGTCAGAAGAGGCGTGTTCTATTATGGTTAAGAAGGCAGTTTAGACTGTGACTTGTGGTGGCTGGCCCCACTCCCAGGACAGACAGGAAGCAAAGAGGTCCTTGTGGAATTGAGGCGGATCTCACTGTTGAGGTCTACAGCCAGCGAGACCACGATCTGAGCCTCCTCAACTTTCCAAAGCACTACCCTCTGGGAAACACATGCTCAAACTCAGGGCCCTGTATGGGACATTTCGTATTTACACTGAACAGTGGCGTTTCTGGTGTTTTCTGGTCTGTTAATTAGCACTCATAGTTTTCTACTCTTTAAAGATGTGGGTTGTCTTTTTCTCATTGGCCTGAATAAAGTCTTTCTGCATTAAGCATCTCAACGCTGCGTTGTTGCAAATATTTTCTTGAAGATGCTGCTTTTGGTTTTCTGGATATTTTGTTTTTTAATTAATGTATATGCACCATATGTGTGCAGTACTGTGGTTGTCAGAAGCGGGTGTTGGGCCTGTTGGGACTGGAGTTACAGGAGGTTGTGCGTTGCCATGTGGGTGCCAGGAGGCAAACTGTGTCCTCTGCAAGAGTGACAAGTGCTCTTATCCATTAGGCCAGAGCTCCACTCCAGCCCCTTAGTTTTGAAGCAAATGGTTTTTCTTTTATTTGTCTCTTGTGTGTGCAGGTGTGCGTGTATGCATGTGCGCGCATGCGTGCGCGCATGCGTGCGTGCGTGCGTGCGTGCGTGTGTGTGTGTGTGGTTTTAACCTTGATGCCCATTTTTCTTTGACCAGGTAAACTTTTCTAATGCTTATGAATTTTTTTCTTCATGATGTCTGAGTTTGGTATCTTAAGAGAAAATGCTTTTTTCTAACCCGGATTAGTGTCTCCTCTGTTATCTTTGTGAAGTGTTTAATTCAACACTGCCGTCTTTTTTTTTTTTTTAGTATGAAATTTTTATTTCTTTTTTTTTCAAGTTTGAAAAAATGCTTTGAATTTATTACAGCATAGATATCAAACCCAGATGCTTTATATATGAAAACATCTCTTTAATTCTACCTTTTTTTTTAAATTTTATTTTCCAGTTTAAATTTAGATAAGAATCAAGGTTGCTTCACAAGTCAGTTCCAGGTCCCTCTCCCATTCCCTCCCTTCCTCCCGTGCCCTCCCCCCCCGTTATCCCCTCATTTCTCCAGGGAGGGTGAGGCCCTCCATGGGGGTGTCCATAGTGTGTCATTTCATATAGGGCAGGGCCTAGACCCTTTCCCAAGAGTTCAGGGTGAGAGTGCACCTCACATTGTTCTATTGGAATCCAAAGTCTGTGTGTATACTTGGGATGGGTACTGATCTGCTGCCCAAGGCTCAATAGATTCCCTAGGCCTCCTCACTGACACCCAGATTCAGGGGGTCTTGATCAGTCCCATGCTGGCTTCCCAGGCTAATGCCTGGGATTCAAAAGTTAACCTTTGTCTGGTCAGCTGTTTCTGGGGGTTAGACCAGCCCAGTCTTAATCCCTTTGATCATCAGTCCTCCCTGGCTTTCTTGAGTTCAGCTTTCTTGAGTTCCTGGCTTTCTTGAGTTCAGCTCAGTACTTAACCAAGGGAGTCTGCCTCTTCTTCGATCAGCCACTAAATAAAGTTTCTGTTTCCCAGACTCTCTGGCCATAGGATTGTAGGCTGGCACTCCCCAGATCTATGTCTAAAATCCATATATGAGAGAGTACATGCCATGTTTCTCTTTTTGTGACTGGGTTACCTCACTCAGGATGGTTTCTTCTAGTGTCATTCATTTGCCTGCGAATCTCATGATTCCATTATTTTTTTCTGCTGAATAGTACTCCATTGTGTAGATGTACCACATTTTCTCTATCCACTCTTCGGGTGAGTGACATCTAGGTTGCTTCCAAGTTCTAGCTATTAAAATAAAGCTGCTATGAACATAGTGGAACAGACATCTTTGTTGTATGAATGGGCATCTTTTGGATATATGCCTAAGAGTGGAGTTGCTGGGTCTTGTGGTAGGTTTATTCCCATTTTTCTGAGGAATCTCCACACTGATTTCCAAAGTGGCTGAACCAGTTGGCACTCCCACCAGCAATGGAGGAGTGTCCCCCTTTCACCACATCCTCTCCAGCATAAATTGTCATTGGTGTTTTTGATTTTAGCCATTCTGACAGGGGTGAGAAAAACATGGAACGCTTCACGAATTTGCGTGTCATCCTTGCGCAGGGGCCATGCTAATCTTCTCTGTATCGTTCCAATTTTAGTATATGTGCTGCCGAAGCGAGCACCAACACTGCCGTCTTTCTTTTGGCATCTTCATATACGCGAGAACGGTGTTAGGTGCTGCTGGAGGGTTTGACGTGTGGCAGGTGTCAAGGGTTCTGCCTCCACCCTCCCTCCCTGCCTTAGTCTGTGCTGCGGTGATAAATCACCACAGCCTGGGTGCCTTTGAAAGCAAACGTTTCCTACCCCAGTTCTGGAGACGAGGGGCCAAGATCAAGACTGGCAGAAACGGAATTTGGTGGCATTGCCCGTGCCACAGTCTGGACCAAGTGTTTCCGGGTTTTTAGAGTCTTAAAGGACTTAAATGTACACATAACTAGGAATGCTGCAAGAGTGGTGGGCTGCTTGAGGTAGGGCTCCCGCAGGTGTCATTTGCGGTTTCCTTTTACTGGGTCCAGGAGGAAGTAGAACTGGTTGCTAAGGGGTAAAGTATGAGTGGTTGTGGTAGTTAGAATGTAATTGGCCCCCATACGCGCGTAGGGGTTGGCAATTGTAGACGGTGCGGCTTGGTTGGAGTAGGTGTGATCTTGCTGGAGGAAGCGTGTCACCGTGGGGGCGGGCCTTGAGGTCTCATATGCTCAAGCTACTTCAGTGTCAGTTCACTTCCTGCTGCCTGCAGATCAAGATGTAGGACTCTCAGCCCCTTCTCCAGCGCCGTGTGTGCCTGCACTCAACCATGTTGTACCATGATGATAATGGACTGAACCTCTGAAAATGCAAGCCACCCAGGTTAATTGTATTCCCTTTTATAAGAGTTGCCCCGTGGTCATGGTGTCCCTTCACAGCAATAGAAACTCTAACTCGGACAGAAGTTGGTGCCAGGGACTGAGGTATTGCTGAGATAGTCCTGATCATGTTTTGTTTGGAGGAATTTGGACTTTGATACTTTGGGTTAGGAAAGCAGCGGAATGCTTCAAGCACTGCTTAATGGGCCACACTAAGAGTTGTTTGAACTGTCAGGGGCTGGCTCAAGAGGTTCTCGAGGAGAAGAATTTTAGTGTTGCCTAGAGATCTTTCTTGTGATACTCGGGTAAAGAAAGTAGCTGCTTTTCACCCTTGTATGAAGAGTCTTCCTGAGGCTAACATGAAAAGTTTTGGATTAATTCTGTTGGCAGAGGAAATCTCAAAACATTCAAGCATAGGCTCTGTCAGGAGATTACTAGAACTCATGCTTATAAAGATTTATAATGAAAACGAGCAAGCTGAGCAAAGAAAAACACAAGCTGTACAATTTAAGGAGGAAAAGAGCACCAGGTAGCAGAACGGTGTTAAGTCCCGTGTTCAAGGAGATAAACGCATTAAGAGATGGGATTAAGGGAGTGATGCTCCCAGGCCTAAATTCCGCACAGCTGAGTTTCCAACTTGTGAAAAAGAATTAAAGGAGAGCTTAGAGCCAAGTGTGGTGGCGCACACCTTTAATCCCAGCACAGGAAGGCAGAGGCTGGCGGATCTCTGAGTTTGAGGCCAGCCTGGTCTACAGAGCAAATTCCAAAACAGCCAAGCTCAGGCAGTGAAGAAACAGTCAAAACCAGAAAGCTGGTGAAAGATGTAATTGAATGATCTGAGTTCAAGTTCAGCCTGGTCTACAGATCAGATTTCAGCACAGCCAAGCAGCTTAGGCAGTGAAAAAAAAATCAATAACAGAAAGCTGGGGAAGATGTAATTGAATGAGGGAGGGGGTGTAGGGTGAAGCCTTTTCCTTGCCAGCCGCTTTGGTTTTTCCCCACCAGTCGCCTGGGCTCTGCCGCGTTGTAGTCCCCAAATAACATACAAGATGCTGTATTAATTATGAAACTGTTGGCAGTTTGCTTGGTTTCTTACTGGCTGTCTTTGACTTAAGTATTTATTTCACAACTGTTAATCTAAGTATTTCTCTTACCGGAGAAAAGGGTCCGGACATCTTACTTCTCTGGTGGGCTACATTGTCTCTCTTCCCAGAATCCTCCTCAACTCCTAGTCCCACCTATCTTGCTTCCCTATTGGCCAACAGTGCTTTATGGACATATGCACAGGACTTCCCCATCAAGGGAGTTGTGTTCCAGCCCCAGGAAGAAGCAGAACTTGGCAGTCTCGGCGGTGAGGTTCTGTCTTTAGAGTCGAGGATAGAAGAAAGGGGTTATGGGACCTTCCTCCACATCTAAGGAAAGTTGCTGAGGCCAGGCTGGACTTAAACTCAGAGCAGTCAGGGTGCTTGCCAGCCCTTTAAGTATAGATCCTCTTCTCAGAATGCTCTAGATGCAGAGGTGCTGCCAGAGCCTGGTAGGTCCTCCATGACCCGCTCCCTCATGTCTTCTGACTTCATTCATTCACCCCCCTCTCTGCTCTCTTCCGTTGGGGGCTTGCTGCTGATCTCCAGAGCGCCGCTGATCTTGGGAGCACCGCTGATCTCGGGAGCACCGCTGATCTCGGGAGCACCGCTGATCTTGGGAGCACCGCTGATCTCGGGAGCATTGCTTCTCCCAGGTCCTTCCTATGGTGCCTCTCCTTTGCCCCTTATCCAGAGGCCTTCCCTGACCCCGTGCCCAGCGGCCCTCCTAGTCTTCGTCACTCTGTCCTTTCCCTCTTCAGTTTAGCTCTAATACATCACCAATTACCTGTCCTTTCCCCCCCTTCCTGAACTGATGTGACTTCCAGGAGAAAAGTGACGGCTTTGGCCCCTGAAGATGAACTTCCAGCAGGCCCAGCGATTTCCAACATTAGAGATGCTCCCCACCCATTTGTCGAAAGAATACAGACAGACGTGTCAGCGCTGGGTGTGTTCCGATATGGCCCCAGCTTGCCGGGGAACCTCTGTGACCTTTCCGTGGGTCCTCCCCAGAGTAGGCAGTTTGAGCATCTGTTCTGCAGACTGCTGCTGCCTGGGGGCCCAGGCATCACCATATCAGCCAGCACACGACCAAAGGGCACGGTGGCCATCTCTTCAGCAGCTTCCCCTTGGGGGTCGTCTTTGCAAACCACCTGTGGCTTGCGACTTCCCGTGAAAGCGTCTCCCCGCTTCTCAAGAACGGTCTTCACGACACCCGGCACACTGACCTCCGCATGGGCTCATCTCTCCCACCGCACTGTAAAATGGAGCCCTGGAAACAGGCAGGATGGCAGATGAAGGCAACCCGTCATGGAGCTCGCTCCTCGTGTCGCCTGAAGCCCAGAGCACAGGGCGTGCAGGAATGGGGCGCCTGCCCTCCCCCCACCTCTGACCTTTGCCTTTTCTCTGGTTTTGAATGATTTCCTTTTTGCATGTGCCAGGGGGTGTAACTTAGAACAGCTGGTCGTTGTCAGAAATAACTGTCTTTCAGTAGACAGCATCGCCTCAGTGGAGATTTCTTGACTGTCAGTTCTATCGGTGTTTAATTTTGGCTGTGACTCGGCGCGAGATGCTGTGACCTGATTAGTATTGAAGACACATTCCCGTCCCTAAGGCAGGCATTTCGTAAATCAGGGTTATTAGGTTTTATTGCCTGGAGCAGCTTTAGGCTCATAGCAAAACCAAGCTGGAGGCAGGCAGAATTTTTTATATGCTCCACCACACACACACACACACACACACACACACACACACACACACACACACACACACACACACACTCACACACACTCACACACACACACACTCACACACACACACACACACACACACACACACACACACACTCTCCACTAACAACTTGCCCCACCGGAGTGGTTAATTCCTACCGTCGATGAGCCTACAGCCTCCCAAGTTTTGCATCCACGTTCTCTTTGGCGTGTACATTCTGTGACCATGACAAACCCATCTGATACGCTATAGCGGTGCGTATTCACCATTATAGCAGCATTCCGGGAAGTCAGCTTTCTAAGGTGAAACTAACTTTTTAGATGTATTTATTTTTATGTGTATGAGTGTGTCATCTGCATGTATGTTTGTGGACTACATGTTGTGTGCCATGGAGACCAGAAGAGGGCATTAGATCCCCTTGGACTGGATTTGGCAGTCACCATGTGGGTCCTGGAAGACCAGACAGTGGTGTTAAACACTAAGCTATCTCTCCAGCCCTGCGAAATTAAATTTTAGTGAGACAAGGCATATGCGATTATGCTTTCTTTAATAAGTTTTAACGCTGCATATAAGGCTAAAGTCGGTTTTTTTCTACCACGCCCAGTCTTGGGGCCTACCCCAGCATCGAGTGGTTGATAACTTGTTTGTGCATTTTCACCTGCACCCCAGGCCACCCTGAAGCACAGTGGGGTAGCCCTAGGGGTGGCTTTAGTGCTGTTGACAAAGGAGCTTTGGGGGCAGATGAATGTTAGGGGCTATGCTTCATCAGCTCACAGACACCCCACAAAGTAAGCAGTGAGTACCAATTTGTTACAACCAGCTTCCCTGGGATATTAGTCATGTGCAGTTAACTTTTTAAAGCATTTTAAGGAATATAATTATGTCATTACTCTTTTCTCGTTCCTCCCTCCAGACTCTCCCATGAATCCCCATGGCTTCTTTTTCTTTATTTATGATATTATGATATATCTCTATCTCTATCTATCTATCTATCTATCTATCTATCTATCTATCTATCTATCTATCTATTGCACACAGCCTGCTCTGTCCCTGCAATGTTACTTGTATGTGTGTGGTTAAAGGGCTGACCATCTGGTGTTGGATAACCGACTGGGGGCTCATCCCCAGGAAAGAATATTTATCCTACTCTGAACATTCCTTAGTTGCCTATAGTGCTTGGTTTAGGATTGAGGCCCCATGAATTTTCACTCTTCAAGGGTTAGCATGTCTGTTGGTATCAGGCCATGTTCAGGAAGCCATGTTGACAAGATTTCATGCGTGTAGTTTCTCTGACATTCCTAGGAGACAGAATCACACACTACGCTTCTGTGTCTCAGCCTCTTACCGTCTTCCTGCCCCCTCCTTTGTAATGATCTCTAAGCCTTAGGTGCAGAGGCTGTGTTGCAGGGATCTCAGTTGGGATCGGGCTCCATAAATGTATTTCCGCTCAGTTCTGGTTTTCCATAATGGTCTCCATCTGTTGTAAAGAGACATTTCCCTGATGAGGGGGAGGGAACTACACTTACCTGTGGTATGGAAATGAATACTTAGAATGCAGTTAGGAGTTATGCTGACTTAGTAAATCTGTGGTTGTATGTTCCCTTCCGAGATCTATGATTTCACTAACCCTGGGTAGTTAGTTCCAGGCATGATTTCCCTCTAGTTGAGTGATCTATAATTTGGGGGGGGGAGGAGATAAGTTAAAAAAGGAGGGTAACTACAAACTCATGGAAATTGAACAATACACAATTGCACCATCCCTGGGTAAAGGAGAAAATAAAAAAAGAAATTAAAGACTTCCTGGAATTTAATGAGAATGAAGACACAACACACGCAAACTTATGGGACATTCTGAAAGCAGTGCTGAGAGGAAAGTTCATAGCACTAAGTGCCCACATGAAGAAACTGGAGAACAGTCACACTAGAGAATTAATAGCACAGCTGAATGCTCTAGAACAAAAAGAAGAAAACTTACCCAGGAGGAGCAGACGCCAGGAAATAATCAAATTGAGTAGAAATCAATCAAGTAGAAACCAGGAAAACATTGTAAAGAATCAATGAAACAAAGAGCTGGTTCTTTGAGAAAATCAACAAGATAGACAAACCTTTGTCCAAACTAACCAAAAGGCAGAGAGAGAGAGCATGCTAATTAATAAAATCAGAAATGAAAAGGGGGACATAACAACGGACACTGAGGAAATCCAGAGAATCATCAGGGCATACTTTGAAAACCTGTACTCCACAAAATTCAAAAATTTAAAGGAAATGGACAATTTTCTGTATAGATATCACTTGCCAAAATTACATCAAGAACAGATAAACAATCTAAACAGACCTATAACCCTTAATGAAATAGAAGCAGTCATCAAAAGTCTCCCAACCAATAAAAGCCCAGGCCCAGATGGCTTCAGTACAGAATTCTACCAGAAATTCAAAGAAGAGCTAATTCCAATACTCCTCAAAGTGTTCCACACAATAGAAGCGGGAGATTCACTGCCAAACTCTTTTTTTTTTTTTACGAGGCTACAATTACCTTGGTACCTAAGCCATACAAAGACACAACAAAGAAAGAGAACTATAGACCAATTTCCCTCATGAACATCAATGCAAAAATACTCAATAAAATACTAGCAAATACGATTCAAGAACACATCAGAAAAATCATCCACCATAATCAAGTAGGCTTCATCCCAGAAATATAGGGATAGTTCCGTATTAGAAAAATCTATCAATGCAATCCACCATATAAACAAACTGCAAAGGAAAAACCACATGATCATCTCACTAGATGCTGAAAAAGCCTTTGACAAAATTCAACACCCCTTCATGATAAAGGTCCTAGAGAGATCAGGGACAGCAGGAACATACCTGAACATAATAAAAGCAATATACAGGAAACCTGCAGCCAACATCAAACTAAATGGAGAGAAACTCAATGCAATTCCTCTAAAATGAGGAACAAGACAAGGCTGTCCCCTCTCTCCATATCTCTTCAATATTGTACTTGAAGTTCTAGCTAGAGCAATAAGACAACAAAAGGAGATCAAGGGGATACAAATAGGAAAAGAAGTCAAGCTTTCACTATTTGCAAATGATATGATAGTTTATATAAGTGACCTGATAAATTCTGCAAGGGAACTCCTAGAGCTGATAAACACCTTCAGCAAAGTGGCAGGATACAAGGTTAACTCAAAAAATCAGTAGCCCTGTTATATACAGACGATAAAGTGGCTGAGAAAGAAATCAGAGAAACATCACCCTTTACAGTAGCCATAAACAGCACCAAATATCTGGGGATAATGTTAACCAAAGAAGTGAAAGACGGCCGGGCGGTGGTGGCGCACGCCTTTAATCCCAGCACTCGGGAGGCAGAGGCAGGCGGATCTCTGTGAGTTCGAGGCCGGGCTGGACCGACAGCCTCCAAAACAATACAGAGAAACCCTGTCTCGTAAAAACCAAAACCAAAACCAAAAAAAAAAAAACAAACAAAAAAAAGAAGTGAAAGACCTGTATATCAAGAACTTTGAGTCTCTACAGAAAGAAATCAAAGAGGATACCAGAAAATGGAAAGATCTCCCATGCTCTTGGATTGGTAGGATCAACATAATAAAAATGGCAATTTTGCCAAAAGCAATCTACAGATTCAATGCAATCCCTATCAAAATTCCAGCACAATTCTTCACAGACCTTGAAAGAACAATAGTTAACTTTATACAGAAAAACAAAAGACCCAGGATAGCTAACACAACCCTGTTCAATGGGGCAACGTCCGGAGGCATCACCATCCCTGACTTCAATCTCTAATACAGAGCTATAGTCCTGAAAACAGCTTGGTAATGGCACAAAAATAGACAGGTAGACCAATGGAATCGAATTGAAAATCCCGATTTTAACCCACACACCTATGAGCACTTAATTTTTGATAAAGAAGCTAAAAGTATACAATGGAAAAAAGAAAACATCTTCAACAAATGGTGCTGGCATAACTGGATATTGGCATGCAGAAGACTGCAGATAGATCCATGTCTATCACCTTGTACAAAACTTAATTCCAAATGGATCAAAGACCTCAACATAAATCTAACCACACTGAAACTCTTAGAAGAGAAAGTGGGAGATACTGTTCAACGAATTGGTACAGGAGACCACTTCCTGAACATAACACCAGTAGCACAGACACTGAGATTGACAATTAACAAATGGGACCTCCTGAAACTAAGAAGCTTCTGTAAGGCAAAGGACACAGTCAACAAGACAAAAAGGCAGCCCACAGAATGGGAAAAGATATTCACTAACCACACATCTGACAGATGGCTAATCTCCAAAATTTACAAAGAACTCAAGAAGCAAGTCTCCAAAACACCAAAGGATGTAATTAAAAAATGAGGTAAAGAACTAAATAGAGAATTCTCAATAGTAGAATCTAAAATGGCTGAGAGACACTTGAGAAAGTGCACAGCATCCTTAGCCATCAAGGAAAAGCAAATCAAAACAACTCAGAGATACCATCTTACTCCTGTCAGAATGGCTAAAAAAAAAAAAAAAAAAACACCGAAGACAAATTATGCTGGAGAGGATGTGGAGAGAGGGGAACACTCCTCTACTGCTGGTGGGAGTGCCAACTCGTACAGCCACTTTGGAAATCAGTATGGAGATTCCTCAGGAAAATGGGAATCAATCTACCACAAAACCCAGCAATTCCACTCTTAGGCATATATCCAAAAGATGCACATTCATACAACAAGGACATCTGTTCCACTATATTCATAGCAGCATTATTTGTAATAGCCAGAACCTGGAAGCAACCTAGATGCCCCGCAAATGAAGAGTGGATAGAGAAAATGTGGTACATTTACACAATGGAGTACTAATCAGCTGAAAAAAAAACAATGGAATCTTGAAATTTGCAGGCAAATGGATGGCACTAGAAGAAACCATCCTGAGTGAGGTAACCCAGTCACAAAAAGACAAACATGGTATGTACTCACTCATATATGGATTTTAGACATGGATCAGGAGAGTGCCAATCTGCAATTCCATTGACAGAGAGTATGAGATAATCATGGTACCCCAGAGAAAAGGAATGAGGCAAGAACTCCTGAACAGATTGGGAACACGGTGGGGGTGTGGGGGGAGTGGGAGCTGGGAAGAAGAGAGGGGGAGAAGAGGAGGAGAGAGTAGGTCATGGGGGGACAGGAAAGTTGAGTGGGGGGTAGAATAGGGGGAGAACAGGATGAGAAATACTGTAATAGATGGAGTCATAGGTTTTAAGAGAGATCTGGCACCAGTGAGACCTCTAGCGATCTAAAAGGATGACACCAACTGGCAAGCTAAGCAATAGTGGAAAGACCACCTTAAATGGCCATTCCTGATAATCAACTTTTTTTTTTTTTTTGGTTTTACAAGACAGGGTTTCTCTGTTTCGGAGGCTGTCAGTCCAGCCTGGCCTCGAACTCACAGAGATCCGCCTGCCTCTGCCTCCTGAGTGCTGGGATTAAAGGCATGCGCCACCAACGCCCAGCCTGATAATCAACTTGACGTCTACCTTAAATGCCATCCTAGACCCTTCATCCAGTGACTGATGGAAGTAGAGGCAAACACCCACAGTTAAACACTGAACTGAACCCAAGGAACCCAGTGACAGAGAGAGAGGAGCGATGAGCAAATGGGCAAAGAATGGGCTGGCAAAACCAGCAGAGACAGCTGATCTGAACAAGGGGGGAGCTCTTGGACCCCAGACTGACAGCTGGGAGGCCAGCATGGGAGTGATCCAGACCTCCTGAGTGTGAGAGTCAGTGAGGAGGCCTGGGTAACCTATGGGGTCCTGGGCAGTGGATCAGTATTTATCCCTGGCATACAAATGGACTTCATGTGTCTATAACACAAAGAGGGATGCTCTCTCAGCCTGGACTCTTAGGGGAGTGTCTGGACCCTGCCCTGAGAGAAATGGCAGACTCTGGATATCCCCTATGTGGAAGGAAGTGGCGATAGGGTGGGAGGCTGGGAGGGTGGTGGGGGGTGCGGGAAGAGGGGAGGGAGAGGGAACTGGGATTGACATGTGAAGCAAGCTATTTAAAATAATAAAAAAATTATAGTCTCCCTTCAAAAAAAAAGGGAGGGTAAAATAACAGTAAGGATGTCTGAAAAAGTCATAAGGAATCATAATATTGCTTATCTACCTAAAAATACCCATAGCACATTGTGCTGGCTAGTTTTCTGTCAGCGTGATACAAAATAGAGTCATTGGGGAGGAGCCCCACTGAGAATATGCCCCCACCACACTGACCTGTGGAATATTTACTTGGTTGATCACTGATGTGGGAGGGTCCTCATGTTTGTGTGTGATGCCAGTCGTGGGTGGTCCTGGGCGCTATAAGAAAGCAGGCTGAGGAAACCGTAAGGAGAAGGCAGTAAGCAGCATCCTCCACGACCTCCGCATCAGCTTCTTCCCAGGTTCCTTCCTGTTTGAGTTCCTGCCCTGACTTCCTTCAATGATGAACATAGATAAAAGCAAAATAAACCATTTCTTCCCCAAGTTGCTTTTGGCCGTGGTGTTTAAACACAGCAACAGAAACCCTAAGACAGAAAGGTGAGTCAGTGTATAAATATGCATATGTAGTCTTTCTTTTTTTCTTTTCATTCTTTTTTACATTTGCATTTTCTTGGTTTTTCAAGACTTCTGTGTGTAGTCCTAGAACTTTCTTTGTAGACCAGGCTGGCCTTGAAGTCAGAGACCCACTTGTCTCTGCCTCCCAAACTTACATATATAGTCTAAATGAAAATTTTCCATCCTGGATGACAATGCCCCCTCACCCCACAAGAGCCAGAGACAATCTAACAAAACATTCCAACACCAGGCATGAGAAGCTGCATTTGAGTTGTTGCTCAGACACTCTCAAACCATTCTGGGTTATCAGTGTTGCCCTTGGTTGCCTTCCAGGGGTGGAAAGTAAGTTCCCATTGCTGAAGAACACCATGTGCTTTGGACACAGCGTCCAGAGGACCTGAACTGGATCATTCCTGAAAGCCTCTCCTGGAGGACCAGCTTTCATGGTACCAGAAAGTACCATGCAAGCTTCCAAAAGAGGAAAGCAACTAAAAGCCCACCCAGCTGTGATGCTTCTACAACAACCACCAGCATGGAATGATAAACCTAAGGGTGTAGGTACGCATGCATTCTTTCATGGTGACCAATGGTTCTGTGATTGGACTTAATTAAGGCCCACTCAGCAAGAGGGAAACGCTTCACCCTTCAAAATCGCATGAATGGGCTGGTGAGGCAGCTTAGGAGCCAATAGCTCTTGTTACACAAACAAATCCAAGCCTGACACAAAAAGCAGGGCATAGCTGCGCACGTCTGTAACCCCAGTATTTGGGTGGCAGAGACAGGCAGACCCCGATTGTGTCCTGACCAGTCAGGCTAGCCAAATCAGCAAGCTTCCAGCTCAGCGAAGGATTGTCCCAAGGCAGTGTGCTGGAAAGTGATGGAGGAAGATATCCAACATATTCCTCTGGCTTCTGTATGCATGCACACAGGTTCACTCACCTGCATAGTCACCTGCATGCCACACACACACACACACACACACACACACACACACACACACGCACGCACGCACGCACGCACACACTAAAATATTTTTTGTTGTTTGTTTTTTCGAGAAAGGGTTTCTCTGTGACTTTGGAGGCTGTACTGGAACAAGTTCTTGTAGACCAGGCTGGCCTCAAACTCACAGAGATCCGCCTGCCTCTGCCTCCTGAGTGCTGGGATTAAAGGAGTACGCCACCATCACCTGGCCACACACTAAAATGTTTATATGAACCAGTGGTTTTCATATATTCACAGCATTGTACATACATCATCAGGAAGTCAGCTTAGAATATTTCATATGCTAAAGGATATTACGTACTGATTAGCAGTCACTGTCCCCATTCCCTTCTCCCTTGTTCCCTGGAAACTATAGCTTACTTTCTGTCTCTATGGGTTTTCCTCATCTAGATATTTCTTATAAATTAAATAATGCAATACATGGCCTTCTGTGGGTTTAGCACTATGACTTCAATATTCATTATGCTGCAACGTATCAATATGCTATTTTTCTCCATAGCTGGTTAATATTCCACAATGTGGACAGGCTGCATTGTGTTTATCGGGGTACGGTGGATGGACATTTAGGGCTGCTTTCACTTTGAGGCTCTTATGAGCTATGCTGCTATGAGCATACATGTGTAAGTTTTTGTGTGACATGTTTTCGGTTCTCTTGGGTATTTGCCCAAATGTAGAGTCCCTGCAGCCCTGGGTGTGCTGGGTCACACTGTCATTCTGCCAGCAGTCTGGCACTTCCAGACGCACAGAGGGTACATTCTTCCTTTGTAGCCAAAGCAGATATTTTTGCTGCGTGTGAATCATCCGAGGAGTGAGAATAGCAGGCAGAGAAGGCAGGATCATCATTATCACCGGGAAGCATTTGTCGAGCGCCTACCTAAGAGCACCAGGTTTCCCGAGGCAGTACCCAGCAGCCTTGGCGGCGCTTGGCTGCACCCGGGAACTTGACCTCTCAGACCCCAATGCTGTGCCTAGCATGTGCGTGTGGTAACAGCACCAGGCCCCCGTCTACCCTCAAGTTTACATTTTGTGGGGAGAACGATGCTCGTAGGCCCCAAGCTGGGCGGACTGTGATAAACGATGCCACTGAGCCTCTAATAAAGGGGAAAACCTCACCCGCGCACCTGGACAGCTGTCGCCTCCCCCCTCTCAGCAGGAAAACCACTCTGACCCTACGCAATTCGCAGATGTCTTCCAGGTCAGCAGCACCACTAGTCTGCCAGATCTAAACGGGTCAGGCCCTCCTGTGCTTGGGTCAGAGATCCCTTTAGAAGCTGATGAAAGTTTTAGATTTCCACCTCAGGATTTCTTTGGGACGGACACCTATGCGGTCTCACAAGTTCAATTCCTTGGCTTGCACGAACACGCTGCAAACCAACCTTGCAGGGACCTGTAGATTCATGATGCTGTTTTCAGAGGTCATATCCTGAAGGGTTTAAAATATTTTCATCAAATCTTTGAGGATTCCATACGATATATTTTGATAATGTTCACTACCCCCCAAACTCCTTCCAGATCATCCATCATTCATCCCCACAGAACATGTTCTCTCTCCTCTCTCTCTCCTCTCTCTCTCTCTCTCTCTCTCTCTCTCTCTCTCTCTCTCTCGCTCTCTCGCTCTCTCGCTCTCTCGCTCTTCAGCTCATTCCTTCCCCTCTTCCTTGAGGGCCCCCGAGCCTTGCTAGGGTATGTGGATGGGGGCAGCACTGCCCCCAGGGTAGTTGACGAGACACAGGCCTCCTATTCAGAGCCGAGCACCTCACAGTCTCTCATTCCTTGTTGACCAGCTGTGGTTTTGTTCATCACCATCCACTGCAAGAAGCAACTTCTCTGCTCAGGGCTGAGAGATGCGCTGAGCCATGGACGTAGCAACGGTATTGTTTTTAAAGCCCCAGATCAATCCACGTTACCTTTATTAGAAATATTATGTTGCCAGGCATTGGTGGCACGCGCCTTTAATCCCAGCAACTCAGGAGGCAGAGGCAGATGGATTTCTGTGAGTTCAAGGCTGGCCTGGTCTATAGAGCAAGTTCCAGGACAGCCTCCAAAGCAAGACAGAGAAACCCTGTCTCAAAAAACAAAAAAGAAAGAAAGAAATATTATGTTTTCTCAGGACTGAATACATGGCCCAACAGTTAGAAGCACCTTCAGAAGACCCAGGCTCCATTCCCAGCACCCACATGAGCCCTAACTACTGTCTGTGATTCAAGCTTAGGGGATCTGATGCCCTCTTCTGGTCTCCTCAGGCACTGCATGCTCATGGTGCAGACAGGCAAAACACCCACAATCATAAGAAAAAAGCACTTTTTTAAAGTTATTTCTATATTAAAAACTCTTTCCTTTAAAATATCATCCCTTCCAGGTGTTCACCCATTGGTTAATAAAGCACTGTAGCGTGGTATCGATCCAGCCATAGCAAATAATGTTCAGTCATTTGTGGAAGCATGGAGGACATTATGTTAACCTGAACCAGCGAGGCTCAGCTTGACAAACTTTGCACGGGCTCACTCAAGAGTGGGGAGCTGGAAAGCTGACCTCATAGAAAATGAGAGAATTGTGGCCACCAGAGTAGGGAGGGAGGAGATAGAGGGGAACAGACACAGATAGCAGGTACCTAAAATCCATCTGGACTGGAGGTAAGTTGTAATGTTCTAGGGTGACTATGTTTAAACAGCATTTAATGTCTATTTCAAAGTAATCCCACGAGTCTGATTTTTCTCAGCACAATGAGATGATAAACATTTGAAGTGACAGACATGCTACTCGGACTTAGTCGTGTACACACAGAGAAATATCGGTGCTGTTGTGTGTAGCTAGTCATTACATGCCAACTTAGATCTGCTAAAGCCATTTACTAAATGCCCACAGTAGCTGCACATTGTTTAGATCCACGAACTCTAGGGACAGAACAACGACAACAAAAAGCCATCCTACTGACTGCATTTTTTCTTCTGCTTTTTCACACACTGAGAGAAAATAAAAATACGGTTGCATAGAAGTAGACCTATTTTTTATTGTTAATATAAAGCGAGGTAGACAACTTGCAGTTTAAGCATGCTATATTGCTTGGCTTTGTATTGAGGGGACTCAGAGTCTGCATCCCTGGGTGCCGGAGAGGGGACAGTGTTAAATCCTCTACTCTTGTGAAACCGATTTAATGGCACGGTGCTGGGGTGGCGTGTGTGTAGGAGGCTGAGGGCGTTGGCCATGCCAGATTTCTGGAGACGGGAGGCAGGGTTGACAGTCACAGCTTGGTCTGCGCTGGGGTGGAATCTGCTGTGTGTGCAGCCTCCTCCCTGCCCTGCCCCGCCCCCCATCCTGGCAGGTCGTGGTGCGGGGCAGACAGACACCCTCCCTGTCTGAGGACAGATGTGTGTTGGCTGCCCTATCTGTTCCCTCTCTGGGCTCTCCTCCCCCTGCTCCCTTGACGTACCCTTCCAGGGCCCTCTTGGTGGAATGTCCTGTCCCAGGAGCATTTCACCACTGCTCTCCAGCCTGATGCTCTTGGTGGCTGCTTTTGCCCTGGCCAAGAAAGGGCTGAGGTTTGGGTTTCAGAACTGCTGTGGGGGAATCCGTCATCTGTCTTACGTGGCCTGTCCCAGGCCTGGAGATGTCCCCTTGCGTGTTCTCTCAGTTGAAGCACTGACTTGGTCAGCATGGAGCCTCTCCTCACTCTCTGCCCCTCCGGGGGAGACTAAGATGGGCCAAGACAATGGAGGCAGGGCCACTGAGTGCCCAGGTGAGTGTTAACAGGTGCTTCAGCCTGGAGCCCATGTCCCTTTATTCTACCTACCGGATGTGACTCATGGCCAAGTGTTGGGGTCTCTCAGCCACTCGCTGTCCTCATCTGCACAGAACAGGGGGAGCAAATGGTATTGAGGAGGGACTTCCTGTTGTAGGATTCCCGCCTGGGTCCTGTCACGGCTTTAGCCCCAATAACACACGAAACACTATGTTAATTATAATGCTGTTGGTCATTTGCTATGGTTTCTTAATGGCTTGTTCTGACTTAATTATTAACCCATAATTACTAATATATATTTTTATAAGGACTTCTCTTTCCGAGGACGCCCTCTTGACATATCCTCTCCTCCCTGGAGATCACATGCCAACTCTCCACTCTTGACTACATTTCCCAGAATCCCCCTCGACTCCTAGTCCCACCTATCTTGCATTCCTATTGGCCAACAATGCTTTATTCGTCAACCAATAAGAGACACATATTTACAGAATGACATCTCCCATCAGCTACCAAGTCAGGGGTCCAAGATCACCCTCCCACACAAACTGAGGATTAAGGGTTTACAAGGCCACACTCATGCATGCACTTCGTTAGGAAGATTTCAGACCTTACTGGATGCTGTCATCTTTAGTAATAATGCATCGCAGTGATCAGGAACAGCTTCTGACCAGTCCAGGTGAGTTCTAAGGGAAGCTTCTGGTTGGCCTTTTTCAGTAGACTCACGCCAAGTGGTAATGTCTAGTTATAATGCGTGATCCCAAATATAGGGAGAAAGACTCTCATTTTAGTCTTGGGGAGTTTTTTTTTTCTGGGATTGGCTCATATGCCTGGTGTCTAGCATCTCCCAGATTCTAGCTGGAACTACATGGATCAGGACCTCCTTCCCATAAACCATAGCAGAATGCCTGCTGTGTCCCAACATGTGACAGCCCTTAGATTTCACCTCCCAGACCTAAAGAGAGCAGAGGCCAGGCCTGTCTCAGGGTGAACCAATTCTTTCCTGCGCAGGGAGGGTGTCTCAGACTAGACCTGGTACATGGTAGGCGTCAGGAGATTTCTGAGCATGCTCACTCTTATACCCGGGGCCAAGGTGAGCTTGCTTTCTTTCTCTCTCCTTTACATCGTGTCTGGGATCTCAGGAGGCTGTCAGCCTTTTGCCTGTGTGAAGCTGGTATCATCGGGGTGTGTTTTGGTCAAGTGATAACCGTGTTCATTTGTACATGTTCTAAACCAGACAGGGTCACATTTGCTTGTGAGCCACCAAGAGGGCAGACAGATGTCACCTTGCCAATTTACAGGCGAGAGAGGTGACACCACCGAAGAACGCTTTCTGAGTCACCAAGTCTCAGGACTGACTGGAGGGATATGAAGAGTGTGTCGCCGGGTATCACCCCACATCCTGCGGACATGAGAGTCACTCTATTGCTGTGTCCAGTTTTGAACAAGCTGGGCACGGTCCATGGTCGGATCTGGTTTCCCACTGCGTCCAGGCTCTGTGTCTTGGAGCGGATTGTTTTTTCTTCATTCACCTGTCCAGTAGGGCAATTATCAGAATCACCCAAGACAAAAGCGTACGGAGCACAGGCTCTTAGCACTGTTAGGTGGAGGCACTTAGCCTATCAGTAACGGCACCTGTCACCGTGGTGATTTCTGCTACAGCTCTCCCCCGATAACCCGTCCGAGCATTTTGTTATGTTTTTGGGGAAACCAAAAATGGAAGGTTATCTTGAATGGGGAGGAAATACTTGTAAGATTATCCCAAAGGCTTTTAAAGTAACTGCCAGGCAATCATCTACATGACTTACAAAGCTAGCCTGGCTACTCAGCAAGACCCTTCCTGCGAGGCTCTCGAGCTTCGGGATCTTGTGGTGGTGGTGGTTATCCCTGCCTCTCCTGTGCTCCCAGTAAGTGCCTACACGCCCGTCAAATCCCGACGACTCCTCAGTCCATAACCCGTGTTCACCCACATGCGGAAGCACTTACTGGTTACTGCTTCACGTTTGCCTAGCAGTCTGGTTAAGGCCTGGCATTCCCCTGAGGCCATGATCCCTGCGACAGTAGACACTGAGGTTACCACTCTCAGTCCAGCTGGCCAGTCGTTGCTATAATCAGTGTGATAGGAACGGCCAGGTGGGAACCTCAGAGCAGAGGCCCTGGCGGTTGACTCCTGGCCATCTTCGGTTGCTTTAGGATCACCACCCTTGTGTCCTGGACTGCAGTGGGGACAGGACCAAGGGACTGTGTCCATCTGGGTTCTTATAGGGTGTGGGGTGCCAGGAGGTGCTCTTCTGCCTCCTTTGGGGTAACACAAAGGCTGTTCCTGCCTGTAAAAGTATTTGTGGGTGTGTTGGTGTCCCTGCTTGCCTGTGTGTGCACCCCATGTGTCTAGTGCCCACAGAGGCCTAAGAGGGTGTTCCTCTGGAACTCGAGTCACAAGTGGTTGTGTGTCATCTGTTGTGGGTGCTGAGAACCAAACCCAGGTATCTCTGCAAGACCAGCCATTGCTCTTAACCACGGAGCCATCTGAGGAGGCCAGACAATGGCAGTGTATCCCCTAGGATAAGAGTTGCAGACATTTTTAAGCCACCATGTGGTTGCTGGGACTTGAACCCGGGTCGTCTGGAAGAACAGCCAGTACTCTTAACTGCTGAGCTGTGTCTCCATCCTTCTCCCTTGGAAAGCGAACAGACAAACAATCATTATTACCCACACTGGCCTTAGCTTTGCAGGCTGCTTGGCAGGGGCGCTCTGTGGATGGAAGACCTGAGCTAGCTAGATGCTTAGAGCATATTGGCGTGGCTGCCTCGGTCTTCACTGGGCAGATTCGGCATTGACATAGTAGGACCATGGTAAGATGTCTGTGGCGAAGAGTTACCAGTGTAGCAGCATAGGCTCCCAGCTTTAGCCTCTCCACCCTGGCCAGGAGTCCTCCTGGTCCTTCTGTGGCCATCGAAGTCTAGAACCATCACCTGTTCCACAGCTCCTCCAGCGATGGGTACTCATTCTGTAGCCTCCAGCGATGGGTACTCATCCTGTAGCCTCTAGCCATGGGTACTCATTCTGTAACCTCCAGCCATGGGTACTCATCCTGTAGCCTCCAGCGATGGGTACTCATTCTGTAGCCTCCAACGATGGGTACTCATTCTGTAGCCTCCAGCGATGGGTACTCATTCTGTAGCCTCCAGCGATGGGTACTCATTCTGTAGCCTCTAGCCATGGGTACTCATTCTGTAACCTCCAGCCATGGGTACTCATCCTGTAACCTCCAGCCATGGGTACTCATCCTGTAACCTGTAGAAAGCCTTGCACAAGGGCTTTGGGATTCAGCCCGGCTGTTGACCTGCCTTCCCAAAGCCCGTCACCATGGGACAGAGTGCGGCCCCTGGAATTCTTGAGTAAAGACAAAGGGAGCTGAGCCCCGTCCTGCTTCTCCTCCCTTCTTCTCCCTCTTGTGGATCTCCTCCTCCATGGGGGCTGTTGGCCACCGGCCCACGAGGGCAAAAAGAGCAGAAGTGGCGAGCAGGGTTCAGAAAACCATGAGCGCGACAGAAAGAACTTCCTGGAGTCAGCTCCAGAGAGACGGCTCACTTTTTTTGTTCCGGGGGCAAGGTATAGAAGGGTTCTTAGGGTAACGGGCAGGAAGGGCTGATTGGTCACAAATAACACAGCACCTAATTATCACACGGGCAGGAGGGCAGAGCAGGACGTGTGTGCAGGAGCTCTGTGCAGGGTCATCCTTCACATAAGGTCAGACATCCGAGCTTAGAGACACTCTCCACACACAGTTAGAGGGGAAGAGGAAGCCTACCTCTCTGTCAAGCTCAGAGAGCCATCCAGACATGGTGGTTCTCCAACACCTCTTTCCAATCAAACAACATGGCGGAAGGCTGTGTAAGAGGGTCACAGGCTGGGAAGGTGAGACCACCCCGTGTGCTGTCTTGAGGGCTGCCTTTGAGTTGTGTTCTAGCTGCTTTTGGTGAGATTGTAAGATACTGTTTCCTGTTATCTTTTATTTTTGTATATTGCACGTGTGTGTAGGCCAGAAGAGGGCACTAGATCCCCTGGGATTGGTGTGACTCATGGTTGTGGGTGTTGGCAACCCAACCTGGGTCCCCTACAAGGGCAGCAGGTGCTGTGAACCGCGGGGCCATCTCTCCAGTCCCAGCCTTCAGGATCTCTACGGTGTAGCTTTGCTTGTTAGGCCTGTTTTTCTCTCGATTTTCCTTGCTGCTTCTGAGGGGTGAGTGCTGACTCACCCTTAGCTAGAGCTCTCCACGCATTCCTCTGTCCTCTGTCCTACGAGGGTTGGTTCTTGTGAAAACAGGCTTCCTTTCCCCTAGTCTCTTTTTACATGCGTCTGTTAGGAGTTGGGGGTGTGTTTCTTTTCTCCACCAGATATCGGGAGTTTCACGCATACATCAGTCCTCACTCTGCAGTCAAAGCCAGGTTTCCAAGGGCGAGTCCAACTCACTACTCTGACCCGGGCAAGCAGGCATCATTTTCTCAGAGGTCTGAAACCGTTCCCCAGATTCCTTTCTTTCTCACCTCCTGGTTTTGAAACCCGGAGTTTGCGTTAGTTGTGTTTCTCGTCACTGTGACACAAGACTAAAGCAACTTCATACAGGGATCCGGTCCAACGTGGCCGGTGAGGGATGGCAGCAGGAGAGCCAGCCAGTGGGTGACATTGTGGCAATAGTTAGGAAGTAGAGTACAATGGGGAAGAGGGGCCCAGCTAGCAAAACTCAAGACCCGCCCTAGTGAGACTCACTTCCACCAGCAAGGCTCCATCTCCTCGAGGCAGCCTTCCAAAGCAGGGCCACCGGCTGGGGCCCCTGTGCAGGAGACATTTTACGTTTGGACCACCACAAAAGCCTACTAGGTTGCATGGAGTCACTGACACATGAAGTCTGCCCTTGCAGGTTCCTTAAAGGGCAGGCGTTCTGAAGGGAAGCAGACCCTCTCTTGACCTGAGAAGACTAAGCCAGTCTAAGATGAGAAGTCTTTCTTCCGAGTTTTGAAGTCAAAGGATGTCACGGCAAACCATTGACTATGACGACCTCTGGAACCTCCCAGCACCAAGATTGACTTCCCATAGCTGAGCCCTGGGAACTCCGAACATTCCCAGACAGCAGGGTGGGGCCTGAACACAGTTGTGTGATGGCTCAGTTACGAATATTAGCAGGAACATGCATAGTGAGATCCCCCTTACTGGTGTTTTCTTTATAAAATCAGTTCTTTTCTCTTTTTGAGATGGGGCCTCACTGTGCAGCCCTCTTAACCTGGAACTCACTACATAGACTAACTTCAAACTCACAAAGATGCACCTGATGGGATTAAAGGTGTGGGACCATGCTGTACTAAAATCAATTCTTGTAGGGCAGATTCCTGTTGGGAAACCTAGTTGTCAAGACTCCTTGCTCCCTTCCTGTCTCGTGTCTTTCTAAATATCATTACTCCCTGATAAGTACGCCAGAGTGGAGGCCTATGTGCCTCAGAAGTGACACCTGTCTGCAGACATGGGCAGCGATCACACTTTCAGAAAATGGGTTTTACACGAAGCTCTTCTTGGAACCTCTTCCATCCTCCTAGACCAGAGCTGGTCCATGGCATCTCAACTTTGTCCATCCCACTTCCTGCATCTGGCATTTCTTTAAGATTAAGTGTCCATCCTCCTTCTCCTCCTCCTCACTGCTTACCCAGTGTATAGGTTGAAGAGGACGATGAGAAGAAGCCCAGAGAACAGAGTCACGTGACGGCTGGCAGCATTGTTCATACGGCATCCTGACAGGACGTCAGGTGTTTTGGGGAGGACACTGCCTTGGAATGAATGATCTCTGGACACACAGAGGAGGCAAAACCAGTGATTTGGGGTTGCTATGAAGAGAACTGCTCTTGCAGGGGGGTGGCCTTTTGGTGTTACGCACCTTGTTTGGGGTCATGGCAAATCTGGGGTGTTGCCCCCTCCCCGATCAGGACCTTTTGGGATTATCTGCAATTTCTCCTTAGCTCCAGAAATACAGACCTCCATCTTTTTCATTTTTCCCCCACTTCAGTGACTCCACGCACTTCCCAGCCTTTGACGTGTTGTGATGATTGCAGAACGCCTGTGAACGGCTCACTCAGACGTTTTGCTCTCGCTTTAGAGGTGACCCCCAAAGCAAGGCAGTGAGCAACAGAGTGTGACACGTGACTAGAGCTAACTGGAGCATGAAGGTTTCGCGTTTACTCATAAATGATGATTCTTACACAGGACCCACTCGGGATATTTGGTAAACCACATTCATCAGATGCATCCACTCCTCTATTTTTTTCTTGTGGAAACAGAAGGCACCTCCTTTCCCTTGTGGACGAGGAGATGATGTCCTTATGGGTGACACTCTGTTTTGATTTTTTTTTTTATCACGACAGAAGCAAGCTGATCGGGAATGTCTTCCTGATTGATTTGAATTTTATAGCATCGTAGAACAGTTTATGATGAAAGGGTCTCATTTGTGTCCTTGGGAAGCTGGTTTGTGCTTCCTAGGATGACAATCTTACCCTCGAAGAAGGATGATGAGATTGTGGGAGAAATAGGGGCAGAGGGCAGGCAAGAGGGCTCGGTCAGTAAAGCCACTTGCTGCCAAGCCCGATGACCTGAGTTTGATTCCTGGGACCCACGTGTTAGGAGAAAACCAGCTTGTGGAAGTTGCTCTCTGGCCTTCACTCATGCACCGTGGTGTGTGCATGCCCAGCATGCATGCCCAACGTGCATGCACACGTGTCCAAGAGTCGAGTAGAGGTTGTCTCAGAAACTCATTTGTGATTCTCAGGTCTTTTACTTACGCAAGTGGTTTGATTGGTCTTTGAACTACGAGCAGCCTTTGAAGCGATTCCCTCTGCTCACTCATTAAAACTGGATTTGCATCAGGCTGACTTTCATGTTGTAGCCTACTTTGAAAACCCTGTGTGTGAGCGAACTCATTTTATCCTATAAGTCAAAAAAAAAAAAAAGGCATGAATCCAGTGCAAAAATTCCCTCCTAGTCCTACTTGAGGAAGGTGTTTGACCCTTATGAAGGTGTCCTGTGACTGCCTAGGACAGCCTGCCTCCCTGAGGACACACACATCCAAGTTAGGCCGTGTGCATGCCGCTGCTTTTGTCAGCTAAGGGGACCGAGCAGTGAGCAAAACAGACATTCTGCGTCCTTAGGATGCTTACATGCACCTAGGACTGATTGTCTCTCGAAATAGGCTTCCTCTGTTGAACTCTGGAGGTTTTGACCCCTTACAGATTTTTCCCATTATAGAAAAATTCTTACATGCTGGTAGAAGAGGGAAAGTTCAGACTTTGGAAGCTGGGAGCCAGTTTTCCAGGCCCTTCCGGATAGAACTGAAGGCTGACGTGGTGGGGAAAGGGGTCGGGGCATCAGCGTTGGTTTGGATGCCCTGTCCCAGCCTCCTGGTGTTGGGACTTTAAAATCCCACCTGCAGGACTGGACTGAGCATGCACTAAAGCCAAGTAGCTCAGACCCTGGCCTGTGCACTGGCTAGCCGCTACAGTTGCCGTGTTTGAGCTCCACGTGTTCTGGTGTGTTTGGTATGTCCCACAAATAGTGAGAAAACTGTACCCAGAGATCCTGCCAGCCTGGGTCTCCTTCCTTGCTGGGAATAGCCGGGCTCACTGCGTTCTTTCCTTCTGCCTGTCTTTGGCCATTGAGGTAGCTTGGAATTCCAGGCCAGCAGCTGAGCTGAGAGAGGTTCACTGGGCAAGGCCAGGGCCAGGAAGGAAGTCTAGTTTTGGCTCACTCCAGAGTTCTTGAGAGAGGACTGCTTAGGCCATAAAAGATTGTTGTTTGGGTGTGTGCTTTGTGTCCTTGGCTATGGCTCGGGTGGAGTTGCGTTGACTTGGATGGTTAGGGCATTTTCTGGAGTGTAGGTTCTGGAGGTTGTGTGACAGTGAGAAAACTCTCGTTGTCTTTTCCTGAGGTGGGTATTTTCATGTCAGTCAAACCTTGACTGGGTGTCTGGGTTAGGACTGGCTTAGTCTGAGGGTCTCATAGGTAAACTGAGGTCTGGGAAGAGAAGCCTGGGCCAGATTCACTTGAGGAGAAACTGGGGAGCTAGTGAGAGCCTGGTGTGGGAGCTGCTTTCTTGTAGAGCAGAGTCCTAGATCTGCTAGATAAGTGAGCCTCACCCCTCCCTGTCCCCTCCACTCTACATCTGCCGTCAAGGCTTTGGCTTGAGGGATGCAAGTTTGTAGCCTCCTTGGCGTTAGTGGGGACGGACAAAAGGCTCTCTCTTGGGCCAGGTGTCTTGGTCCTTTCTTACCTTCACCGATCGCTGTGCTCAGGAGTGCGGCCATAAAGAGAACACCTTCATTTTTGTGAAAACACGCGCATGGCTCAGCAGACGTAGGGATAGCCGTGCTAACTCGTGCGGACTCCGGTGAGGTTGCAGAAGGCAGCTGGGTGCTGCTGGGGAGGAATGCCGTCAGAGCTGCTGTCCCCAAACACCCTGCCCCTTTACCACCTTAGCGTGTGCAGCTGGCTTTTCTTGTTGGTTCTGCGGCGTCGCACTGGCACTCTATGCGTCCACTCAAGATGACAGCCAGCCCTCTCTCCGTTAAATTGAGTTTCCCTCGTGCCTCCCAGCACAAGGGTCCCTGGCTGCCCTTGCATTTCCAGCCGTCCCCAGCCTCCATCATCACCATCTGCCTTCCTGACTTCAATGCCAGTTTGCAACGGGGGCACTGCTGCTTCTTCCCAGCACAGGGACACACAGGAACAAGGTAACACAAGGATCCAAGATATGTTAGCACAGACAGGCTGAGAGCTGTCCACAGACAACACAGATGCTATAGAAATGCCGGTCTCTGGCTCTGCTGATTTCCTGAACTACAGGAACTACAGGTCTGCTGTAGTTTCTCATTATGTCTCCTGTCACCAAAGTCTTCATTAGGACTTGTTATGTTCCTGTAACCTCTCTCTGCTCCTCATGACTCCACCATCAAGCAGAGAACCAGAGACGCACGGGCCCCTGTGGACGCCTTCCTCCGCCTTCCCGCACCTCTGCCCACTGCGTGAGCGCTCGCCAAGTCCGGCCCAGCCCTTTTTTTGTAGATTAGATGTCTGTTGGGAGCTCTAGAGTCTTCTCCTGTTCTGGTGTTATGCTATTTATCGTCATTTGGGGGTCTACATGCTCCCTCTGAGTTTCCCATCCCTGGGTCCTCAGTTGAGAAGCCTTCTACAGCATTCGCTGTGGGTCAGGGGCCGGAGCAGGGATGCCCCTCCACCTGGCAGTAGCATCCTAAGATAAGCTCAGCAGCTGAGCCCGAAGGCCCGTCCCCCAGTCACCCACATGCAAACCATCTCCAAGTCACCCATATGCAAACCTTCAAGCTGTACTCTAGGAGAAGACAGCGACCCTGGACTGGGCTGACTGTCTGAAGCCTCTGGAGCCTCATTCGTGTGGACATCTAGCCCCTGCTCCTGAGGGGAACCTGGCCTTCTAACAGGCTTACTTTTGTTTGGTTTCTTTGCGTTTGACTATGGGTAGTTCGGCAGCTCTTTATTTATTATTATTGTTGTGTGTGTAAAACACTGGGTGCCATCCTTCGGGCACCGTCTAGCTTGCTTGCTCATTTACCTTTGAAACAGGAGCTGTCATTGGCCTGGAACTCATGGGTTACGCTGAACCGGCTGGCCAGTGAGTCCCAGGGATCTTCTCATCTCCACTGCCCCAACTGGGACAAAGTGTGCACCGTCACACTTTGCTTTTGTTTTTCACACACGTCCACTCAGGCCCAAGCAAACACTTCACTAGCTGGTTTACCCCTGCAGCTCCAATTATTTTTTTTTCTGAGACAGAGCCTTTAGCCTAGGCTGGCCATATGTAGCCCAGGCTGGCCATATGTAGCCCAGGCTGGCCATATGTAGCCCAGGCTAGCCATATGTAGCTGGAAACAGTATGGCTTTGAGCTGGGGATTGTCCCACCTGCCCCTCCCTACTGTGCTACCACACCCAGTTTTATGCAGATCAAACCTAGGCTTCAGGTACCCAACGCTGGGCAAGGACTCTGCCAGCTGAGCTACAGGAGCAGGCGGAAGTAGCTATTTTAATAATTCTTCCGAGTATTCCCTGGTTCAAATAACCTGGCTAGCAATATGGAGGCTTTGGTAATGTTCCCCCCAAGGAAACAAATGAACTGCAGGCTCCATCTGTGTCAGCAAAGAGGAGCCTGGTTTGTGAGTAGAGGGTTGAGTGTTTTCTGTAGTCTTTGGCCTCATACTTCACCCCACCCCCCACGGCGACCAGCTCCATTTCTGGTCGGCTTGGGTCTGGGAAGCTGGGTTAGCTATGAGCAGGCCTCTGCTACGCTGGGTCAGTTGCATTAGCTGCTTATAGGCATTGGCTGTGACGCAGCCATCACTGGTCTTAGAACCTGTGTTTTAGTCACAACTCTGCTTGGAGAGGTAGGATGAAGTGTATTCTTCAAAGTCATTTTGATAGCTTTGGATAAATGGTCAGTTTATGTCATATGTAGATTTCTAAAAAATAAAAAAAACCCTAAAGACTGCTGGGAGTTCTATCAAACGTTTCCCATGGTTTATCTCATCTAACGTTCTTGACGTCCACTGGAATGAATGAGTCTGTATTTTGTAGGTCATGAAATCAAGGTGCAGGGCAGTTGGAGGTCTTCCCAGTGGGTAGAGCTGCTATGATTGGAATTTACCAGGCTTTACACTCTGGTCAGCTTCATGCCAAAGCCTGACCCCCTCCTCACATTACCTTAGCCTCTGACCTGGAGGTTTCGCTCAGCATTTATAGTCTCTTTTCATTTTATTTTAGTTAGGTATCCTTGTGGGAAGATGTCAGCCTCTTTTTGCTTGAGAAATTCATTGGAGATCTTTGGTGTGTGTGTGTGTATATGTCTGTGTGTGTGTGTCTGTGTGTGTGTGTGTCTGTGTGTGTGTCTCTGTGTGTGTGTGTCTGTGTGTGTGTGTCTGTGTGTGTGTGTCTGTGTGTGTGTGTGTGTCTGTGTGTGTGTGTCTGTGTGTGTGTCTCTGTGTGTCTCTGTGTGTGTGTCTGTGTGTGTGTGTGTCTGTGTGTGTGTGTGTATATGTCTGTGTGTGTGTGTGTGTCTGTGTGTGTGTGTCTCTGTGTGTGTGTCTGTGTGTGTGTGTGTCTCTGTGTGTGTGTGTATATGTCTGTGTGTGTGTGTGTCTCTGTGTGTGTGTGTGTCTGTGTGTGTGTGTCTCTGTGTGTGTGTGTCTGTGTGTGTGTGTATATGTCTGTGTGTGTGTGTGTCTCTGTGTGTGTGTGTGTCTGTGTGTGTGTGTGTCTGTGTGTGTGTGTGTGTGTGTCTGTGTGGTGGGGTCTCTTTTCCATTAAGAGGAGGCACAGCAGATGACTGAATACAGAGAACCTGGGTGGGGTTGATTGCCCTGAGATTAACAGTGGTTTTTCCACCTGCTTTCGGGATCGCTTTACCTTCCCACCCTAAATGTCTCCAAGTGGAGCAACTGTGAGTGAAGTTATAAGGAGGACAGGAACAAGTCGTATCTGCCAGTCAGAGTGGAGCACAGTGCCTGGCACACAGGAAGCTTTTGGAGAGCCAGTGCGGCTTGTGGGTGTGATCTTCCTCTTCTTGGGGTCCTGAGAATGGCATTGCAGACCCTCAGAATCTTCAAGGGAAGGCCCTGTGATGGCTGGGATGAGACCGCAAACAACGAGATGGGACTGTGACAGCGATTTGGTACAGAGAGTAAAAGGAAGTTATGCTTTATCACACGTGTTCTCAAAATGTCCTCACACAGCCCTCGGGCCAGCTGAGCAGCCCTGGCAATAATGTCTGTGCAGTCTCCTACAGGAGACGCTGCTGAAGTCTGTGCACGGTGCCTTAGGATAAAAAGGATGGATTTCCCTTCAAGTATGTTGAGATATAAGATATACACACAGCTACTGAGGAAGATAAGTGTACTGATGCGAAGATTCAGTTCTGTTTCCAGAGAGGGCAACGGGTCCATGCTGGTCTTTCCTCTTGTGGTGAAGCCAAGTGGCTAGCGCGTGGACCAGAGAAGCCGGTGAGGGGGACAGGGTCTCAACTTCAGTCTTCCCACAGGGGAACGAAAAAAACCAAAGGGCAGGAAGGGGTTTGGTACCGGAAGCTCCAGCGTTTCCTCCCTGCTAATGGCAGCACCCCGCTCGCTCATACAGGCCACTTTTGCTCTTGTTGCTGACTCCAGTGACATCAGCAGGAAAAGCCAAATGGCAAAGCACCTCCCCCAATTTAGCAAAATTCCCCATCTCGTGGCAACTAAGCCACTGGAGCATATGTGATTCTAACTTCTATTGGCTTGTGCAGTCAGCCCCTGATGGGTTGGGGACCTGCATCAGGATGCTCCTTAGGGGAGGTGACACCCCAACTCCACCGTCATCAGGAAAGGGCAGACTATTATATTCCAGCTCACACTCCCTCCTCCTGCTGCTGGACACGCTAATCCTCCAGTTCACACTCACTCCTGCAGACTCTAACCCTCCAGTTCACACTCCTCCTCCTGCAGACTCTAACCCTCCAGTTCACACTCACTCCTCCTCCTGCAGACTCTAACCCTCCAGTTCACACTCACTCCTGCAGACTCTAACCCTCCAGTTCACACTCCTCCTCCTGCAGACTCTAACCCTCCAGTTCACACTCACTCCTCCTCCTGCAGACTCTAACCCTCCAGTTCACACTCACTCCTGCAGACTCTAACCCTCCAGTTCACACTCCTCCTCCTGCAGACTCTAACCCTCCAGTTCACACTCACTCCTCCTCCTGCAGACTCTAACCCTCCAGTTCACACTCACTCCTCCTCCTGCAGACTCTAACCCTCCAGTTCACACTCACTCCTCCTCCTGCAGACTCTAACCCTCCAGTTCACACTCACTCCTCCTCCTGCAGACTCTAACCCTCCAGTTCACACTCACTCCTCCTCCTGCAGACTCTAACCCTCCAGTTCACACTCACTCCTCCTCCTGCAGACTCTAACCCTCCAGTTCACACTCACTCCTCCTCCTGCAGACTCTAACCCTCCAGTTCACACTCACTCCTCCTCCTGCAGACTCTAACCCTCCAGTTCACACTCACTCCTCCTCCTGCAGACTCTAACCCTCCAGTTCACACTCACTCCTCCTCCTGCAGACTCTAACCCTCCAGTTCACACTCACTCCTCCTCCTGCAGACTCTAACCCTCCAGTTCACACTCACTCCTCCTCCTGCAGACTCTAACCCTCCAGTTCACACTCACTCCTCCTCCTGCAGACTCTAACCCTCCAGTTCACACTCACTCCTCCTCCTGCAGACTCTAACCCTCCAGTTCACACTCATTCCTCCTCCTGCTACCTCCCTGCTGCTCCTTTGAAGCCGTCACATCACCGCTGTGCTCTCTGAGTACTTCAAGTCTTTTAGGTGAAATCTTTTCTGTTTTTTCCATTCTTCTCAACTTTATTGTCTCAAAAATCTCCCAGCCGAAGGTTTATCTACCCAGATTTTCACTTTCACTTGATCAGATCTGAATGTTTCTTTCTTTCTTTTTTGTTTTTTGAGACAGGGTTTCTCTGTGGCTTTGGAGGCTGTCCTGGAACTAACTCTTGTAGACCAGGCTGGTCTCGAACTCAGAGATCCGCCTGCCTCTACCTCCTGAGTGCTGGGATTAAAGGCGTGCACCACCACCACCCGGCTGTTTATCTCTTTCTTAGTGTTTTTTTTCTCCCTTTCTAGGAAACAACTTCCTCTCTTCTCCTTGCCCGGTTGAGCTATTCCCGTATTTCTTGGAGAGAGGGGGCATTTCATCTTCAGCAAGTGGGATTATTAACAGTCCCAAGCAGGTCTAGATCAGCTGGGGTCTGGGTAGCTGGTCAGTGGGGCCAGTCTCAGCCATCAATGGCACAGACAGGACTATCTGGGACCACTTATCCTTGTTGCTAAAATGTAAAGCTTTTCAAGTCCTCAGATGCCGGCTCATCTCCAGTGGCTTTAGCCATTGGTGATGTGTGAAACATTTTCCTTTCCAACTCTATTCTGTGAAAGCATTGCTAGCAAAAACTGTTTATTGAAGGTGTGTTCTGTCTGCATCATTGGTTCTCAGCTTTGGCCCAGCTGGCATCAGGAGCCCGAAAGAGCCGTTCAAAGCAAGGTGGCTGGGCTTGCCCAGAGCTCCTGACTTGATCACCTTGGAGTAGAGCCCAAAGGCTCCCACTTTAACCAGTCCCAGGTCACATCAGTGCTGTTAGCCCAGAAGCCATGCATTGGCAGCCACTGCCCTGTATTCAGCAAGAAAGAGCTCAAGGAATGGTATCACTTCGTCCTCACAACAGTCTTGCAAATGAGAAGTCATCACGCCATCCACACATGGAGAAACAAAGGGCTCGGACATTTGCAACTTGCTCACGGTCACGAATAACAGGAAGTAGAGCCAAGATTCGAGGGTGAAGCCCTGGTGGGTGCTGTCAATCATCCTGCAGCGCTGCCAGGTCTCAGAATGAGTGAGGTGCTCACGAGCTGTCTTTATCAGCCTGTCACACTCCGCCAGGCCAACCTGGGCCCCAAACCTTCAGTAGTGTGGGAGGGGGAGGGGCCTCTGTGCTCTCACCTCTGCATGAGGCCTCGGCTTCCACAGCCGATGCTCCGCTCTTCGCCCGCGTGGAGCTGGTGTTTTTATGTTGAGATGCCCCCTTGGGACGGACCGGGGAGTCCTGTCTTCTGTGGCGTGATGGAGAGCTAGAATTTCTCCACGGCAGAGGACTGTCCTGCCCTGGGAGGGGGGATGTGGATGGGGAAACTAAGACAGAGCGATGCTTGCGTGGCACACGGTCGTCTACACGTCCATCAAGCCCCGCTCACCTTCTGCCTCTCTCGTGGAGTCGTTCCCTGTAGAATGCTGGGTTTGGCCCGAGCTAGACCCTAGGAAGAGACCTGGGTGGGGCAATGGGAGTGTCTCTCCTTCCCCGTGGTTGCATCTCTGGAATGACTGAGCACTATATAGGACACGGCTCCAGGGTTATCCATTTGCCTCCTCCCGGCGTAAGATTCTCTGGATTAAATTTCTCCTGTACTTAGAGAATCCGAGGTGCTTTCTCTTTCTTCACTGGATCCTGACTAAGGTAGCCCATAGCCACCTTTTTCCCTTTTTCCCTTTTCTGTATTCTAACCTTTACCCCTTTGCTGTTAGGATGTGTGTGCACTTCTAGTGTCTCCAACAGCCCGGACCTTCTCCAGGGGCATCCTCATCTAATTCAGGGTCAAGTCTTCAGCGCCCGCTCTAGCCGCTTGCAACATGCTCAGTGTTTGGTGGACGGATGAGTGTTAGCATGACTCAGCTGAGTGACAGAGGAAAGTTAGAGTCACCACGGGGCAAAGCTGATGACTCCTCACCTCGAACCCCGGTATGAAAGAGTGGTAATAAATACCGAGTTTGTAATCCAGTGTGCAGACTTATCATCTCTTAGCGGTTGCATTCTGAGTCATCCCACAACTCAGTGGTTTAAAGTAACTTGCTATTTCTCATGGTTCCATGGGCTACAGCTTGAGTAGATTTCACATGGTCTTGAGCAGGCTCCTTACTGCCACTTGGGGAGCAGTTGATCGGGGGCTGCTGATGTCATCGCGTGTCTGGAGTCCCAGTAGCTGAAGGAGCTACTTTTTCTCTCACCGCAGAGGCTAGCCTGGGCTCGTTCCCAAGGCAGCAGTGGTGTCCGAAGCAGGAGAGGTGAAGGTCCCAGGCCTCCTGAAGTGGAGGCTTGGGAGTCACACAGCTTCACTTCCTGTGTTGTCCTTTTCCAGACCTGACTGGGATGCAGGTCCAGATCAAGCCAAGGATGGAGAGTCCCTCTTTACGGGAAGAGCTTCAAAGAATTTATAGCTACATTTGGTCTGCCGGGCAGACTGAATTCCCCCGTGCAACATTCAGTGCAGGTGTGCTTAAGTACACACCTGGCATAGGTTTAAAAGGTGACTCAACTCTCAGCCCTCAAATGCAGAGCTGTCCCTGCTTTATTTAATTCTTGGTTTGACCACCAGATGGTGACATTGTTCAGTGTACGTGGAGTTCAAGGACAGCGCCAGCTTCCACCCTAAAATGCCCCGGAAGCCTTGGAAGCCCTAAGCGGCTGCTTGGATCCGGTGCCCTGGCTACTGAGCTGCCTTCTCCCCTCACATGGCCGCTCCCCTTCCTCCCGAGGATTCTCCCATTAGCCATAAAGCCAGGTGAGGGTGGTTCCTTTTGGCCTCCCTAGGTTAGTGATGCTGGTGTCCAGCCTCCTTCCTCATCCACTGAGGCAGACAGTACCTGTTGGTTTTCCTCTCAATCCTTTCTGAGTTGGCTTTGTTTATCTTGTACCCGAAACTCCTGAGTCACAGCACTCAGAGGCACACAGTTCGAAACGTATAGATTGTTCACTCCTGGAGTCTTCTATTTGATGCTTTCAGACTGGGGTTGTGGAGTTATCACCCACTGTCCTAGGACAATCCAGAATTACCTGGGAGATGGACCTCTTGGACATGCCTGTGGGGATCCCTCCCTAGTTGTGGGTGGAGCCATTCTCTGCATGAGAGTAAGCTGGGCCTCACTGTGCACTCTTATCTCTGTTTCTTGCCTATGGATACAACATGACCAGCTGCTCCACGATCCCCTGCCTTGGGTTCTCCTAAGGGGCTGTTTGTGAACCATGAGAGAAATAACCTTGCCAGAGTGTGTTACCACTTCAGAACAAAGAGACTAATGCAGGAGCTGGTCACCGTGACTAAAAGACACAGAGTTGTAGAATGTGGAGAGGACTATGGGTAGAGACTCCAGGGCAGCTGGGTGTCCAGGACAAGGCCTCCTGGCCCTCGGCTGGGACGTTCTTGAGTAGCCACATTTATTTTGGAATAGAAAGTGCGGCAGCATGAAGAAGAAAGTGAGACCTCTTGAAAGCGGCCTCTGGTTGACTTCGCAACACCGTTTTTCATTGTCATTTTGCAGAGAAGAGAGTTGAGTATCCGTCGAAAAGGAAAACACACACAACACCCTTTCCCCCTGTAGTTGGTCTGCCAGTGGCCCTGGCTTCTGGACCCCGGGTGAGCAGGTGCATGGGGGACACTCCTTTCCCAACTCTTTCCGTTCAGGCCTCTGCCGGCAGGGGAGCTCTTTCATCAGGGAGGCTTCATAGGAAAGCATATGTTCCTATCTATTGATAGGGGCACTCACCCCTGGGGCCGGGGGCTGGGGCTTGTCTGAGGCCTCAACCAAGTGATGGGTGGGAGGTTGCAGAGGAAGATATGACTTTCTCCCTCAGCCAAGACCTTATTAGTGTATATTAATTGTTATAAATATGTTTTATGTTTTCATAAAGTGTAAAATGTGTGTTGATCATATTTACACACACACATACACACTCACCGTTGATCTCCTCCTTCTTCTAAAGGAGGATTCATCTTGAACCCATGTTTCTCTTGTTGGTTCTTAGATACCACAAGAAGAGACACCTTCCCACGTGAAGTCACACTCGTTTTGACTTTGCATATTTAAACTCTTTAAGCTGCAATTTCACATGCCCCCGTTTTCTGACCTGATCTGTTAAAACACCACGTCTAACACTTTCCAGTGGCGTGCAGTGTCTGAAGCAGAGAAAGGAAATGTCCCTTGTGAGCGTTAGGCGAAAGTGGAGTTAACTTTGTTTCCCACCAAAGAGCACACAATGGGTACCGGTGTGGTTGCTTGCTCTGTGGCTCAGAGGCATTTCCTGAGACTGACTCACTAATGGAGGGGGGGCTGGGGGGCAGGGGGGGGGCTCTGCCGTGCTCTGCCAACCGGGACCAAAAGAAATGTGAGAACTTCTCAAGCTAGAACACGAGTAAACACCGGGAAATAGAAACAACTTTTAGCATGCTTTTCAGGTTCCATGTGCCAGACAGGTCAGTCTCCTCAGGGGGACTCTGATGGCTTAGCCGACCGTGCTGCTTACACCATCAGGCGCCGGGCAGCCAGAGAGCGAGCACAGGCAGCCACACTCTTGGGCAGGGTGCTTGCCATGAGCATTTCTAGGAAGGAGGGCTGTCCAGGCCTGCTCAGAGGAGGTGGCGGGTAGAACGCACTCGACTTGGGTGGTTTGCAGAGCTGGGGGAGCGCTCTGTGTGGACCCCCATGTCTCACGGAAGAGCTAGGCTTTTGTGATTACACTCACAGCGTCTGTACACCTGGACTAGCTAGCTCCTTATTTATGTCTTCTCTGCTTGCGTTTTGCGACTCTTGGGTTTCTGTGGTAAAACACCCGTAACGTAAAATAGGCCATTTTAATCACCTTGCAGCATTTAGCGAATTACATGCTGTGAAGTCCAACCTCTGTGTGGTTCTGGGACCTCACTAAGCAACTCCTTCCTCCTCCCCAGGCTGTGGTAACCACTGATACGCTTTCGGTCCGTCCCCACCAATTTGGCCATTCTGGAGAGTTCGTATTAATGGAGTCACCCGGCAGCTGGTGCATTGTGGGTGGCTTCCTCCGCCATGCATGATAGTTTCAGAGTTGAGCCATGTTGTCAGTCTCTACTTCGTATTCTTGAAACGTTGCTACGTGAAAGGCATTGTGGGGCAGGGCTGGAACAGAACAAGGCTCAGGGGCCCTTGCCTTACAGCACCCGAGGACGGAGACACACACCCCACTCATTCTACAGTTCAGTGCCACAAAGACACATAGTATGTCTGGGTGTGTGCAGGTGGCTGGAGTGACTGACCGGAAAGGCCTGCACGGAGAGGAGGGGAGATGGAGGCCAGTAAACGGAATACTTCCTGAGAAATCCAGGCTTGGCGAGGGGGCGTCGCTGAAGGGTAGAGCAGAGGCAGTGATGCCTATGGGGTCACTCTGGTGGCCTCCGGGTGACAATCAAGAGATGCTGGGAAGGCTGTAACACAGGTGTCTGCAGTGGGAAGAGAGCGTCATCCTCCACGGGGCTGGCTGTGCCCCGAAGCAGATTGTGAGTGATAAAAGGAGTTTTGACAGTACGACAAAGGAATGCACTTAAACACACACACATTGTCCCGTTTTCTCACCTACCCCTGTGCCGAGAACCAGTTGTTCAGTCTGCAGAGACGGCTTGGGGTAAAGTGCTTGCTGCCTAAGCGCGATGACCCAAGTTCAGATCCCCACAACTCCTCTTAAATGCTGCACTTATAGTACAAGTGTCTGTAATCACAGCATGCCCCTCTGGGGTGGCGGGGTGCCAGAAAAGAGAATCATCAGAAGGTGAAAAGTCAAGGACTGACCCCTAGAGGTCCTCTGCCTTCTACAGATGCACTGCGGTGTACATACACCCACGCCTCTCTGCCCCCCTTACACATCACACACACACACTCACACACACACACATACACACACTCACACACATACACATATACACATACACACAAATACAAACACATACACACACTCACACACACATACACACACATACACACACACACATTCATGTGTGCTCTCTCTCTCTCACACACACACACACATTCATGTGTGCTCTCTCTCTCTCTCTCTCACACATACACACACACACACACACACACACACACACACACACACACGGGGATTTTCAAGATCTAGCTGATGCTAAGTTTCTTCAGTGACCTTGACACTTTCCAGGAATTAACCTGTCCCCCTTCCCTTGGCCCATGCTGGGTTAGGGCTCGAACACTGTCTTTGTAGATGCGGTACTGAGAGGTTGAAGGGTTGCCGGGGAAGTCAGAACAAGTGAGTGGGGGGCTAAGGAAGCCCAGGTCCCCGATTTCTGCTCCTCAGGCCCTGCTCCCCCCTTTCCCTTTGCATGCTTTGTGGCTGAAGATCAGGCAGCAGCCTCCACTGGCTCTCCCTTGACCACAGATGTGCAGGATTGACCCTGCCTTTTGTCTTTCCAAGTGCTTGCTCAGACAAGCTGAGGAGCTTCAGGGTAGGGGTGCCAGTGTCTCTGAGATGTGGCCCCCAGTCACCTCTCCTGTTGCGCTAGTTAAGAGTTCTCCAGTTTTCGGCTTCCACCTCAGCCCCAGCCCATGTTTTGAACTGGGCAGCAGGGAGCAGAGGCTGCTGGAGGAGGCCTCCAGCCTAAGCAGGGAGCCAGCCCGGAGACTTCAGTTTCTCCCCTCGTCAGGGCCGAATGGAGTTCCTGGAGGCTTTGTGTGCACAGCCTCAGGGGGATTGTGCTGGCTACACTCCCAGGAATCGCGTTCTCTCTGAGAAGCCAGAGGTGAGTGGCGTTGTTCCAGACGGACCCTGTGAGCCGCCTCCTTTCTCTCAAGTCACTGATCTGTACAAAGGAGTGGCTTCTTGTCAAGAAGTCAAACCCACGTGAAGGGCACCTAATCCCTCCATTAGTGCTTGTTCACACAAGATAAACACGGAGGGCAAGGGAGGGCCAGCACTTTCCAGAGAGTGGTCAAATCCCAAGTCCCTGAAAGAATTCACTTAAAAAACCAAAATCCTTCTGTCCCCAGCCCTGGCTAAATGAGCTACTGCTCTCTCTCTCTCTCTCCCTCTCTCTCTCTCTCTCTCACACACACACACACACACACACCTCTACATACATACACACAGCCTTAGAGAACATTTGTTGTACAGTCATCTCTCCAATGCCTCCCTAGCATCTGTAATATTTTCAGGAGTCAGAGAAACACGGAGCATCAGTAGCAAGCCAACACCACAGTCACAGCATTTCGAACGACGCCAGCAAACATTTAATGTATGCACCTAAACTGGGGCGAGCTTTAGCTGTGGCATGGAGAGATATGGGAGGTTCAGGCTTTGCTTCAGAGCAGTGCACTGGTTGGGAAGTTATGATCTGAAAGCACAAGGGCCGGCCCCTATACCAGCATCGCACTACCTGTAAGGAAAGCGTTAGAACCGCAGATTAGAGTCGGAAACGAGAGGAGGGTGCGTCCCACCGCCGCCTCCAGCATCATGTGTGGAGCTCACCAAGGCAGCAAGACGAGAAAATAAAAGAACATGGAAAACAACGATCTGGTCTCGTGTGACGCCCAAGCCCTTCTCATTTCCACCTTCATCCCTTCCTCCCCACAGGAGAGTGGAGACTGTTTGATTCCGGCATCACAGTCTTCTGAGTCGCCAACCCCACGGCTCTGCCTGGCTGTGCCTATGCCCTATGTGCCTATGGATCTGCATACCTTGCAGAGATAAGGGTGCTCACAGGCAAACACAGATTCCTAATCAGCTGGGCCCGTCTCTGCTGACAGTGACCTGCATGGTCGGACTTCATTACGTGAAGAGTCACAAGACTGGCAGAGAGCCAAGGACCGTGCCCGGGTATGACCTGGGAGGGGGAGGGGCGTGATGGGTGCCTACAGAGGTACCAGGGTTTCCGTCGAGGTGACTCTCTGGCACCTGGTAATTTGAAGATGGGGCTTTTGGGATGTTTTTCTCACCTAAAGCCCTGCTTGAGTTTTCTCACTTGTGATGTAGGGCTCCGTGTCTCTCTTGCCCTCACAGGAAGGGCTTTGAAGATGAAGAAAAGGGAGGTGTGGTCTTGTACTGAGTCTGAGCATGTGGAATTATACTTATCACTTCTACTATCAGTTCCTGCAGCGAGGAGAGGCAAGATGTTGGTTATCTGGAATAATTGGTGTGTGTGGCATATGTGGACAGACTCTTTGAGCTGTTTGGGATGTTCCTGCCAAGCTGGTCTGCATGCTGGATGGCAGGCAAATCATCTTTTTCTAATGACTCCTCTCTGTGAGAGAGAGAGAGAGAGAGACAGAGAGACAGAGACAGAGACAGAGACAGAGAGAGACAGAGAGAGAGACAGAGAGAGACAGAGAGAGAGACAGAGAGAGAGACAGAGAGAGAGAGACACAGAGAGAGAGAGAGAGAGAGAGAGAGAGAGAGAGAGAGAGAGAGAGAGAGAGAGTTGTTGTTTGTTTGTTGGCTTTGTTTTTGAGGCAGGGTCTCTCACTGGCTTGACGTTCACCTTATGCCAAGCTGAGGTCTCAGGGGTCTGTGTGCCTTTGCCTCTCCAGCATGAGGACCACAAACCCAGCCTGGCTCTTTGACGTGGGCTCTGGCAATGCGACTCAGGTCTCCATGCTTACCCAGCAAGTACCACACTGACTGAGCGATTTCTGCAACCACGAAGAATGAGTTTTGAGAGGCTCGATTTAAAGTCTGACTTGAGAGGCAGTGGTACAGTATTTGCCTGTAGACAAACACAGCACATGGCTTGCCCCCTCCGTGGCACAGGGTGGAGAAGTCTCGTTTCTCTACCATGGTGGGACTCCAGTCTCCCCTCCGTCATTTCTGTCCTTGACAAAGAAACTCTTCTTCACTTGGATCTTTATATCTATTGGGTTTCCCACTTGCCACGTGGCCTGGGAAATGAAGGACTTTGGGGGACTCCATGCTGTTGTCACATTACTTTGTAGGGCTAACCCATTGCTGTGACTTGGTGTGGTGGGGTATACCCCTCATCCAGGCCTCGGTGGGCCACGGCAGGAGAATCAAGGATTTAAGGACAGCCTGGGCTGCATTGCAACACTGTCTTCTAGTAGGAAGATGGCCGTGTTTTAAGAACCGTGATGCCCCAGACCCAAGCTATGATTTGACTTTGTAACTTCTTAGCTCTGCCACTAGATTGCTGAAATGTGCAAAGACAATGGCCTCAGCTGGGAATGCGAGTGATGAGTGTAAGTTTGCAAAATCCAGAGTGAAAAAGGGGACTTGGGGAAAGTAGGGATTTGCCAGAAGCCGATGTGTGCTTCCCGTTTTTCAGTGACCTGTGTTGAAATCTTATGATTTATGGAAATCGTTGGGAAATTATACAGATAATTGGCAATGAGGGGGCGTTGCTCTTGAAATCCATTCCTATTAAGATAAGAGTTGTTTCTAAAAAAGTCTTAGATTCAGTTCTTAAGCCAGTGCTACTATTTTTGCGTCTCCCCCACCCTCACCAGGTACCACATGGCTCCTCCTCCCTCCCAGACCCTGTTACCTGGTCAGGCTGTTCCCCAGTTGCAGAGTGCATGGCCCCGACCCCCATTTTAGCAGCGTTGTTTTTGGCAAGCATCTCCTTGGGAAGCCAAAGTCAAGTCCAGGCCTGGATACAGGTCCTGTCGATGTTAATCCCCATTGTTAAGGCATTTGTGTTGCATGATTGCATAAATATTAGGGAGAGTCTTGCAAAAGCACTGGTAATTATACACTTATGCATTTGTGGCCATTGATGGTCTTTAAAATGTAGGCTACTAAGCAGCAAGAGGAAGCAGACTTAATTCTTGGTTATCTCAGTGCAATCAACGCTGAGACATCTTTCAGTGTTTGTAATATATGAGCATGTGTGTGAAGGGAATAAAAATCAAATTTGGGAGACTGGAGAGAGATCTCCTAGAGGTTAAGAGTGCTTATCATTCTTACAGAGGACCTGGATTTGGTACCTGAAATCCACATGGTAGCTCATAATGGCCTGTAATTCCAATTCCAGAGGATCCAATGCCATCCACTGTTTTCCTTGGATTCCTACATGCAATGGTGTACATAAACTTACACACACACAGACATAAATTAAACTATTATTTTTAAGAGTAAAATTCAGAGACTAGGGAGATGGCTCAGTAGATAATGTAATTGCTGTGTTGGATCCCTAATGCCCACATACAATCTGGGTGACCATGGCAGCCCGCATGTAATCCCAGTACTTGGGAGACAGAGAAAGGGGGTCCCTCGGACAATAGCTGAATTGGGTAGCTCCAGGTTCTGCGAGACACTCTGCATCGCTAAAGATGGAGAATTCCTGAGGAAGACACCGGAAGTCAACCTCTGACCTCCATCCATCCATATGTGTACACACATGCTTGCGCACCCTTATACATATGAACACATACATACCAACGTGAAAACATTAATTCGCTCCACCCCCTTTTTTTCCCCCAAAAGAAAGACATGAAGGGTATTCTAAACTTCCTCGATGAAGTCACTGTGGCTTTGGTTCAGTCGGTTTAAATTTCATCTGAATTCAGTTCCGTCATCCATAATGATAATCATAATTTACTTGTGTGTCAACAGGTTAGACAAGAAAGCCTGCAGAACTCGTTCATGGATTTTATGCTCCAACATGAACAGGGTATTTCGGGCGGGATCGTTAAAACGGTAAATTTCAAGTAGAAAGCTCTTGCTGGTGGAAATGGGAAAGCAAAATGGGGTACAGCGTGAGAGCAAAGGCTTTCTTCCCACAGCAGACGTTCATCCCTTGTTTTACGTTCACAGAAAAAGTGGGAAGGCAGAGATTCCCCACGCATCCCTGCCTCTCCTGAGTACATAGCCGCCATCGTCATCACAACCCTCACCAGATGGGTGGTGACTCATGGCGGCAACCACACCTGTGGGGACAAGGACAGACATTTAGAACCTCGTTAGAGATTGTGCTGGTTCAGTAAGATAGCAGTAGGAGGTGTGTTGGTTTGAAAGAAAAAACGGTTCCCAAAAGGAGTGGCACTACTAGGAGGTGTGGCCTTGTTGGAGTAGGTGTGGCCTTGTTGGAGGAAGCGTGTCCCTGTGGAGGCAGGCTTTGAGGTCACATATATGCCCAAGCCACGCCCAGTGAGACAGAAGCTGGTGCCAGGGACTGGGGTATTGCTGTGATAGGCCAGACAGCGTTTTTGTTTGGAGCGATTTGGACTTGGGAGTTTGGGTGAGGAAAGCAGTGGAATGCTTTAAGTCCTGCTTAATGAGCCGTGCCAGTAGGAGCGTGGAGGACAGTGGTGTAACACGAATTAATAAATGACCCAGAGACTGATATTGTGGTTCAAACCTCAAGTTGAAGTTCAGAAAAGCAAAGCAGCTAGCCACTAGCTTCTTTTCTTTTCTTTCTTTCTTTCTTTTTTTTTTTTTTTGGTTTTTCGAGACAGGGTTTCTCTGTATTGTTTTGGAGGCTGTCCTGGAACTCACTCTGTAGACCAGGCTGGCCTCGAACTCACAGAGATCCACCTACCTCTGCCTCCCGAGTGCTGGGATTAAAGGCGTGCGCCACCAACGCCTGGCGGCCACTAACTTCTTACCTCTGCCTCAGGCTGAATGGGCTGATCCTGTCTCCATGAGCTCTCACCAAGTCTCAAACTGCTGCCTCTCTTCAGTGTGGCCGGAGAATGAATGCCCCATACTGACTAATAAAGTCCCTGCTTCTGTCTTTTATACCTTTTAGTGCTGGGATTAAAGGCGTGCGGTCTGTTACTCCTTTAGACTGATTCAATCTCATGTAGCCCTGGGTGGCCTTGGACTCACGGAGATCCGTCTCTTAATCCCGAGTCCCAGGATGAAAGCTGTGCACCACCACCTCCTAGCTTCTGGCTGCCGGCATTAAAGGTGTGTGCCTGGCTTCTATAGCTTGTGGCTGACTTTGCTTTCCGAATCCTCAGGTATGCTTTAATAAATCATAAACAATATCACCACACAGTGATATTGATTTGAAGTGTGTAGGGCTGGCTCAAGAGGTTTCAGAGGAGGAGAATTTTAGTAGTGCCTAGAGATCTTTCCTGTGATATTCTGGTGAAGGTGGCTGCTTTTCGCTCTTGACTCAAGAGTCTACCTGAGGCCAACATGAAGAGTTTTGGATTAATTTCATTGTCAGAGGAAATCTGGAAACAGCCTAGTACAGACTCAGTTGTGTGGTGACTAGTGCTCATACTTATAAAGATTTATGATGAAAAAGAACAAGAAAATGTACAATTTAAGGAGAAAAGGGACACCAGGAAGTGGAATAGAGTTAAACCCTGTGTTCTAGAAGATAAACAGAATAAGAAATGAAATAAAGGGAGTGATGACCTCAGGGCAAGACCCCACCCAGATAAGTTTCTAACTCGTGAAAAGGAATTAAAGAAAAGCTTAGATCTAGATGTGGTGGTACAAGCCATTAATCCCAGCACTGGAAGGCAGAGACTGGCGGATCTCTGTCTTTGAGGCCAGCCTGGTCTACAGAGCAAGTTCCAGAACAGCCAAGCTTAGGCAGTGAAGAAACCCATCAAAACCAGAAGGCTGGGGAAGATGCAGCCCCAGCAAGCAGTAGGACTTGGCAGTTTTGGCCACATGGTTGTATCTTTAGAGTCGAGGATAGAAGAAAGGTGTTATGGGACCTTCCTCCACATCTAAGGAAAGTTGCTGAGGCCAGGCATGTGTCCAAGGTGTCCTTGAACGGAGGCCCAGAGAGGTCATTGGGTGAAGCTGTGAAGTTGAAGCCTGGATTGCCTTGGAGACCCCAAGATGTCAGAGGTGCCAGGGTCATGGGACACCTGGCAAGGAAAGCTGCTAACAGGGGTGGGACCAGCCCAAGAGAAAGAAGTGGGTTGCAGTCAGCAAAGATGAAAGGAGCTGGAGATCTGAAGGGGCTTTTGACGTCAGACATGGAGATGCAGGATTTGGAGTTTGCCCAGCTGCCCTCCTGGGAAAAGGCTATTCTGTTTCTATTGTGTATGAGAATGCACATGTGTTCTACAATGATATTTGTCCTCAGGGGATGCAGAAACTTCAGAGGCAGAATGATCAAGGGAATGCAGGACCATAGATTTGTATTAGTTCTAAGAGGTTGGGGACGGTGCTGATCTGAGGTAGACTAAGGGATGTCCAACTTTTTGACGTTGTGATATGATGCTGTCACCTACAAATGTGTTGGGTTGAATTCACAGGTGTCCTAACAGGCACAGGGCCCAGGAGCTCCAGCTTGGCCATGCTTGGCTGGCCTTTCCTGACTACTCATCAGCATTATGGGATTGAAGAGCCCATTCTGCTTGATGCTATTCGTTCTTTTTTAGAGGGTTAACTCATTTCTTGGGCAGTAAGTTTCATCTTGGTCTTGAAAAAAAGAGACACCAAAGGAAAATTACTCTTAGCTGGCTTCCCAGCCACCTAGCCTGGCTCTCAACTGCCCTGTGGCTGAAGTCCAGCCTCTTTAAGAATGGCTGTAAGGGCAGTTAGCTCTGAGCCAGGCTAGAAAGGCCACATTAGTCAGTGGAGTCTTCTCTCTTGCCCTGATCCTTAACACTCCAACGTGTTTCTGTGACTGTGAAGGCAGATTCCTGCCTCTGGCCATGGCTTAGGGTACATCAGTAAACAAGTTTGGGCCACTCCTAAGTTTGTGAGTCTAGACTTTGGCCTCTCCATAATGTCACACTTTGACCAGTTGGTGTTGGATTTTCAAACTTTAAACTCCAAATGTCAGGACTGGGGAGATAAGGCAGGCAGTAAAGTACTTGTCCTGCAAGCATGAGGAAGGACCCCAGTTGATCCCAAGAACTCACATGAAAGAGTTGGGCATGGTACATGGGCTCGAAGTTCTGGGGAGGCAGCAATAGACAGAGCCATCATGGACCGTTTTCATCATCTAGCTAGACCTTTTCTCCAAAAGACAACGCCAGTGATTGGGTGCGTGGTGATTGAGGAATGGCAGCCAAACTGGTTCCTTAGACCTCCATGCATATGCTCACACACTGACACACATGTGAATTCCAAATGCCGACCATGAACTCATGACTGATTAGTCTTTGGACTCCACATTTAGATGGCAACCTCAGAAGCTGCCATGGACATGAGAAGAAGTCTGTTTATTCAGGAAACATTCCACAGGCTTCTTTCTAGGAAGCGCCAGTCCCGGTGTTAGAGGACCCTCTCCCCTGAGTGTTAACTGTCTAGGCTTCTGCAGGGAGCAAGGATGGCCACCTAACAGAGAAACTGAGGCTCTGCAGGGCCCCTGAGAATGCTTTGGACAGTGACTTGGCTGCGATGTGGGTACCCCTTCCCTTCTCTCACTTCAGCGAGCACCTCCACATCTGGGCTTCTCCCGGACAGGAGATTACACTTTGGTCAGGGGATAGAGACAGCCGAGCCTCAGGATTTAAGACTCCAAGTGGAAAGATGATGTTCTCACCTCTGTTTCTGCCGCCCCTAACCAGAGTTTGTACAATTTCTATGGTTAATTCATGGAGCAAGCATCAGAGCAGACCCAATTTCCTGGAAATTGTGTTCAAATGGTTGTTGGAAGTCAAGTTAATAAAGCTTTGGAGACGAAGACGTATCTCCTTGCCAACTCTCTCAAGGCTCACTGCCCTGAGAGCTCCCACACACACGGGGTTGGTGTGCTTATTAAACAATGCTGGGGAGGGAGGATCAGCTAGAACTTCAGGGAACAATGGCTGGAGGGTCTCTAGGGGGAAACAGCTTAGAATTAGGTTTCTTTTCTCAACACCGACGAAAGGGTACGCTGACAAAGCTCCAACTTGTCCTCCCCCCTTCTTGGCAAGACACGGGGCTGTTTAGCATCTAGCCTCCCAACTTCCTTGACTGCGAGGGTGCCTCCCTAGTCCGGTTCGTAGCACGGATCCCGGCTGTTTTTGTTTGGCTTTTTATTTGCCTCGTTCCCTCCTCCCGTGGTCCTCTGATAATGCGGCTGGGTATTTTGATCCCAATTAAAGGTGACTTTTATGCCTAGCCAGTTATGCAAGCTCGGTGCCCTGTGACACATGGTGTGCATTACAGCATCTGCACCCCTGCACTGCGGCGTTTAGCTGCGAGGGCTGTGTCTGCTAAATGCCATACTCCAGCCGTGCAAATTCTCACCGAAATAAGCACTAAAGCAAGCCTGGAGCAGGGTGGCTGCTCTGAGGCCACCAGAAAGTCCCCCCCCCCCACCACAGGCGGCACTGTCAGTCTTACATTTTGGGCCCACCCATCCTGCTGTGCGTTTGTGTACACACGGATAGAGGAAAACGGAGACCAAGTTACTGTTGCCGTGTTAGAGAGTATCTTGGTCCTTTGCAGAAGGGGGGAAGGGAGATAGTTCTCCCTGCTGGGCTTTGAGTGACAGAGAGAGGATGGAAGGCGACTTGGGTCCTAGAGGAGAAGTAGAGAGTCAGTTTCAGCTACTCTGCTCCCACCTTGGCACTCTCATGCTTAGTAGGGGGTCTCTGGTCAGATGTTATCTTGGTCCTTGGGAAGTTAGGCTGCAGCTGGCAGGAATGGCTGATGCCAATCCTAGAGTGACAGAGTGTCCCCACTGAGACTTATTCAACAAAACTGATTTCTCTTCCTGCTGTTTAGTTGTTGTTGTTGTATTTGAGCTGGCCTTGAATTTGGTATGTGGTTTAGGGTGATCTTGAACTCCTGGTCTTCCTGCCTCCATTTCTCAAGCCCTAGGGTTAGAGGTGTGTATAACATATGTGGTGTTGTGGATAAAATCCAGGCCTTTGGACACGCTAGCCCAGCACTCTACCAAGTGAACTGCATCTCAGCCCTCCTGCTCATTCTTATTTTCTTTCAACATCTGATTCATTGATTTCTGTGTGCACGCATGTGTGTGTGCGCCTGTGTATGTGTCATGGGCACGCGTGTGAAAGCCCAAGAGTGATTGTCGGCAATTTGTTCTCCTTCCACCTTGTACATGCCAGGATTTGAACTCAGGTCATCGGGCTTGTGATGCCTTTACCTGCTGAGCCTTCGGCCCAGCCTGCAGGCTGAACTGTTGTTACTTGTTCTTATACATGCACCTATAAGAACGTATGTGTGCCAGGAACTGTTCTCATTATTGGACACAGGTTAGTCAAAAGACAGGCAAGAAGCCTGCTCTGTGGTTCTTGTGTTCCAGTGGTAATCGAGCACAGGATAAAAGGAGGAAAAAGATGATTTCTTTCTGATAAAAGCATCCTAGAGAAAGGGGACAGAGAACAGCCATACATCCTGTCGTATACTCCCAAGGGTTGGTTTGCTTCTCTGAGAGGGTGACAGAAGCACAGAGGCCCGAGGAGAGGAGAGTCAGTCACATGACAGCCTGAAGAAGTTCTAATAGAGTTCTCTGAGAGCAGGAAATGTTCCATCCTGCTGTGTCCATTGTCACCGATATGGCTGTTCAGTGTGTGAAATGTGGCTAGTGCCACAGAGAAACAGACCTCAAAAGCATGTGTGTGTGTGTGTGTGTGTGTGTGTGTATGTGTGCGCGCGCGTGTGTGTGCATGTATGTGTGTGTGTAGGTCCCACACACACGTGTGTGTGTGTGTGTGTGTGTGTGTGTGTGTGTGAGTGGAAGGTAGAGGTCAATGGAAGATATCTTCATCCAATCAGGGTCTTCCATTGAACCTGGAGCTCAGTGATTGGATAGACTACCTGGTCAATGAGCCCCAGGTGTCCCCTGTCTCTGTGTCTCAGCACTGGGGTCACAAGTATGCACCTCCACACCTAGAGTTGTATTTGGTAGCTGGGCATCTGAACTCAGGTTCCCGTGCTAATGTAGTCAGAAACCCAGTCCTTGATATTAAAATGTATTTAATATTAGTGACACAAACAGAAATGTATCTGTGTGGCTGGTAGATGTTCTACTGCGCAGCAAGGCTCCGGTAGCGAGAGTAGCTTGCATGAAGGTCCTGTGTATCTGGTTGATCTGCAAGGCCAAGGGGAGACTTGTGCCTGCAAGTTACGTTCCTCTTTTTTAGAGCAAACCTGTGACAGGGAATGACGGCCCTGCTCCTGCCCTGTGGGTCCCCAGGGAATAAGATTCAGTTAAATGGGCCTGAGAGCCCCATGCAGCAAAAAACCAACTTCCTCCTGTAGGCTAGGCTCAGGCCCTCGTTGTCCGACTCACCATGCTCCTCTGCTGCACTGATGGGCTGTGGTGGGCCCTTGTCTGTGCAGGACACAGACACTGCCTTTCTGGAGGCCAAGCTGTGCATCCTGGGAACAAATCCTGAGTTTGTTTTTATTTGCACACTGGGTCCCATGGACCTGATCTCCACCACTGCTCCCTCGAGGTTATGCTGTATTCCATTTGCCTCTTCCCACCCATCCCACAGGTCTGAAACTTCATTTTTATTTTTTTTCTGGAGTAGCTCCATTCCACATTGATAAAGATGGCTCAGATTTTTAAAGAGGGGGTAGTACTTTAACTTAATTACCACACTGTGTTGGAAGGGTTCAGGAAGGAAAAGGAAAGAGAACAGAGGAGAGAGGAAGAGAAGAAGAGGGGATGCTGTAGTTCTTAGCCAACACTTAGGCTATTCGAGGTACTTCTGGCTTCTCCAAACAGGGGCAGCAGGGGAGGGCCTTGCACATTCCAGCTCTGCTCATCCCGCCCCCTCCGTGTCCGTGTGAACTCAGGGGAGGGCATGCTCCTCCAGATGTCTTCCTGCTCCTGCCCCCCGACACACACACACACACACACACACACACACACACACAAAGGGGTGGGGGAATGCTCTCCCTCTCTGCTCACCAAGCACCAAGCAACGGCAGAAGCAGACTGCTTCAGTACGCTTCCCCAGAGAAAACAGACACAAGGGAGCCAATCCTGGCTGGGTGTGCTGAGGATTAGAGGATGCCCTGCTACAGAGTCTCTAATCCCGCGCTGGCCTGCTTTCGACTTTGGTTACCATTCTCCTTGTTCTTGCCTAATCAGAAGAAAAACATTTACCCGGTATCGCCCTGACACTTATCTTAAACTGCCCAAAGGGGATCAAAATAGTCAGCTGGAGACACAACCCAGTCTGCCACCATGGGCTGTGTGTTACCCTGACTTCTGCCGTTGGTCCTAGGTGACTATTGTGTGGGAATCAAGATTCACTAGACTCAGCACAGGTTAAGTGAAGTTTATTCGTGGAGAAGGCACTCACACAAGAGGCGGGTGACCACGCAGGTTCCAGCTCCAAGGATCCACCCAGGCTGTTCTCCGTGAACCCACGAGAAACAGGAGGGAGTGCTGGAGTCCAGGACCCCAGAGCTAGCCTTCCCTCCTTGTCAAGTCCTCACCTGTGACCACGCCCAGTTTTACAGGCGTGGGTGAGGTGAACCCAGACCAAGCCTTCAGTGGTTCTGTGAGTCCCGGGAACTCTAGGGGAGAGGGCAGAGGCTGTAGACAGCAAGCCTAGCATGTACCAGGATGCTGCCGGCCTTGACCCCTCTGGTGGAGAAGTCTGAGGTCTGACATCTCGCGAGAGCCTTCCTAGGTCATCAGTGTGAGAACCATCTGAATCGTCGCTTCATGCAGGGACCTGCATACCACTGCCTCACTGGGACACTCCTGCATGCGCCTTGCCCTTAACTGTTAGCGGGTAGTTCTTAAGGCGTGCCTGTTGTGAGGACGGAACCAAGTCAAACTCCTTCCTCCACGGATTCATTCCGAGGCTCCATTAGCCGGACAGGGTGGAGCACTATATACCTAACTGCACCATTTGTGTTGTAAAAATATTTTTAGTTGAAAAAATATATTTGTTAAGAAAAATCTAGAAGTTTTTTGTTTGTTTGTTTGGAGAAAGGAGAGAGGAATCACCTGAAAATTCACCATTTAATATTTCCTGTCTATTTGATAAATTCTCTAAAAATGATTTAGACCAAATGTATTCTGTGTGTGTGTTGTTGTTGTTGAATTTAACATATACGCTTATATTTTGTGTGGTTGTAGTTGGAGGTTTCTTGTCCCACCCGCTAATTCCCAAATGACAACTCTAAGGCTTGATATTAATTTTAATTGTTTGGCCAATGACTCAGGCATATTACTGACTAGCTCTCACAATTAAATTAACCTATTCCTATTACTCTATATTTTAATTGTACACTACATTTTAAGTGAGCTGCATAAGCATAATACCTTAAACAAGAGTAGAAATCTATATACAGTACAACAAACTGACCTTAGATTTGTATCAATAAACCAAAATCCATGCCAATATAAAGTATTCATTCCTGTATCATATTCCCCCTTTTTTCTTTAGGAAGAGATTGACTGTGATCATTAACCATTTATAATCAACCCCTCTTAAATGAAAACAAACATTTATAAACTATATTTGGGAATATACTTTTCTAAACTACTTCCTGCTGACTGTTGAGGAGCAGCGATCTTATGAGGACCCTGAGAAAATTTAGAGTTATGGTTAAATCTTGACTATTAATCTGTGACCATGGCTATATCATCTCAGCCAGTAAGGTGTTTTGTATGTTGGATCACCTGGGCCATGGCTCTCATGAAAACCTGTTAGGGATCTTAGTTGGTCAAACTATATTATCCTGGAAGGAATCCACAGTTTTTCATCTTCTGTGGAAACAAAAACAGAACCTTTCTTTCCAAAGCAACATGTCCTTAGCCCCAAATTTGAAGTCGAGATACCTTTAAAATATATATGTTGGCTTAGCTTAGCAATAAAATGTCCCTCTATTATCCCATTAACAATCAAAACATTTAAAGAGAACACAAGAGTCTGCATAACCCAGACTCTCTTTGTAGTTTTCATCTTTATACAGCCTGTTACAGTTTCTTTAACTCTTTCTCCTTTAAGGACCTCAATTTAGTGTCCTTCATTTTCTTTTAATCTATGACTCTCTCTCCCTTGTATCTTTCTCTGTCAAGTCCATGCACATTTATCAAACATGCTATGACCTTTTTAGTCCATGCACATTTATCAAACATGCTATGACCTGTTTAGATGCCTTTTTTTGTCTGAATCTGTTCTTATTGTGTATCTGTAATTCTTTTCTGACCAGGACAGCTTTTTTAAATTGTAAGTGGGCTTGGCTAGGGCTGAAGCGGCTAGCTCCGCCCCATTCCTTGGTTTCCGGGTGGAAGAATGGCAGGAGCCATGTGTATGGCTCCAAGCTCTGGGGAGGTTTTAGGTCCATGCTGCTGGCTGCTCATAAATTCTATATATGTGTTTGGTAGCAGGGCCTCTTAGAAGAGCTTCAGGGTTTGTGCTGGTGATGGTGAGTCAGGAAGTCAACTCTTAATAAAGGGATTGCACCTCTGTTGGCCTCAGTCAAACAAAGCCCACCTGAGAAAATGCTGCTACTCTGTTCTTTTGTGTTTAGACTCCCTTTTAAAGCTTTTGTCAGGTTTTACATGGAAATTTTTGCCAAGCGTTTGGGCGCCCCATGTAGCTGGATGTTTCTTGTCCTACCCGCCAAGTCCCAAGTGACCACTCTAAGGTTTAATATTAACTATGATTGTTTGAGACAAATGGCTCAGGCATATTACTGACTAGCTCTCACAATTAAATTAGCCCATTTTTACTAATCTGTGTATCACCACATGCCCTTGGCTCACCAGCAATGTTCCAGCATGTTGCTCCTCCGGTGACTATAGAGCATCTCCCCGTCTCTGCCTTCCTTCTCTCTGTATCTTTGTTTGGACTCCCCACCTGGCTCTATTCTGCCTGGCCGTTGGTCAAATCAGCTTTATTTATCAGCCAATAAAAGCAGCACATATTTGCAACATACAGAAGTGCATCCCACATCATATGGTGACTCTTTTATGTGAAAATCATTGAGGAGAATAATCACCACACATTTAAATGTCCACATCGTGTCCTTGAATTCCTGTGAACTCTACACTTAGGTGTTTTGGAGCACAGAGACCTTGGTAATTTGCTGGAGGTCTTATAGCAGCAGGGAGTGGGCGATGAAACCAGACCCAGCCCTTATCTTACATCACCAAGGTGACCGTACATCATTAATTCACTGGTCCTCAACCTCCTCCACTCACGGGTTCTAGTTAATTGCTCTGCCCTACTTTCACTGAGAATCGCTCCATTGCAGGACATGTCCTCAGGGCTGAAGGTGAAATTACCCCCTCTGTCCTGGCAGCTGGAGAGACCCACAACACCATAGGGAATAGCAGTATTTCCTTGGGCCAGTTGACCAGGGATGTAGCTCGGTGTGAAGCACTTGCCTAGTGCAAAGAATGATCATAGTTTTTTTAAAGACGTGTGAAAATGAAGGGAATGTGGGAAACAGGTAGCATAATGTCAGGCACACCCACAAACCACGTTACACACTGTTCCCTCCTGCTTAGCACAGCTCAGTGCTGTTACTCAATATTACATGAAACTGAATTTCAGCCTGTGCCGCTGCCTGGGGTATCTTACCCTCTGGGTATGGGGCAGAAAGACTTAGTCAAAGCACGGATTTCCTTCTGCTAGGACTCACACTCCAGGACACAGACCGGAACACCCTGCGATAGTCAGGTTACATCCAGTGTCTCACGATATGCCCTCGCTGGAGCAGACACTCACAGCACCGTCACGTGGACTTTCTCCCGTAATACCGGAGGTGGGCTGAGTCCTTCCAACCCCTCTCTCGTGGTTGGCCTGCTCCACTGACTTTTCTCGGAAAAGTCTCCTTAATGACCGATAAGGGACAGACAGCTGTTGTTGCTTCCTGCTTGGGGAGATGAGCAGCACGGAGGGCTTTTCAGTGAAAACCTTATCCTGAGGAAGTTGGGAAGGATGTAATGTGAGGTCACTAGTGCTTTTGAAAACCCAAGTCAGCGAGGGACCAGAGGCCTGGGCAGCAAGGCAGAGACGAGGACAGTTCTCATAGGTCATGGTCTTAGGTATCTGGGGCTGAGTGAGCGTCTGAGAGCCAAGCAAGCCTGGAGCAGCCTGTGAGCTGTGACTAAATTAGGAAAAGGTGCCCCCAGGCTCCCCTGGGAGCTTGAGGGGGGCTGGTGGGCAGTTGGGGGCGGAGCTCTGGTGCACAACTGGGTACAAGCCGTTCAGATGCACAGGGCAGCTTTCGCTTCACTTTGCTGGCCTTAGAAGCGTCATCGGGTGGGCTTAGTCCATTCCTGGCAACAGGGTGAGCTCCTGTTGTTTGCGTCCCCAAGGCTGGTAAAGACAGGAGCGATCTTCATCACCCCCACAAGGGTCTAAGGAAATGAGGAGAGCTCAGTAAACACCCACCGTGCTGTAAGCTCTTTGGGAGTGTCCCACCTAGAAAAGCATACTCTGTTGTTTGCTCTGGGAGGGGGTGTCATGAGCACTGGCTCCCATGGCTGAACATCAGACCACGGCAAGGACGGCCTGATCTCACCTGGACATCAGACCACGGGAAGGACGGCCTGATCTCACTTGGCAATGTGGGTTTTCATCCCACAAATCCCACGGTGGTGTGATTTGGCTTGATGGCTTAAATGCAAGATTTTTTTAAAAAGAGAAATTAAAATTGGCAAGAGAAAGAGGTTCCTGGAAAGAAAAGCGGGTTTGTAAGTAACTGAACCGTAGAGAAGGCGAGCCCATCCTCTGACTGTAGGGTCTCGAGATGTCTTCTCAGGGAGGGAGTTTGGGGGGTCCTAGGAGGTGGGTTGTATCTTCTGCAAGGTGGGTTGAAAGACCTTAGCCCGAGAGCAGTCTCCTCGCCACCAGCACTATTGATATTGTGGATGTCCCTGGTTTCTGCCCCAGTGGATGCCGCTGCTTGCCACTTCCGCTCCTGGTTCTGACAGACACAATGTATCTGGCGGTCTTCCAAGGAGGAAGCTTCACGGTCACCTCCAGCCACTGCTTAGAGCAGTGAGGAACCCATTTTTCCCGCTGCAAGGCATGGAGTAACTATGTGCGCACAGGAAGCAGCCCGTCTCACTGCATCCCGTTCTACAAAACTTAGCAGGAAAGTCCAGAGAGCGTGGCTTTGCTGGCTGAGTCAGTGTGCCCACCCTTCTGAGTATCCTTAGGATCAACTTGTCACCTGTGAATCTGAACATTTAAAAATGTAGACAAAGAAAAGAAAACAAGCCATCACCCCCAGCAGCAGTAAGAGCAACAGAAAAAGAAAAAAAAATGGGGTGGTGATCCAGGCCAGGAGGCTTTGGAATTTTCTTAAAAATGCAGGACAGGATTAGCCGAAGATTGCCTCCTCGGCGTCCCAGGAGACCTCGGCATAGAGCTGGCCTGGGTGTTGATACGTGAAGAGGCTGAGAACATGTGGCATAAACAGACTGATACTGTTTGCCATTTACACGCAGCGTGTGTAATGCAGCAGGAATGGCTCTCGGTGGCATGTGACTCTCCTCGCAGACGGTAGGCAGTGCCGGGGACGCGCTTTCTCTTCCGCTGGTTGGCTTGCTCCTGTGTCCCACCGCACCCCCTCCCTGCCCCTTCCCAGACTCCCGAGAGTTTAAGTGGACCAAGGCTTGTCATGATTGGCACGCAGAAGGCTGGTAGAATGCTGTTGGAATTTTCTAGGGAGGTACATGTGCGACATCCAAAATGACTCCCGGCTCCGGTGGCCGCAGGTCAGCCCTCCGTGCCAGGTGCCCTGGTCTGCTTCTGGAAGGTAAGGTCGTACGACATCACTTAGCCTTTCCCCAGTCCAAGGGGGGCACAGCCAAGGGGTTTTGTTTTATCCTCTAGTCCGGGCTGCGCAAAGCGTTTATGCGTGAGTATGCGATTTGTTGGTATCTTCCACCCCGCCTCTTGTTTAAAAGAATTTTAATAATTATTCCCAAGGGCAGTTTAACATGTGACCTAGAACAGCACCTCATGACCCCAGTGAAATCAGCAATCCCGATGTCAGTTAAGTCTAGAGGAATCAGATTGCGTTCTTATCAGATCCGAGAGACTGAAAGTGGACACTTTCAGAACCCCGAAACCTTGGGAGCACTGGGGAGCTCTTCAGGTTGAGATGCCTGGGGCTTACAGATGGCATTTTCCAGCGATGGAACATGACATAAAGTTGTCTGAAATGTTCGGCGTTGGGTTGCGTACAGACTCAGACCCATTCTGACCCGGGAGGGGAGTGCCATGGTAACCGTTTACAGAAGCTGGGGAAGCTTCGCCACCATACGCTCTTCTTACGGGGTTGTTTTTAAGCACCCCTGAAGTGGGCCCCAATAGGAATTTTAGTGACCCTCAAGGAAAGTTTAAAAATTTAAGCAAAATGATATCAAAGGTCTCCAAATAAGCAAGTGGGTGCTTTAAGTGAGGTTCCAAGACGCGGGTGCCATGATCTATTGGGCTCCAGCACAACTAACCATGACTCACCTTTTTTTTAAACTGATGTAGTTAAGAGTAGCTTCAGTACCCCAGTGGAGGGAGGAATGCAGACTTTGTGCTTGAGAGTGTGTAACAGTGAGTCTTTCACTCACACAATGGTGTGGGTAATTATCTTGTACCATGGGATTATTATTTTTTTTAAACCTTAAAACCAAACAAACCATTATCTAGCTTCACTGTTGGTTTCTGTCTTAAACGCATTAGAATCTTGGTTTTTTTTCTTCCCTCTCTTTTTTTTTTTGCAAAGATATCAGAAGACGGGAGAGGGAGAGCGATATTTTCACACAGTTGTGCCTACCCCACATGCGCACACCAACAGCTGCCGTGTATGATTTTGTGGAATCTGATATTTTGAACGAAATGGCTTCCTTACTTTCCCTAGTAATGCAATAATCAATTTCACCATAGATGGCTGCGTACATGTCAAGCGAGGGCTGCTCCTAATTAGCAATGCGTGCGGTGGGGGGCAGAGAGCGGAGGCAGTCTCAAGTAGAACACCAGCCTTCCAGCTTTACAGTGGGGCTCTGTCGAAGCAGTCTTCCATCTGCTGGGTTTTTTTTTTAAACACAGGTTTAACTTGTGGCGTTCTGAGGAAATACTGCGAATGACTCATGCAAATGTGACAGGGACGGGCCTGTCCCTGTAACCGTGGCTGCCTTGCTTTTTAATCTGCACTCTGTGGTGGTGACTCTCATATGGCTCCGTCTAACAAGATAGAGGCAGACGCTAGAGTTAACCTAAGTGCGATATTCTGAGCCACAGAAGATACCCGGGTTCCGTGGGCAATCTGTGCAGTTAGGCTACCACAGACTCCCATCCGCTTATACTTTCTCAATACAGAGTTTATAGTGTTCATTACTCAAGTTTCTGACCTGTCCTTCTCACCGAGTCTGAAGAATCTAAAGGAATTAAGCCACGTCTGTATTCCTGACACATACCCAGCCCTTAACAGCCGGCTGTGCTGAGATCTGCATTCTCGTCCTTGGAGACAGCCGTAAAGTCTAGTCAGTTGTTTCTAGTCTGTGCTGTGCCATGCAGGCAGCTGGGATGTTGAGAGATTTTAGACTGTGAAAGATGCCTTTAAAGTACTTCTGATTCAGCCTTTACTTCATGGCATTGCCCTGGGCTGCCTGTGCTGGGTCTCAGAATAGAAAAAAGAAAAGTCTGTGGAGGTAAGACCCAAGAGTCAGTATTTTAAAGAGTCCCTGATTCCAAAAGTGCCACTTAGTTTGAGACCTTGAAAGCCTCTTTTTTATTTTGTTGTTTGAGGCAAGGCCTCGCTGCATATATAGCTCAGTCTACACCTAGAATTCTGAATTTAGCCCCGACCGGCTTCAAATTCATGGTCCTTCTGCTTCAGCCACATGAGAGCTGGAATCACAGGCTTTTGCCCGATCTGTGTGCTTGTGTTTTTAGACGAGGCCCTCTGGGACGCACATGGGATTGGACTTTAAAATCTATATGTAATATTTATGGTAGTCAACTGAAGAGGCTAGTCCCTCTGCTGTCAGCACTCGGTAGACGGATCTTCAGTTTCCTCCAGTGCCACAGAGCTGATCACGTAACACCGAGCCGGTCAATTCGACGAAATCATGTTAGGTTCTCTCCGCCCTGAGTGTTCTTATTCTAAAAGCCAGAGGCTGGCAATGTTGATTGAGTCTCACAAAGGGGGGATGAATCACATGTGTCCCTTGATTATTTGTTTCCAGTGCCTGATATTTGTAGAAAGAAAACCCTATCTAGGTGTGCTGGGTGTGTAGTAGGTGGGCGTGGCGTATTAAAGGTAGGGGTGTGGCTGAATCCCCGCCCTCACCATAGTCTTGGGATCGAAAGGTATTTCTTAAGATACTCTAGCTCAGTGTTGCCACGGCGCAGCATCAGCATCACCTGGACTGGTTCAGGATGCTGACTTCCAGGCCTGCCCACGGCCTCCCGAGTCAGCACCCGGCACCCGGCACTGTCGTCTCAGTCCTCCTGGTGCCCTGCAGTGTTTGAGAATCACTGCTGCCGTGTCCCCGCGTCTGTTTACAGCTACACAGTCACCGGTGGGGGGGGGTAAATGCTTCCCCCCACCCCCGCAAGACACCTAGAGCGAAGAGAACAATAGGCGCCAGAACCCGAGGTCTACGTTCTGACGTCATTCTGTGTACCAGGGTCAGGCTCACATTTCCATGCGCCATAAGTAACTGTTTTAAGAAGATAACATCCCAACACCAGAAGGCACAAAGAAACGTTAGATGCCTCATCTGACTCTCATCTTACGGAGGAGACGATCAAGCAGTGAGAATGACCCGGACAGGATGTACAGTTATTGGCTGGGTATGGTGGCACACGAATTTGATTGCAGCCCGCGGGAGGCAGAGGCAGGTCGATCTCTGTGATTTTGGGGCCAGGCTGGTCTATGTAGTGAGTTCTGGGACAGCCAGGACTATGTAGAGAGACTTACCTCAAGAAGAAAAGAAACAGAAAGGCTGGACAGTTTCAATTCCAGACTCAGCAAGACTGCGTATAGCACAAACAGTGTCCTGTCATTAGCCTGTCCCTCCTCTTCAGTTTCATACAGATTCCCACCTAGTCCTTAGCTTTAGCTACATCGAGGCTTCCACAGTAGGCAGTTCTAGGACACCAGCTCCACCAGCTAGTCTGAGACTTTTCAAATTAATCTAAAATTTTGTTTCAGTTTAAAATGGGCTTGAACTTCATAACATTGGCACAGAAAGTTCCAGCGGTTTCCACTACCAAGAGGAGAGTTCAGAGAACATGGGTGGCCTTCCCAAGCACACATTTCGTCTCCGAGCCATGTAGATTACACATGTCAACTCAGGTCACCCACTCAACTTCAGATTTAGCTAAAAGGAAGAATGTGACAAGTCTGTGAGTTGAATATTTTAGAATTTTATACTTGATGTAGTTCCTGGTATTAACATAGATTTGACAGTGCTCAGGGACTGGGTCTAATTCAAATTCTCCCAGAGATTCATGTTTCAAAGCTCTATAATCAACACGTACACACATGTACACACATGTACACACACACACACACACATGAGCCGTTTAGCTAGAGAAACACATTGAGGATGTGACTCTCAGCTCTTGTCTGCATATCCGTGCATGGAATGGCATGTCCATGGTGGGGGAGGGGTGTTAATCAGTTCTGTGTTTCTACCTGTTGTCAGGTGCTGTGACATGGAATAGGTCGTGTCGTATCTGCTTTCAAATGACCATGGGGGTAACGGGGAAGCCAGACAAACGATGTGGTCGGTTGTGTGAGAGGGTGTGTAAAGAGAAGCCTACTCCTGGTACCATTATGTAAAGGGAAGCCTTCCCGCCAGCCTGGTTCCAGAGCCGCATCAGTCCCAAATAAACACACAGGAGGCTATATTAATTATGAAGCTGTTGGCCTTGCTTGTTTCTTACTGGCTAGCTCTGACTTAAGTATTTATCCCATACTTGCTAATCTAAGTATTTCTCTTACCGGAGAAGTTTCTGGGCTTCCTACTCCATGGCATTACATCTTGACTCTCTGTGTTTCTCCTTCCCAATGTCCTCCTGGACTCCTAGTCCCACCTATCTTGGTTCCCTATTGGCCAACAGTGCTTTATTGACACAGGACTTCCCCCATCAAGGGTGGTAAAGATATGGGGCGTGGTGGGACCTTCTAGAGCATTCTGTGTGGGCGTGAGAGAAGGCTGCCTGGGCAAGGCGCACTTGGCTTTGAAGAATGGGGCTTCTCCAGAAGTATGAGCAGATGGATTAGAACACACAGCGGCACGGACAACTTCGTGTGCACCGAATTCCCCTGGGGCAGCACTGCCGAGGACCTCCTGACATTTACTCAGACTTATATATAAAAATAAACGATTTGGCTTCTTAGGGAGCTGCGCATTGGAGTTTTACGCTGTAGAATCAGGGAGCTTGTTTTTCCTCTCAGGAGTCTCAGCTGCCCTCCCGGAAAGTGTCTCAACTGAGAGATCACCATATCTTATGCTTCCTGGAAATATGAAACAAACATCCCCTAGTCCCAGAGGCTAAACCAGTTTCTTGGATTTTAATCTTCATAAAACAAGTGAAATTCTGCCTGAAAAAACACATCTCAGACAAACCAATTCCAGCCCTGAGGGGTCCAAGCTCACTTCACTCTGAAAGCCCAGAAAGGGCTGGACAGACCTTGACAGAGAGGATTGTGTGAGACACTTGGGCATTTTGTTCACTAACCTTCTGACACGGTGAAGGGAACTGCTATGCTGGACTGCTTGTCCAGATAAAAAGGGTAGAGAAAGTTAAACAATTTCATACAACCTGGCCTGCAACACTGCTCCCCGGGCCAAGTCTTGTACAGATGTCACACTGGCTTCTCTAAAAGTGTTCCCAGGACCCCAGCAGCAGCTAGCTCGTGAGGACGATAGCCGTAGTTTTGATGATCTCCACACTCTACAGAACACCTGCACAGCGGCGGGCATTACTGTCTTTGTGACAGATGAGGACATCGAACCTCACAGTCATCGGATTTCAAAGGTGGAAGGGACCTCGGAGGCCCGTTCTTTTTATCCCGCTTTCTCATCAAAAAAGAAAGAAGGGAGGAAAAATCCCACCTGAGACTCGGGGAAGTAAACCCACAGGGACTCAGTCTTGGTCTTGGGACCAGGTCTGGACCATCTGATGCTTCTCATAATTTCTCACTTCTGAAAATCCTGAAGGAAACTTAGGATGTGTATGTTTTCTGGGGAAACTCTGTTGAGGCTAGTCCTCCATGCTGCTTTGTGAACATAGAAATGTAGAAAAAGATTCATGTTTATACTTTTATATGTAGACACATTCAAGCATAGACAGGCAGACATACAAACCGCCCGTAATTGTCTCTGGGGAGCTGACGGTGGGACTGGGCAGCATCTTGAAGGGGGTGTCAGCATGTATTGGGGCATTAGACAGGGTCTCAATATGTAGCACAGGCTGGCCTCAAACTCTCCATCTCTCAGCCTCAGCCTCTGATGTGCTAAGATAGCAGTTTTATGCTGCCTGGTTTGGCTGTGTTTACCGATAGTTCTCCTATAAAAAAATTTACCTGAGTAAAAATGACTATAATAGTATCATTTGCTTATGGGTGGGGGGGGTAGGCAATGAGTTTGTAAGGTTCTTGCTAGTTTAATATTTCTAAAATTCACAGCAAACATGAATATTAAATAAATTCCTATCTTTAATAATTTCACATTATAAGCCAGGCATGGTGGCGTACACCTTTAATCCCAGCACTCTGGAGGCAGAGGCAGGTGGATCTCTGTGAGTTTGAGGCCAGCCTGGTCTACAGAGTGAGTTCTAGGACATCAGGGCTATATTGAGAGACCATGTTTCAAAAAACCAAAGTAATAATAATAATAATAATAAATTGTTTATTGATTTTCTTAGATAGGGTCTCACCATGTAGCCCTTGCTGGCCTGGAATTTATTATATCGACCAGGCTGACTTAAAACTCATAGAGAAGCACCTGCCTTTGCCTCCTGAGTGCTGAAATCAAAAGACGTGTGCCACCACTCCTGGTTCATAATTTTATAAAATAAAATATATTTCAAAAGAAAGAAAAAAATGAGTAGCTGTGGATGCCCCTCAGTGGCAGACACACATCTTACACACGTCCACAACACCACAAAAACAAATAGAATCTTAAAAAAAATAGAGTATGGAAGAAAAAAAAAAAGAAAAAGGCTAGTATATTTTCCTTAGTGGTGATGTTGGCCTGAATACTCACATACTTCCAGGCATGACCAACCCAACCCTTGCAGACTACATGCAATCCCAGGAGAGCTATGAGTGGAACCCGGCACATATGCACGCTAACAGTAACATGCCTATCATGTCACCATGACAAAGGCTTGGACACCCCTGGATGTTTTGTCTTGTGTGTCACTGGGAGAGATGCTGTTCCCTCTGCATGTGTGGCATTATCGTTTCTGTCGTGGACATGCTGAGTCCTAACTGCTCTGCGAGGAAAGGCCGTCCCCACCCTTGTCACTTATAAAAACGCCCAGGTCCCGATTGTGAGAAGTGCAGGCTTGTCTGATAAGAGTGGTACAGAGTACAGGGGACCAGAAGGCTGGACATCAAGGTCATGTAGGGAAATAGGAACAAAAATATAGTTTATAAGCTGCCTTTAGCGACTATGTAGACAGAGAAAACATTGGTCCCATAGTTAAAAGACCCTCAGTTAACTCCATTATTTTGTGGATGACCTTGGGTGGCTCATCATGCCTTTCCTGGTCTTCTTGTTTGTTTTTTGAGACAGTCTCACTATATAGCCCTAACTATGCTCACAACCTCAATCCTCCTGCCTCAGCCTCCTGGGTGCTGGGATGACACACGCTTACCTCCATGTCTGACCTGTAGTCTTCTTAATGTAAACAGGAAATGGTCACAGTTGGCTTCACTACCCATATGGTTCTGGAGGTTGGGTCACTAGTGTGTGTGTCTGTGTGTGCATGTGTGTACATGTGTGTGTGCATGTGCCTGCGTGTACATGTGTGTGTCTTTTCCAACTACCAAGTGACAAGCACATAACAAAAGAGAAGGCTATGAATCATCTCCAGACATGTAACAGTGGTATGAATCATCCAGTGACAATGTTGTGGCAAAGGCCCAAACATGGGTTAGCAGTGTTGACCCGGTAATCTCGAAATTAGTCACAGAGGCCCAGCCAATGGTGATCCCGCAGCGCCACTGTTTGTGAAGAGAATGTGCAGCAGCCGTGTCTCCCCTGCTGAGTACTGGGGGGCTGTGGCCCACCCTCACCATCTCGTCAGCCCTGGGGTTGCAGCCGCGGCTCTGCTCTATCCAGGTGTTTGATTGGGGTTGACTCACGTATTTCACCAGCTCTCCTGACTTTCGCTTTCTACCCTCAGTTGAACGAGTGGGTGGTGACCAGGAGAAGGTCTCCAAGGCTCCTTGCTCTTCAAATCCATGGCAGTTAGCTAGAATTTTGAAGTTGCAGCCTGCACAGGCCGGGCATTGTCGTTACTGGCGTCTTTGCATTTAGGGACCTCCCTGAGTGCCTCATGGTGCGATCCAGCTTCTGAGAGCGACACGGTAGTAAATTTCCCCCTGTTAATTAGCGTGCAGTTATTTCATTTATTATAGCAGTTTACGTATACTGTTTCTGTCAGTGCAGACAATGGGTGCTGACTCGATCGGGGTGCGCTTAGCTTTTCCACCTCCTTAGCATTTCCTTATATTCGGACCCCTTGGCCTCTTCTTGTCTGGTTCTCCTTAAAGTATATAATTGGTAAATTGTGAATTACACTGTTGTAGAAAAATAGGGGCTGTTTGGTGAGTTTTTATGACACTGTTGAGCCTGTCTGCACCCATGTAAGTTTTGGGTACATGTGGTCAAATGGAACTGTGCGCATGTGGACCCCATCCTCCTGCTTGGCCACTCTTCTCCCCTGGATGGGAAGCATCCGCAGAAAAGAAAGAAAGGGCATATTCATTACCCAGTCTGGAGAGTGAACTGGGTTGAACTCAAAGAGGGTTTCAAATCCCTGATTTGTTCTCTGGGGAGCCATCATAATTATTTTGAACGAAGTTGGTTTTGTTGGTTGGGCTCCAACATACTTTTGGCTTCTGCTACTGCGTGGCTGGACGTCACCAGGGAAGAGCTTGTGACGGAGCTCTGTGTGGTCACGGCGCCGACCTTCAGCACCAGGGAAGAGTCTTCGGCTGAGCGCTACATGGCCACAGCATGGAGCTGAGCCCTGTGAGCCAACAGTCCTGTAAAGCTAGCGTTGCCTGGCTTGGTTCACCCAGCCAGTGTTGCCTCTGTCTCTGCGGTGTGGGTCCCACCCTGCCCTCGCTCCTGTCTCCAGCCCACCCGTTGCCTCTTCTCTTCTCTGCATTCTGAGCTTCCTTCTCTGTCTGTAAGGAACACTCGTCTTCGTTGGCAGAGCTCCCAAGCTGCCGGAACTAAGGGTGACAATGATAGGGACAGCATTGGCAATGATAATGCAACGGCAGAAATAATGATAGAAGTGGTCACTTGCTGTGTGGCAGGAACTGTGCTAAATATTTTATGCACCCATCCACTCTCAGAGCAAGCCTGCAACTTGGATCCATCCAGCTTCCTTCTGATGACAGGGACCCCAGGCCCTAGAGAAGCTGAACATTGGCCCAGAGACACTAGCTTACAAGAGGTAAAATCGGAATTCACACACAGTGTGGTACTAACTCTCAAACCTGTACTTGCCTCCCAGCAAAGCCCCTCCTCCCCATTGTGATATAGTCCCATTACTGTGATTGACACTTCCCTGGTCTGACTGAACTGACGAGTTAGCTCCTTTTACCCTGACCCTTAGAGGCAATGAATGTCCAGAGATTCAATACTTCCCAGGCAAAGGACTACTTCCTAAAAAGAAGCTGTTCCTATTTGCATGGAAAACGTCCTCCCCAAGAGCGGTCTGCAGCGTGCGGAACACCTAGAGAACACTTCACCTTTGTGGCCCTCAATGAGAAAAGTATAACTTAAAAAAAAACAAACAATAAACGGGTGCACTGTTGGGGAGGCCGAGGCAGGAACGTCACTGCAAGTTTGAAGGCCGTATAGCTTCCACAGTCAGCACCAACCCAGCCAGGGCTAAAGGCAAGAGCCTGCCTCTCACTAGCTGCACAAGCAGGAGCCCTGAGGTGCAGGGCGGTGAGCCTTTTCCTTCCTCATCGTCACATAGCTGATGAGAGACAGCTTGTCACTGGGACCCATGCCCGTAGCCACGTAGGGCGCCGCTATGATCTCCCATCACCACCCAGCTGAGCAGAAAAGCAGGAACTATTACCGTTTCAATGAAGATCTTTTCCTCTTAGAAGAATGTGTTCCTCAGAACTTGTCTGTGTAACCAAAATGTTTGAGGAAAAAAGTTAATTTTTATCAGAAGGGGTACGTATGCCACGGCACACGCCAAGGGGAGGATCTGTGGGGATCTGTGTTTTACCTCCTACCACGTAGGTCCCAGGGATCGAACTCAGATAGTCAGGTTTGGAGGCAAATGTCTTTATCTGAGAAAACGGTTTGGTGGGGGGGGGATCCTTTTCGGTGTTTGTAGCCGCTGATGTGCCAGCCCACTCTGTTGTTTCTGGGCCTGTGGTGAGGCAAAGCATATTGGCAGTGAGAGCATGCTGGGCCAGAGCTGTTCCTTGCAGTGGTGACTGGAAAAAGTCAGGATAGAATGGACCAGGGCAGAATGCACCCTGCAAAGACATGTTCCCAGTGACCCCCTTCCTGCAGCCAGACCCCCAGCAGCTCCCAACAACCCTCTCAGCTACGAGCTGAGTCAATAGACGATGAATCAGCCGGTGAGGTTAGCACCCTCATGATCCAATCACCCTCCCCCCTAGCGGTGCCACCAGCAGGGACCAAACCAACGCCTGAGTTCCCTTAGGGACACTCCCTATCTGAAACATAGGAAGTGATAACAGATGTTTACACAAAGCCAGTCCACAGTGCTGCAAAAATAGTACGTCACGTGTTGAAGGTGTCACCGTTGATAGCCACAGAACTGCTTCTGATGCTCAGGGGAACATCAGTGTGGCTGGAGCTGGACCCCCAGCCCTGTAAAGGAGTGCCCCAGGCCTCACTCCACCTCGTGAGGGCCTCTCCTCCCAAATCCCATTTCCAGTGGGTGGGACTGTGGCCGTACTGTGGGTGGGGTAGTGTTCTGTTCTCAGAACCCCCTAGAGGCAGGCTTTGGCTGGCAGGAACTCATGCCAAAGTTATCGTCCAGGTTTCCCTGCAGCGATTTCCCGTTAACCCTGATCCTGGTCCCTTGTGTTCAGTTCATTCCACAGAAGAAACTGGTGGGAGCTGGAGAGCCCCGAGAGAGTGTGGGCCTTGGAGAAGAACTGGTGTGAGTTAAATGCAGATCATTTAGCAGGGTGGCCTTCTTTAAGCATTGCTGTTGCTGAGGAAGGCCTAGTTGTGTAACCCAAGACTGGCCCTGAATCCCTGGGACTCCCTTGTCTTAGTCCTCCAAGTTCTGGGATTACAGAGGCAAGCCAGCACATCCAGTTTGCAACATGAATGGGGTTTTGGTTGTATTTTTACCTATGTGCATAGTGTATGTGTGTGTGTGTGCATGAGTGTGTGTGCATGTGTGTGTGCTGTATGTGTGTGTGAGTGTGTGTGTGTGTTGTATATGTGTGCGTGAGTGTGTATGTGAGTGTGTATGTGTGTGCATGAGTGTGTATGTGTGAATGTGTGTTTACACATAGAGACCAGAAGAGGGTGCGGAATCCGCTGGTGCTAGAGCTACAGGTGGTTTTGAGCTGCCTGACTTGGGGGCTGGGAACTGAACTGCAGTCCTTTGCAAAGGCAGCAAACGCTCTTAGCTGCTGAGCCATCTCTCCAGACACAACGTGTAATGACCGGCTCAGTTACGGGGCTACAACACTTCACAACGATCCGGGCGAAGGGCTAAGGATGTAAATGAAGACAAAAGACAGCGGCTCATTCTTACGAGGAGAATGGCATTTATTTTAACAAGGGTGGAGCCTTATATACCAATAGCAGGCATGGTGGAAAAAGGTCAGAAGCCTACGTTCCCAGGATGGGCCAATAACAGGGATTAGCATTTAGACAGTAAGGATGGACAGAACACAGGACCTTGCATGCAGGCCTTACTGGGAGGAGGGGACAAGAGGTGTTTTGCTAGAAGCTCCTTAATCACAAGCCGGCCAGCAGACCCCCATGGGGGAAGGGTGAGACAACAATGCTATCTCTGCTAAACAAACCAAGGAAGCGCACTGGGAGAGTGCCGAGCAGAGCCAGGCATAGTGGGCTAAGGGTACCCCCGGAATCTTCTGTCTCTGTCATTGCCCCATTTTCGAAGTCACTGCCCTCTGGAATGGATGATTTTGTTCTGGGTCATCCTCTCCTGAAGTTACGGCTTAACAGCCGGCTTAGCAACTGGGCATGACCATGCATCTCCACCCTGACATCACCAACAGAGTATCAGTGAGTGTCCGTGTAGTGGTGTTACCAGGAAAATGTGGTGCTGTGGTCACCCCAGCCTGAGACACATTGCCTGGACACTGAGACTTCTGCCACAGATAAAATCCTAAGGGCCAAAATGTTAAGCAACACTCCCCCAGTCTTACATCTAACAGGCAGATGGAGCCCGTGTCCCTGACCACAGCCGACCCTCCCTGCCTGTCACACACCACTGATGTGTCTCCACACCCATCACTGGTGAACAGGCCAGACCTTCGGTTGTCTTTGCTTTCAAGGATTAAATTTCTCGAAAAGTGCACTGCGAGCCTGTCTGTCCTGAGCTTCTTCATCAGAGCACACCATGCCTTTGCGGTCTCAGAAAGTCTTCTTTCGCTGCACTCTCATGTGTCCTCGCCTGCAAGCTCTGCACGGCTCGCAGCGGGTGCCGGACCCACATGGGCTGAAGGAACAAAGTTCCAAGGGCACGTCTGGTCCTGTTTCAGAGCAGGCTCCCGCGAGTCACTGACATTCCCCTTTCAGAGCAGGATGGAGACTTCCAGCACCCCAGCCCATCCCTCCCTCCCTGCCTCTCTCCCTCTTCTCTGTCCCTCCATCTCCCCTTCCCCCTCCCCTCCTCCCTCCCTCCCTGCCCCTTTCATTATATCGTATTTGTGTTCTGAGACAGGGTGTCTGTATGTAGCCCTGACTAACCTAGAAAAGCTATGTAGATCAGGCTGGCCTCAAATTTAGCAGTGACCTCCTGCCTCTGGTTTCTTAGTGCTAGGACGATGGGCATGCGCACTACACCTGCAGGACGATGGGCATGCGCATTACACCTGCAAGCAGCCCACTGCTCCTGGCCACAGGCTGCTATGTCGTTGTTTCTTGCTTGGACAATTATCTGGGACAATAGTCATCCTCTCCACACGGAAGCGCGAAACCTCTACAGGAAGGCTTTCTTCAGCGTCTCTACCTTCCAGCATCATGAGCTTAGCCAGTTTGCCTTTTTCCCCCCAAAAGATTTATTTAGTATATGGTGTTCTGTCTGCATGTATGCCCGCAGGCCAGAAGAGGGCGCCAGATCTCATTATAGATGGTTGTGAGCCATCATGTGGTTGCTGGGAATCGAACTCAGGACCTCTAGAAGAGCAGCCAATGCTCCAGCCCTAGTTTGCCTTTATGTAATAGTTTAGTTTGAAAACGCTTCAGGGAAACACCGCTTTAATTATTTTTTTTCTTCCCTACCAGGCTACTAGAGTTTTAAGCTCTAATTACACACCGTGAATTCTTTGTAACAATTAGAGGCTCAGAGATAACCCTCAGGCTGGGGGGGGGGGTTGTGGAGCCCTTGCAAGTCTCTTGGTAAGTCAGAGACTGTAGAGTCAGCTGCTGCTTCTGTGAGTGACTTGGGGAGGGTGCTGTAGCTCTGGGTGGGGTTGCATGTGAACCGCTGTTCTCTGTACTGTCCAGATCCCTCATCTGCTGGGGATGGCAGAAGCAGCCCATCTGCACAGGGTGCAGGCAAAGGAGAGGTGGATCAGTCCTGTGCCACCCTCTCTCTAGACAGGAGCGGCCTTGGCCATGGGGCGGGGCGGGGGGGGCACATGCCTTTCATCCCAGCATTCAGGGGACAGTGGCAGTAGGATCTCTGAGTTCAAGACTAATCTAGTCTGCATCATGAGCTCCAGGACACCCTGCACTATGTAGACAGAGAGACCCCGTTCAAAGATAGGAAAAGAGGAAAGGAAGTACCAGCATCCTTGTATTTCCCAATTTAGTAGGAGCCTTGCATGTGGAAAGCGCTCTGTGCCCCCCCTGAGTGAGGGCGAGTCCTAAGTCGGTGTGGGTAAACAGTCTTTCATGGGGAGGTGGGTAGTCCTGGGCTTAGTTCAGCTTTTCCAAACGGAGGCTGTTCTCCCAGGCACTGGGAGTTGGGTTGGATGATCCTGGTTTTCACTGAGGTTTTACCAGCAGCCACCTCTGTGGCATGGGACAGGTTAAGGGACTGATTATGCTGGGTCCTAAAATCCTGCAATTCTAGGCTTCCCCTGTCTGCTGCTGTCCTAATGAGTAAAAGGACGTGACTTTCAGGAGTCCTCTGTGTCGGGGTGCACCGCGTAGCCCAGTCAGTTGAAGAAAGAAGGCACTCCGAGATGAAATTTTAAGGCCTATGTGGCAGCCGGAAGGTCCAGCCTCTCTGATGGACCGGACCACCCCCCAACAGCCATACAAAGGTGTATTATGTATTGACTGTTGCACAGAGTATTTCCTCATACCAAGGTCCCTAATTTACATGTCCTTAATATTCTAGTCTTTATCTGCCCAGGCTCTCCAGGAGCATCCTTTCCCTTTCTCTCTTTCTCTCTTTCTCTCTTCCTTCCCTTCCCTTCCCTTCCCTTCCCTTCCCTTCCCTTCCCTCCCCTCCCCTTCCCCTTCCCCCTCTCCCCTCCCCTTCCCCTCCCTCCCTCCCCTCCCTCCCTTCCCCTCCCTCCCCTCCCTCCCCTCCCTCCCCTCCCCTCCCTCCCCTCCTCTTCCCCTCCCCTCCCTCCCCTCCCCTCCCTCCCCTCCCTCCCCTCCTCTTCCCCTCCCCTCCCTTTCCTCCCTCCCTCCCTCCCCTCCTCTTCCCCTCCCCTCCCTTCTCTCCCCTCCCTCCCCTCCCTCCCCTCCCTCCCCTCCTCTTCCCCTCCCCTCCCTTCTCTCCCCTCCCCTCCCCTCCCTCCCCTCCCTCCCTCCCCTCCCTCTCTCCTTTCTTTGACTTTCTAGGGGCTGCCTCTGCTGGGTTGGCTCGCAGTCTCTTTCTCCACTTCCAAAACTTCCGGCGCATCGTCTTCTCTTTCTCTGACACCTGTCTCCATCTTCTCTCTCTGAGTCCTGCCCTCATCGCTCTTGTGATTACACCGAGCACTCCTTGGTAATGTCAAGGTGATCTTCTCTCAGCCGAAGATGCTTCTTTTAACCACTACTGTAAAGTCCTCTTTACCACGTAAGGTGACACTCATGGGCTCCGCACCTCAGAATGTGGACGTCTCTGCAGAGCCAGCATTCCGCTATCTATCCAATTTGTCTTGAAAAGAAAAAGGTTCACTTATATTTATGTGTTTGGGTGCTTTGCCTGCATATGTCTGTGCACCATGTGCGCAGTGCCCATGGTGGTCAGGAGAGGGCTTTGAACTCCTGGAACTGGAGTTACTGATAGTTGCGAGCAGCCATGTGGGTTCTGGGCATTGAACCTCCACTCTCTGTAAGAGCAGCCAGTGCTCCTAACTGCTGAGTCATCCTCCAGCGTCCATTCAGTTTCAAAATCTAGACTTAGAGAAAAGTGTATTGAAACACCTATGCTGTAGTGGGTGGTGAGTGACTGTACCCAGCGGTTCAACAGCGAATTCCGTTTAGCAGCTGTGTCCTTAGACTCTCTGCTCTGAACTGTTCAAGGTACCTTATCCACATAAAGCGTATTCTCAAAAGAGAAGTGTCCACATCTACCAACTGCCGGGCTCTGATTGGCCACAGCCGTTTTCTTCTTTGTATTGTTCCTGGCAGTTACCACGGCTGCCTAGGTTAGACCAAGTCGTCTGGGAAAATGCAAGAATCTCCAGGGTCTACTTCTTTCTTTTTCAGAGCTTGAGTCCTTACACAAATGAGAACGAGAAGCAGAGGCATCTTCATCTGGCTGTGACGTGTGTTTGTGTTTGGATTTGAGTGTGGGTGTGCCTCTTGGGACTCTCTTCAAACAGAGCAGTAAAACCTTGAAATAGTCACTTACAAGAACACTGGAGGCATCCAAATGCCATTCACCCTCCCTCTGTCCCTCCCCCCCTTCCCTTTACTTTTGGGAGAGAAGACTCGTGTACCCAGTCTACTTCAAACTCAAGAACTCACTCAGTACTGTCCTTCAGTCGCCCGACCCTTCTCTCTACCTTTCAAGGGCTGGGCTGACAGGTGTGTCCATCCGCCTAGCCTGGCTAGGTTATTAACTCTTCAGGCTAAGGATGTTAGGGCTCCCCCACCACCCACCCTTCAATAGAACAATTAGTCTTTTTCTCATCTAAGATTTGGTTTAAAGGGGATATTCTGTGTGGATAATTTGTGTGAAACCACTTCTGTGTAAGGCTGAATAAAGCTGGGCACAGTGAGAATTTGTGAGACAAAGAAGCTGGGAGGAGATCTGGTTCTTGTTCTGCCTGTGTGCCGGGATCCCAATGATGAGGTTCTGGTCTGCCTGTGTGCCAGGATCCCAGTGACAGAAGTTCTGGTCTGCCTGTGTGCTGGATCCCAATGACGAGGTTCTGGTCTGCCTGTGTGCCGGGTCTGAATGATGAGGTTCTGGTCTGGCTGTGTGCCGGGTCTGAACGGTGACGTTCTGTCGCCATACCGGGCCATACGGGTGTCTGACTTGCAGCCGTGCTGTGTGGCTGGCTTTACTTGCTGGGAAATGGCTCTTCCTCACCTCGCCTTTCGACACCCAAGAGGAGAACTTCTAGCAAGAACTTGCTCCAGCCCAGAATTCAGGTCTGAAAACACAGCTG